>NC_041397.2:302101587-302421587 GCF_900747795.2 Erpetoichthys calabaricus | reverse complement strand
GGCTTAGTAGTGCAGAGTGTCTTTCCTGCTTTAACAAATCCCATAATTTACTGCCTTAGAACTAAAGAGATTAGAGCCAGTGTGGTCAAAACATTAAAGAAATTTTGAATTTTACTAGGCAATGACTAGGTTTATTTTGGAAGAGAACAGATTAGATTAGGATAGTGCCATGGTCCAATCACAGTTTTTTCCATGTCTTAAAAAATTTAAATAAACAGAAATAAAACACTATTTTGCATAATATCTGATTAACTCTGTGGTTTGTTTAATATTCTTCTTTATTTATGTAATAGTGTGACATTTATTACTTTTGAGTAATTGCCTATTTTGTTAATTGTAATCTTTGTTGCTATCTGCCCTGTCACCTTTATGTGGAGCCCAAGAAGGCAGATTATACAGCTGGCACGCTGCATCAGATATATAAAAAGGGGAACTGCAGAGAGGCTAGAATGTCAGGGCCTCATCTGTATGTGTGACTTGCCCCTCATGTTATTGTAGGCTACCACAACGCAATGCTTAGTGATGTCCATATTTCCCCTTGAATGAATGATAGTTGCTGCATTGTGAACAGCACTTAGGGGGTTAACGTCTTTTTTGTCCTTCAACTCAATTGTATTCATTTTGCTTTTTTCTCACGCATGTACTTGCACCCTGCTGCAGCTTTATGCAACTAAAGACACCAGTCATATCATGGGGGTTATGTTGTACAATGCCATATGCATCAGTTTCACTATTTGTGTCAATATCTGATGACCAATTCACATTGTGATCACTATTATTTGATTCAACTAATAGTTCAGTTTCAGTTTATTCTAAAACTGCCTTTGCAGCTTTTTGTTTATATACCATTGTGCGTTGGCTGTAGGCTCCACCACACTTATGAATGTTGATGAGTAACATTAGAGTGGCAAAACGCCTAGAAATATTCATGATTTTTTTGGGACATGATGGTATTTTATCCACTAGATTGCAGCAGAAAATTGTCTCAAGGGTTATTTGCGCTTAATACCGTAAAAAAAGCATTACCATCACCCCTAATCTAACTCAGGAAAACCCATAATTACATACAATTCTAAGCTAACTAACACACAAGGTTCACACCACAGAGGTTAAACAGAGCAGAAGTCCCAGGACTGAGCCCTGAAGGACACCACTTTTAACATTACTTACTTCTGAAAAAGTTCCTCTCACCATAACCCTCTGTTTCCTGTGTTTAGAGAGTGTGTCCTGAATTCCCACTTCTTTTAGTTTGACCACTAACCTTGTATGTGGTACCTTATCAAAAGCCTTCTGAAATTCAAGATAAATAATAATATACACACTGCTGTTATGCTTTTGTCTTATAGAATTCCAGCATATTAGTTAAACATAACTTTCCTTGTCTAAATCCACATTGAGTATTTACTAATAAATGAGATTTAGGCCTGTGATGCTGATCCTTAATAATTCCTTCCATTTATTTACCTATGATGCATGTTAAGCTTCTTGGCCTATATAGTCACTTGGATCAGCCCGATCATCCTTTTTATACAATGGGATAATATTTGCCAGCCTTCAAATGATAAAGATTGTTAATGATAAGAATTTTACAGAAGACCTGCCTTTGTTTGTGTAATCTAATTTTTGGAAAAATAATGTAAATCTCAGCTTGAGTATAAAATGTATGGTATGCACATGTGGGCATAAATGACCGATATTTTGATAATAATGTTGTGACAGAAATATTAACTGAGGAAATTTCATCTGTTTGTTGTACCTGCACTGTTGTTTGCTATATGCCCGGTAAGTGGGATATGTTATTGAAAATTGCTGTTTGTCAGAGAAGACATCACTAAAAATATATTTGCAAATGGCCATTGCTTTTCCAAAAGGTGTTTGTAAGATTGATTTGGAGCAGCATGATACTGAACACAGAATGCTCATTCAACTTGACAGCAACTTCTTTACATTGTTTTAGTGCATTAGAATGAAGCAGACAACACTCTGCTGAACATCAAGTTACAAGGAGTAAGTCCACTGAGACTTCTTTCAGCATAGCCAGTAGTCCTGGCACATAGAAAATGAGAGAATCTGCAGCTCCTGCTCCTTCTCTTAAGTAATTATGATTTCTTTGACTTAGCAACAGGATGTACAATATTTTTTCTTTGCATTACGAGAGTAGATACTGGCATAAGGTACATCCAAAAATGTGTCTTTTCAGCAGCATTTGCTTCCTGTGAAGATACCTTTTGAAGTTTCATAATCTTCTCAATATTCAAGAGTTTTAGAGAGTAGGGGCCTCAGGCATAACACCATGTGTAGAATTCACATTGAAATATGGCGTACGGACAAAAGCAGAAATGTGCGTACGCACAAAAAAATCCAGATACATAAATCTGTGCGTGCGCCAACTTCCATGTTCTTCCGCTACATAAATCCCGGTCAGCGTGAAAAGTAACGCCCGTGCACGTGCCTGCTGCCACTCCCCAACTCCTCCCAGAATTATGCCGCTTTGAATATGCAAATCAATATAAATAGGCCTTAGGCTCAGCATTCTGTGAAAAGACAATGGCAAAAGCACTGGGGAAAAATAGAAGAATTTCAGCGAATACCGAGTGGAGGCAAGGAACAATGTACTATTTGTTGGTTTATGCAGTGGTATAAACAACAAAAGGAAGTTGATCAAGTGACATAGAATGTTAGTGAAAGTCAAAAGCTCAAGTTCACAAAGTTGCACAGTGCCCAAAATAAAACAGAAGTTGTCAGATATATGTGCTCTATGTGTGTGAATCACTACGTGGTTCTTAAACGGGCTTTCTCTTCCTCCAACAGGACACAGAATCCATTACATTCGTGATATTACAGCTCTCTGAATAATTAAAATACTGAGATGTATACTTGATACCATTTTCACGATGATAGGAGTTAAAGCATGTTATTAAACATGGGAACACGGTGGCGCAGTGATAGTGAAGAACTGGCGCCCCGTCCAGAGATTTTTCCTGCCTCCCACAAGATGCTTGCTGCACCGTGCGCGAAGTTCGATGAAATAATTTATTGCAGCAGTACTGTCTTTTTCAAATGTAATAGACGTTAAGCCATCTGTAAGCTTAGAACGCTGATTCTTCAAAACTTTTAGGGAACATTGAAATATCTTCATAGTACATGTTTAATTATTGTATCCATCTATCCTTCCAGTGTCACGCCAGCCCCAGCAAGAATACAGCGCAAGGCAGGAACAATCCCTGAATGAGGCATCAGGTCCTTGCTAGTGCTGAGACACCGTTTCCTCACATGTTTAATTATTAAAAATATTCAATTATTTAAATCATGTTAACATTTTAGCTGTATAATATAATAAACATATTTTGCTGCATTTCATCTTAAAAATGATATCGTCATCATATGTAAATGCGCGCTTTATAAAGAGGCGCAGGTTGTTCAATATTGGATAGATAGAGAGATAGATAAATAGATAGATACTTCATTAATCCCAAGGGGAAATTCACATACTCCGGCAGCAGCATACTGATACAAAAACAATATTAAATTAAAGAGTAATAAAAATACAGGTATAACAGACAATAACTTTGAATAATGTTAACATTTATAGATACTTTATTAATCCCAAGGGGAAATTCACATACTCCAGCAGCAACATACTGATACGAAAACAATATTAAATTAAAGAGTAATAAAAATACAGGTATAACAGACAATAACTTTGAATAATGTTAACGTTTACCCCCAAGGGGTGGAATTGAAAAGTCGCATAGTTTGGGGGAGGAACGATCTCCTCAGTCTGTCAGTGGAGCAGGACAGTGACAGCAGTCTCTCGCTGAAGCTGCTCTTCTGTCTGGAGATAACACTGTTTAGTGGATGCAGTGGATTCTCAATGATTGACAGGAGTCTGCTCAGCGCCCGTCGCTCTGCCACGGATGTCAAACTGTCCAGCTCCGTGCCTACAATAGAGCCTGCTTTCCTCACCAGTTTGTCCAGGCGTGAGGCATCCTTCTTCTTAATGTTGCCTCCCCAGCACACCACCACGTAGAAGAGGGCACTCGTCACAACCGTCTGATAGAACATCTGCAGCATCTTATTGCAGATGTTGAAGGACGCCAGTCTTCTAAGGAAGTATAGCCGGCTCTGTCCTCTCTTGCACAGAGAATCAGTATTGGCAGTCCAGTCCAATTTATCATCCAGCTGCACTCCCAGGTATTTATAGGTCTGTACCCTCTGCACACAGTCACCTCTGATGATCACGGGGTCCAGGAGGGGTCTAGGCCTCCTAAAATCCACCACCAGCTCCTTGGTTTTGCTGGTGTTCAAGTGTAGGTGGTTTGAGTCACACCATTTAACAAAGTCCTTGATGATGTTCCTATACTCCTCCTCCTGCCCACTCCTGATACAGCCCACGATAGCAGTGTCATCAGCGAACTTTTGCACATGGCAGGACTCCGAGTTGTATTGGAAGTCTGATGTATATAGGCTGAACAGGACCAGAGAAAGTACAGTCCCCTGTGGCGCTCCTGTGTTGCTGACCACAATGTCAGACCTGCAGTTCCCGAGATGCACATACTGAGGTCTGTTTGTAAGATAGTCCACGATCCATGCCACCAGGTATGAATCTACTCCCATCTCTGTCAGCTTGTCCCTAAGGACCAGAGGTTGGATGGTGTTGAAGGTGCTAGAGAAGTCCAGAAACATAATTCTTACAGCACCACTGCCTCTGTCCAAGTGGGAGAGGGATCGGTGTAGCATATAGATGATGGCATCCTCCGCTTCCACCTTCTCCTGGTATGTGAACTGCAGAGGGTCAAGGGCATGACGTACCTGTGGCCTCAGGTGGTGAAGCAGCAGCCGCTCCATGGTCTTCATCACATGTGACGTCGGAGCGACAGGCCGGAAGTCGTTCAGCTCAGTAGGACGTGATGCCTTTGGGACTGGGGTGATACAAGATGTTTTCCAAAGCCTCAGGACTCTCCCCTGTTCCAGGCTCAGGTTGAAGATGTGCTGTAGAGGACTCCCCAGCTCCAGTGCATAGGCCTTCAGCAGTCGTGGCGATACTCCATCTGTTATAACATCTATTATAACTGTATTGCAAGTTTACAGTGAGGTAATTGTTCTTATAAGTACAAACAGTTCTACAAGGAGCACTTGATGGACTGATTGAGTGCATTTATAGTTCTTGGGATGAAACTATTTCTGAACTGCGAGGTCCATACAGGAAAGGCCCTGAAGTGTTTGTCATATGGGAGCAGTTCAAATAGGCAGCATGGCTGAGGCAGTGTGTGCTTGATGCTGTATACCAATAATTCTCTTTCAGATCAGCTGCTGTAGAGCTGTGATTCCATGCTCAGATACAGTGATATAAATACTCCGAGTGGTGCAGTGAGAGTAATATGGAAAAAGATGATCCACTGTGGCAACCCCTAACGGGAGCAGCTGAAAGAATAAGAAGAAGGTGCAGTGAGAGTAACAACGCTAAAGCAGATATGATATTTAGAATAGTTTGGCCATTCCGTGGACCATTATACTGTTACAGGTTAATTACAATTAGATGCCTTAAACTAATAAAAAATATGCGGTTAATTTCAGTATATATGATAAAGCCGCGTCAGGGATGTGGATCTAAAAAAGAAAGGGAAACAACACTGGAACAAAAGCACTGCTTTGATGCTGGGTGCCGCCAGTTTGCAAAACCAAGCAGAGAACTTGTGTACACCAGGGTTTCAGCTAGCATGAAAATGTGTGTGGCTTTACACCAAGTTTAGGTTTTATACATCGCGATTTGAGAGTGGAAATGGGAGTATGCAACATTTTTGTGCGTACACATCATTTATACATGAGGCCCCAGGCTTCTAGCCAGCAGTGAAAGGAACCCAATCTGCTATAAATCATATATCCCCTCTATATAATCTTGGTAAAGGGCCAGACACAATTAAATTTCGTCATTTCCTTTTTGCTTTAGTTCATAAAGAGATGAAGTTCCACTTTAATATCTCAGGTTATTATAAATAAATATCACTAGCACCAACATGCAGCAAAAAGTTAGATATTTCATCGTCGAAGAGAAGATCCAATTGAGCCTCTATGTCAGATATCTTCGCTCCTGGGAGGCAATTTAACAGTAACTGCTCGTTTAACATGGTTTGGAATTCTAACATTTCACACTATGGAATTGCCAATTATGGATGTACAGGCACACTGCAGAGTGCTGAGAATGCTGTTCTGGGTCTAAATTGGTGACCTGGGTGCTAAGAGAGACTAAATTGTGGCTTCTTAGACCCCCATCTCACTGTTACCCACTTGCCATGTGGCTGAATTGATGTTGCTGATTTTGATCGGGCACAGACTACAGTGGGACCTGGAGAGACTGAAACTGAATCAGAAGTAGCTGAATTGCCTAAACAAACTGAGTCTATCCAATTTTCATTTTGCCTAATTGCAATCAATTACCTAACGTGGTCCTCCAATTTGCATATTTTCCTGATTAACTTCAAATTAAGTAAGCACTGTTGGCAGGTGAAGCTATCTGTATTATCGGTCGAAAAACCTGAACTGTATATGCTGCAACACAAAGCATATAAACATGCCAAGAGAACAGATGCAACTTACGTTCAGTGCTGAGTTCATCTTTATCTCTTCCTGCAGTAACGTCTGTGCTTTCTGCATTCAGCTGAATCACTAGGATACCGTTGGCTTTAAGCTTTCAGCACCCACTGGGAAATTGACTTCAACTTCACAATGTTGGTGACTTCTCTTTGTCAGATGTTGGCTTTACTCCAGGTGAACTTACTTGAGGATTTGATTGCCTGAGGATTTGATTCGTTTTTTTGGCTGTTCTTTTCTGGTGCTTGTAAAAAGCTACATGCGTGAACAAATATTTCACCCAAGTATTTGTAAAGAAAGAAACAAAAGAAATGCTTCATGCAGAAGTAAAAACAAAGTCTGAATTAATAGATTGTAGAATAAAATAGTCAGATGTGCTTCAAGCCTTAATATGTTGAAGACTAATAAAACCCCTGGACCTTATGAGATTTTACCAAATTTACTGAAGGAAATGGAAGATGTCATGTATAAACCCTTATAAGGCATTATTGAGGAATCACTTGAGAAAGGAATAGTACATAAAGACTGGAACATTGCAAATGTGACTCCAGTCTTTACGAAATGAGACAAAATGGTTCCTGGTAATTACAGAACAATTAAGCTTTCTTCTATACCTTGCAAAATTAAGAAAACTATAAAAACTGTACTGCGGTGGGTTGGCACCCTGCCCGGGATTGGTTCCTGCCTTGTGCCCTGTGTTGGCTGGGATTGGCTCCAGCAGACCCCCGTGACCTTGTGTTCGGATTCAGTGGGTTGGATAATGGATGGATAATAACTGTAACCATCAAATTCTTTAAATTAACATTAATGGTGAATTTTTCTTAGCCTCACTACCTTGAACTTGAATATAATATACAGTAGCTTAACACAGATAACGGAAGAGTCAGTTTAAGCCCCTATAAATTATTGAAAATGGAAGGTTCATAATCTTTATTCTGTGTGAAGTTAGACAGAAATATGAATGGCTAGACAGATAGTCATTAAGGGCCTATAGTTTTCTGACCATTGTACAGAACATTGTATAGAGTGTTACACAGAACGATACATAGAAAACTTAAATATAACCTAGATATTTAAGTAGAACATCATAAGTTTCCCTGTTTCCCCTTTCTTTTTTGCATGTATTGTAACTTTTTTCTCTATTTTTGTGTGAACTGTTTGCTTTGAATTTCATTAAAATCTTTAAAAACAGAGACACCTGGACTGTGGAGTTTTTTTTTTGTTTTTGGTATGGCAGGTCATGCCAGAGGCAGAATGCTTATCTGGTAGCTGCATTTGAACTATTTTGAAGCATTTGGAAACCTTTGTCAAATTCAGCTACAATAAGTATATACATATATAGCTATTAGAAAAGTACTTACAGTTGATCCTCAACATCTGAATGTTTTACTTTCACGACTTAGCAACCTCTCACATTCACAAGCTTTGTGGCTATTTGCAATAGAAGAAAAAAATGAGAGACACAAGTTTGGGGAGCAGTAATACATTTTTTTAAAAGAATGTAATTTGGACATTGCACCGTATCATTGTAGAGTTTGGATGGATATTTTCATTGTTTTGCTTAAAAAAAAACAAAAATTTTGTTGCAATTATGCCTCCAAAGTGTAGTGCAAGTCCTTTGATAGATAGATAGATAGATAGATAGATAGATAGATAGATAGATAGATAGATAGATAGATAGATAGATAGATAGATAGATACTTTATTAATCCCAATGGGAAATTCATATTCTTCAGCAGCAGCATACTGTTACAATAAATAATATTAAATTAAAGAATGATAATAATACAGGTGAAAAAAACAGACAATAACTATGTATAATGTTAAATATTAACGTTTACTCCCCCTGGTGGAATTAAAGAGTCGCATAGTTTGGGGGAGGAACGATCTCCTCAATCTGTCTGTGGAGCAGGACAGTGACAGCAGTCTGTCGCTGAAGCTGCTCTTCTGTCTGGAGATGACATTATTTAGTGGATGCAGTGGATTCTCCATAATTGATAGGAGCCTGCTGAGCGCCCTTCGCTCTGCCACAGATGTTAAACTGTCCAGCTCTATGCCCAAGCATGCTAAGTCAGTAATACAGCTCAGTGAGAAACGGCAGCCATTCTCTGCCACACATTTGGTGTTAAAAACATCGTTGAGGCTGCTGATCCCATCTTTGATTTCAGCCACAAGGTTAAACCTCAACTCACCTCTGCTATGCTCCCATATGCCAAGACCTTTCAAAATTTCAAACAGCTCAAGAAGCAGACATCGCTGATGAATTATTTCAAGCAGGTGCTTCCATCACAATCTCCAACACCATCCTCCAGCAGTGAAGGACAGAATGTCAGAGGTGATATCAAGACCTCGACAGTCCCGGTGTCTTCTTCCTCAGTGACTAAGGCTTTTCTTTTTTTTTAAATTAAGATGTTAGTACAAAAGGTCACAGAATTGTAAGGAATGACTAGCGAGAAAAAATGTTTTTAGCACATTACATTGTATTTTGTGTACTGCATATTTTAGATAAATGTGTGAAATTTGCAGATGATAATCAAAATTGAAGGAATGGCAGAGGCAGCAAAACAATTGAAGGAGACTTGGACAAGCTTCAGAACATAAAAAAGTGCAAAGTGCTACAAGTGGGTAAAAAGGAAGATCAATATTAAATAGCATATGGGAGGCATATGGGAAACAATGATCCAAAGGTATTCACCTTTGAAATTACTTTTATAGTTTCTGTTAACACAAAAATGTCATCATCTAAGTTATGTGGGCAAAGCTATAAAAACTGTTGAATATAAATCGAGGAACGTTGTGCACGAACTATATGCACTAGTCAGACCGCATCTGGAGCATCGTGTGCAGTTCTTGTGACTACACTACAAAAAAGACATAGCAGCACTAGCAGCTGTTCAAATGAGAGCACCCAAAGGCATCCCGGGACTTACAGAATCAGAGAATTAAACCTGTTTAGTCCTGAGGAGAGGAGACTGTGTGGCGTCCCAATCCAGGACTTCAAAATCCTCAAAGGCATCAATAAGGTAGGCCCAGTAGAATTCTTTCAACTTAATGGTGAATCACATACTAAAGGACTCGAGTGGAAATTAAGGGGAAGTGTATTTTGGGCTGAAGCTATAAAGCACTTCTTTACTCAAAGAATGGAGGGAATCTAGAACAAACTACAGAGGCTTGTAATTGAAGAAACTTTGAGAATCTTTAAGAAGTACCTGAATGCGTTTGTGGAAAAGCTTAACTATTAGTTAAACAAACTAGCCTGATGAACTGAACGGTGTATTGTCGTTTGTCAAATGTCTTATGTTCTTATGCTTTAATACAGCTTAGTACTATTCTGACAGTAGGAGGCTGACACCTCCCCAACTTTAGTGACACATTATTGGATACCTAATGGCCAAAGGTAGCCATGCCCTCACATAGTGGTCTTTTCAGTCTATTACTGAAAAGTCTCCTTTGTTTAGCCAAGATGTCCTGTAAAGGATGAGAGTCATTATCCATGATTGCTAGTTTCTTGAATGTCTACTGTGAGTCCAGCCTGACTTCCTAATCAATTAAACTAAGCTCATAGGGAATACTAATGAAACTTTCTGAGCACACCACTGCATAAAAGATTTCGATGGTGACAACACACTAGCAGAAGACATGTAGGAGTGTCCTGAATAAATGACAAGACCTTAGGGTTCTCAGGAAATAAAAGCAACTTCACCTCTTCTTCTATGCACACCCTCCATATTGATACTTCACTGAAGCATGTTGTCCATATACATCCCAGGGTACTTACAGATCCTCACCACCCTCACATCATCATCCTGAATAGATGATTTGCCATTCCTGCACTTCACAGCTATTACCTTCATTTTGTCAGCCTGTATGTAAACGTGCTAATTCAGGAAGTACTTATTTAACAACATTTTAGAAAAAGTCATTTGTTTTGTAAGTTTTAAGGTTGTAACTGCATAAAAGAAATGTGGGTTATGCAACACAAGCAGCGTGACCTTTTTCTTTTTTATATGAAGATTTTTCACATTTGCCACTGTCCTATCGATCCTGTTTATAATAGTCTCTCTTATGTACTTTCTCCAAGAAAACACAAAATTAAATTTTTTTCTTGGCCACCACTACAAAGTACATTGGGAAAGTAACATATGAAAGTTTTGAGTGGAGTATTCCTTTTAATTTTTCATCTGGATGACTGAGTTGTGACCATCAGAAGTAAAAAGTACCTGCTAACTGCTAACATATTTTAGATAGATAGATAGATAGATAGATAGATAGATAGATAGATAGATAGATAGATAGATAGATAGATAGATAGATAGATAGATAGATACTTTATTTTAAGATATATCTGTAAGTATATATTGTCACACATGCACATCCAAGGATCACCTTATAGGCTTGTCAAAGATAAGCAATACCCTGTTTGGGTGGTGGGGCTGTTGCTAATGGAGTTGTCTCTTGTTCCCCCCTCAGCACTGAGAAGACACCCAGTGAGGGTAACTGACTCCTGTACTGCGACCATATTTGCTTTTGTTTAGAAATTGTGCCATCATGCACTTGTATTGTTTATTTGCGTGTTGGAAGTAATTGGGAAGACCAAGTTGGCACTCCAACATTTCTTGGGACTTTGTCATCTATCTTTCACCTGACCACTATACATCCACTATACTGGATGGATGGATGGATATATATATATATATATATATATACAGTACTGTGCAAAAGTTTTAGGCAGGTGTAAAAAAATGCTGTAAACAAAGAATGCTTTCAAAAATGGAAGTGTTAATCATTTATTTTCGTCAATCAACAAACTGCAGTGAATGAACAAAAGAGAAATCTAAATCAAATCAATATTTGGTGTGACCACCCTTTGCCTTCAAAACAGCATCAATTCTTCTAGGTACACTTGCACACAGTTTTTGAAGGAACTTGGCTGGTAGGTTGTTCCAAACAACTTGGAGAACTAACCCCAGATCTTCTGTGGATGTAGGCTTCCTCACATCCTTCTGTCTCTTCATGTAATCCCAGACACACTCGATGATGTTGAGATCAGGGCTCTGTGGGGGCCATACCATCACTTCCAGGACTTCTTGTTCTTCTTTACGCTGAAGATAGTTCTTAATGACTTTGGCTATATGTTTGGGATCATTGTCCTGCTGCAGAATAAATTTGGGGCCAATCATATGCCTCCCTGATGGTATTGCATGATGGATAAGTATCTGCCTGTATTTCTCAGCATTGAGAACACCATTAATTCTGACCAAATCTCCAACTCAGTTTGCAGAAATGCAGCCCCAAACGTTCAAGGAACCTCTACCATGCTTCACTGTTGCCTGCAGACACTCGTTATTGTACTGCTCTTCAGCCCTTCGACGAACAAACTGCCTTCTGCTACAGCCAAATATTTCATCAGTCCAGAGCACCTGCTGCCATTTTTCTGCACCCCAGTTCCTATGTTTTCGTGCATACTTGAGTTGCTTGGCATTGTTTCTACGTCGGGGGTATGGCTTTTTGGCTGCAACTCTTCCATGAAGACCACTTCTGGCCAGACTTCTCCGGACAGTAGATGGGTGTACCTGGGTGCCCCTGGTTTCTGCCAGTTCTGAGCTGATGGCACTGCTGGACATCTTCCGATTTCGAAGGGTAATAAGCTTGATGTGTCTTTCATCTGCTGCACTAAGTTTCCTTGGCCAACCACTGCGTCTACGATCCTCAACGTGGCCCGTTTCTTTGTGCTTCTTCAAAAGAGCTTGAACAGCACATCTTGAAACCACAGTCTGCTTTGAAATCTTTGTCTGGGAGAGACCTTGCTGATGCAGTAGAACTACCTTGTGTCTTGTTGCTGTGCTCAATCTTGCCATGACATGAAACTGTCTTCCACAACCTCACCTTGGTAGCAGAGTTTGGCTGTTCCTCACCCAGTTTTAAGCCTCCTACACAGCTGTTTCTGTTTCAGTTAATGACTGTGTTTCAACCTACGTGTGACATTGATGATCATTAGCACCTGTTTGGTAGAATTGGTTGATCAGACACCTGACTAGAATCCTACAAAATCCCTGACTTTGTGCAAGTGTACCTATAAGAACTGATGCTGGTTTGAAGGCAAAAGGTAGGAACACCAAATATTGATTTGATTTAGATTTTTCTTTTGTTCGCTCACTTTGCATTTTGTAAATTGATAACAATAAACAATCATTATTTATATTTCTGAAAGCATTCTTTGTTTACAGCATTTTTTCACACCTGCCTAAAACTTTTGCACAGTACTGTATATATATTGTGGCGGGCAGCCAGGTTCCATGCCCGGCCTGCTGCATATGTTCCAGGGGAGCAACCATAGGCAGCTCAATACCTTCCCCGGGATGCTTGGTAGCAGCCTCCCTGGCCGGCAGTGATGCCTCAACCTCCCGCAGGGCTCCTTGGGAGATGTTGGAGTCCTCAACAGCCCAGTTAGGAGGTGGGGTGGCTGCCAGGGGGTGCCGCATGAATTCCACAGCCCAGCTGGACAACTCTTCCCCACCCGGAAGTGCAATTGGAACCAGGTGGTCAAGCACCTGGAACACTTCTGGGTGGGCTATAAAAAGGACCGGCAACCATCACTGTGGGCCAGAATCGGGATGAAGAGGACAAGGTTGCCTGGTAGGAGTGGTGGTGCCAGAAGAAGAAGAGTGCTTGTTTGGTGATATAAGTGCTTTTGGGACTGTGTTGTGGTTGAGGGGTTCACGGGGAAGATGTGCCCTCCAGCTGAAGAAAAAATAAAAGTCTCACTCTCTGAGTGAGTCTGTGCCGGGTCGGGTGCTATATAGCTCTACTTTCACAATATGTATGTATATATATATATATATATATATATATATATATATATATATATATATATATAGATTTCAATAATTAATTCAAACAAACTGTATAAGACAGAAACACATTCCACAAATCACTGGATAGTGGAAGGTTCAGTTTAAACAGAGCGCTGTTTCTCATTTATAATAAAATAGCAACAACACCACAATAGAAATCATTTTGCGTGCTGCAATTTGCGAAGTGTGGGTTCATTGTTCAAGTGCAACATGAATTGCGCAGATGGTTCAACAAACAGCTGCCTCGTCATAAGCAAATTTACGAGTGGCATAAAAAATTTGTGGAAGAAGGTTGCATATGCAAATGTAAAAGCACTGGTCGTCCACGTACGTCAGATGCGACATCAAATTGAGGAAGCTGTGAATTCAGTAACTAGGGACCAGTTCACTCGTGTGTGGCAAGAAATGGCCTTCCGTTTGGATGTTTGTCGCGCTACACATGGTGCTCATATTGAGTTCATGCAACCTCAAGGACAATAGGACCAAACATTGAACTTTTCTCTATCCAGTGATGTACGGAATGTATTTCTGTCTTATACAGTTTGTTTGAAATAAATTTTGAAATCTGCTCTTCCATTTTGAATAGCCCTGTTGTTTAATATATGTGTGTGTGTGTGTGTATACTGTATATATAAAGTTATTCTACTATTATAATGTATCGTGATTGTGATGTGGTGACGTCTTGCTTCTTAGAAGTTTTTTAAATACCAGCCAGACTTCTCCTCTAGGACTTTGAAAGAGGACATCACTTGAAAAAAGAGGATGTCTTGTCACCCTATTTTTATCTATTTATTATTTTTTGAAGAGTATCAATATATCTACTCTGATTGCACTTGTGAAAAAAAAGAAAAAAAAAACAGTCATAAACAGATTTACTTGCATCTGTTTTTCCCTTATAGATTCTGCTGTTTTAAAAGTCCACTTAGGCTATATGCCCAACTCAAGTGCTTTTGTTATGGGATAGCAGGAATGCAGTCGAAAGTGAATAGAACTTCAGAAATGGGAGAAAGTGGATGGAAGCAGGTGGAAATAGGATGGATTTTGTCAGGACTGGCCGGTAGTGGGACTAAAAAAATAAGACTGTGCTGAAGTCTAATGTACATAACAATTAATTTGATCTGAAATAGTTACAGTACACAATATTTTTAACAAAGGCTTACATTTTGCATGTTCATAAAACCATTCAACACTCAGCACTGCATGCTTTCTGTGGCGTGTGTGTGGTTTGTGCACATGATAGAAGTTACAGAGTAAATGAAAAAAGATAGAGTATGCATTAGAGAAAAGAAGCAATGAAACAGGAGCATCAGAAAACAATTTTTACTTTTATGTAGACATTCTCTTTTTGAGAATTCACATATAATTAAAAAAATATTAATTTTTCTGTAAGAATGTTTCAAAAATATTTATTGTGTATATATATATGTATATATATATATATATATATTATGTCAATGATTTATAAGATTCAGAGAGTAAAATTCTCACACTATTTCTGCAGCACTCTTATGGTTTTTCCAAAAGACTGTAATCATCTCCCAGGTGGAGGGCTTCCCAGAGGTCAAACCTTTGACGTAAACTACTATCTCTTTAAAGGGGCTTCACTTATTTCTGACCAGTCATTGGCAAGAAACAGACTGGTAAGCAGGATAATTTAAAACATGTATTAAATATACAGTAGATTGTATACATACTCAGTAAACTTATGTATTGCGTATGATAACTCTGTGTGTTCCATACATATATATGTAATTGTATTTTGGCCATATTGTGTGTGTTTATGTGTGTGTGTGTGTGTATTTGCCCTGAGATGGCGTGGCACCCTGTCCAGGGATTGCTTGACAAGTTTTTCAATGTAAATGATAAGAAAAATATTGTAATTTTGCAATGAGAAATCTTGAATTACTGATTTATTGTCTTAGGGAAATTTTTGCATTAATATTTTGAGTTTTTTTTAGATGTGTATATGTAACTGACATTCAGATATGTTTAAACGGAAGTGTTGACTGTTGCAGAGCCTAAATAAAAATTAATTAAGAAAGAAAGATAGATAGAAAGAAGTCCAAGTTAACTGAGATGGATATGAAATTGACTTTTTTTATTTTTATTCAAAAGACTTTTGCCAAGAAAAGGTGATGCAGCTTGTGTGAAACAGAAAAGTAATTTGTTGCTGAAGAAACACTTTTCACAGTTTCTCTGTGTTTTAAGATAGACGAGTTTTCAAATTTCAAAACTTTGTACAGCATAATTGAAAACTAGTCTTGACAAATTTCTTTGAGAAGTAAGTAAGACAGACACAAAGACCTGTCTGTCGCTGTTGGTCCTTCTCACATATTAGCATATCTAATAAGGGCCTGTTATTACCCAGGAGTGTTTCTCTTATGTTTCTGCTAAAACCAAACATGAGCACATCAGACATACTATCTGAAGTTTAAAAACAGGAATATGGGTCAGTGAATTCAAAAAATGTTGATTTGATTAAATTTGTGTTTTCTTTTTTGTAGCCTAATTGTTGTTTCCAAGCTACCCATTTATACAAGATTAACTTTTTGCATTAATATTGCCTGGAGGTCTTTGTTTTGTAAATATATATTATGGTAGTTGTACATTTGTACAGTATATTTAATCATTTTGCTGTTTATTTTTTTTTTTAGATTTGTTTAATGTAATACACAAACATTTTTTATATTTTATTTTTTTGTTTAAATGTGTAGGTGTGCTTTTATGAGTGTGATGAATTCAAAGAATGATGTGACCAGCTGACATAGGTGGCCCTTTAATGTAAATAAATATTCTTTTCTGTCGCTGCTTTCTTGTGAGGTGAAGGGAGATAGTAGTGACATAAAGTGGTCACCCTGCTCTCACACAGCTACTGGTCATTTCATTTTCATTTTTCTTAATTTCTAAATCTGATTATGTAGTTTTCTAGGCTTTATTTTTGATTTAGAATATTGTTTGTTTCACTGTGACAAAAAAGTAATTTAACAAGTACATTCAATTTCTGCATAAAATTGATAATTAATCTCATGTTTGTATGTGAAGCAATCAATTCTAAATGTTTTAATGTACAACATGCCAAGTTTCTTGAATTATTAATTTCTAATTTTTGGTTGCAATGCGTAAGAAGATTTGCTACAAATAATCTGATTAATGAGGATTAATGTGACACCAAGGCTGTCTGAAAGGCATTTAAGGATTTTGGTCCAGAATGATGTTAATTTGGTGCAGGCCCAAAACATGTGACCTAGTGAGGCTGGAACCTGATTGCAATGTTCGCAGGTTGGATCTCACCCTGGAAACATTTTGGACAATTTTAAATGAGACAGATGTGCTCGATATATAATTTTGAGTTGAATAATTGTATGCTTTGTGCATATGGAACTCGAGTGAATTCTCTGCATTACTACCTTCTACTTCTTTTCTGAGATGTTGAGTGAGAGATCCTTTTCCTATTGTCCTCTTGAATCTTTGAAAGGGAGGGACTCTAGAATGGCTTTATATATTGCAGAAATGCTGTCTAAGTCCTCGAAACTAATCAATATTTTTTCCAGCATAGAGGGAGGTGGGAGGTGAGGAAAATTGGGTAGGTTCTGTTTAACAAAGTTTCTGTTTTGAAGATAGTGAAAGAAATGTGTTGCTGGAAAGTTAAATTTGGAATGTAATTGTTTGTAGGATGCAAAGAAGTTTCTTTTGTTATCCCATCTTTGCACCAGTTGAGATTTATGGTTGCCCTCCTTTAATGGGGCTTTTTGTGATACTGAAAGACATTTCAAAGTTATTTTGGGGTATTATTCCTGAGACAGGCCATTTGAGTAGAAATTAGGTGCTTTGACGTGAGGCATTTTCTAGGCAGCCTCTGTGAGACATTATTGAGATCTCATAGCTTTTTGCTTTAATGGAGGCTGCAATTCATGACTAGTAATGCTAATTTCCACAGACAAAACAGGCTTGCTTGTATTCCTTGTTTTCAAAATTCTCATCTAACATGGCAGAATTGTAGTTATCAACAATATGGAAAACATTTTTATGATGACTGGTACTTTTTGCTGTGCTATACATAATAAGGATTCCTGAAGTGCAGAGACTCTGTTTATCCTACAGTATTTGTTGCCTTCTAGTTGATAAAAATACAAATAACCTCTACATGATTTTAGTTGACATTTAGGTTTCTATCCCCTTGACGTCAACTTTTATTGAAACCCACTTTTCAAAAGAATCTCGTCCTTACCACAGTATCAGGAGAACTTTTACCCCTATTATTGTGCTTTAGGAAGTACAGGAAGATTTTATGAGACAAATCGTGACAAGAACCGTAAATAAAACCTAGCAAAGGTCAAAACCAAGAGACCACTAAATCATAAGTGAAAGATTCCAAGACATGAATCAAAAATCTAATTAAAAATCTTAAAGCAAAATTCAAAACCAGAAATTACAATAAGAGGGAATTGAAGAGGTAAAAGTTATCACATAAAAGGGAGTTCTCTATCCGCAAACTTGGATGAAGAAGTATTCTGATAGCTGAGCCTTTCTATGGTTAATGTTGGGGTCATGATCTCTAGAACTCTAACCGTAATAAATGCCAAAGTTACCTATCAATGGATTGACAAAAAAGGCAACTACCAGTACAAACAAAAATAGTGTCAAAGCCATTCTCAAAATAAATAGTCAAATTTGAAAAACACAATTAATCAAAATCATGAAGCAAGAAAAGCAATGCTGGGCTAAGAACACACTAGTTGGAGAGCTTTAAATTAGTGAAAACCACAAAACAGAATGTGTAAAAAATTAAATAGCAAATAAATCACAATGTGTACAAGGGAAAGAACATTCTGGAGGGCAGATCAAGTAGAAACTGCATAGCCACTAGGGAACTAGGAGAGCCTGATTTCTACAGAAACATCGAAGAGGTGCCAGGAGTCAGTTACCATGAGTAACCAGTTACTAGATAGGAGAGTGAAAGGAGCAGGACACTTGGCTACAAGTGTGCCATGTGAAAGGGTACTACATGCATTTTTATTGTTTAAAGGCATTCTCTGTGGCCCCTAATGATGAAAGTGTGTCTAGGCACATTAGGATTAAGTGATTTCCCGTTTTAGATAAAACAAATGTGTCAATTTGTTCAACTGCTGGAACTATTTATCCTGCTTAATATTTCTGTTTCTTAACAGTTCTTTACTTTATCAAGCATTGTTATTACAGTGAATTCAGAAATTATTCATACCCCTTCACATTCTGAAAACTTTATAACAGACCTTTCTGGAAACATGTTTTCACTTTGTTCTGATGGGCTATTGAATGGCAAATTGATCCAATTAAAATTGAATCTACAACACCTTAAAGTGAGTAGAAAGTGAAAGGGGATGAATACATTCTGAATCCACTATAATACTGGAGGAAGTACTCTCTTTTAGGCTTGGTAATATTTCAATAACTGTAGCATTTGTTACTACAGACGTTTCAGGAATACTTTAAAATATTATAAAATCCTTACAGTAAGGGTGGCCTCATCAGTTGGAGAGATGGTGAAAGAAATAAGTCCAAGCTTATTAAAAAAGTATTTACCATCTAGAGTATTGTGATTTTGAAAATTTTCATTTTGCACCCCTGAGTTGTTCAAAAATATGCATTTAATTTTGCCATGTACACAGTAACCTCGGTTCACGAACGTCTCGGTACACGTACAACTCGGTTTACGACCAAAAAGTTCACCAAACTTTTGCCTCGGTTCACGACCACACACTCGGTATACGAACAAGCCAGTTTCCCTTTCGGTTTGTGCGCGCCAATAATTGTAAGGCTATAGCGCGAACTGCTGCAATGTTAGAGGTGGGGGCTCACGTGCTGCTGAGAGAGAGAGAGCCTGCGCATGCAGCTGAGCAGGGAGCCTGGGTGTATGTGTCAATGTTATTCAATGGTGTAATTAACTATATTTGTGCTTAAAAATCTTTAAAAAAATATATTTACATACAGTTCGTACGGTCTGGAACGGATTAATTGTATTTACATGTAGTCCTATGGGGGAAATTGCTTCGGTTCACGACCAAATCAGTTTACGACCAGAGGTTTGGAACGAATTATGGTCGTGAACCGAGGTTCCACTGTATTGTTTTTTTTTTTTCCTCAGCATTAATAATGTTTTATCACTAGTACAGAGATGTCATCATGTAACCATTTTGTTTTACTCTTTTGGTCACAGGCACTACCCTGAAAGCTGGAATGCTGGCTCTTAGTAACAGTTCCCATCCCCAGTTGCATCCTGCATGTTCCAAAACAGAGGACCCATAATGTCACACCTCTAAACCAACCTCACCCAACCCAGCGTGCATCACAAAAAGTTTTTCAAAATGTATGCTGCACCGTTGCTACTTTTCTTACATTTTGTTATTTCTATTTCTCTCCCCTCAGGTGTGACCATAAAGCAACTATGTCTAGTTTGAATCTTACCAGTTCTTCGGTCAAAGAATTTCTTATCAGTGGATTTCTGGGATTTAGAGATCAGGAAAGTAGAAGAACTCTGTTTGGAGTCTTGCTTACAGTGTACCTCGCCATTCTTCTCGGAAACATTCTTTTAATTCTAATCTTTATATCTGACAGAACATTACACATCCCTATGTACATATTAGTCTGTGGCCTGGCCGTTCTTGACATCGTCATCACCACTAACACTGTGCCCAGTATGCTCATCCTATTTTCTTTTGAATACAGAGTAGTGCCTTTTGCTGCTTGTTTTACTCAGACGATGTTCTGGGTGGGTCTGTTCTCGACAGAATGCTTTCTCCTTGCGCTAATGGCTTATGATCGCTATATGGCTATCTGTAATCCACTTCACTATCCTAATTTAATGAGTAATAGTCATGTCTCAAAACTGATGGCTGGCTGCTGGGTGGCTGGGTTTCTCAGCGCAACACCAAGTGTGGGTCTTGTCCTCAGTCTTTCATTTTGTGGGCCAAATGAAATAAATCACTGCTTTTGTGACTTTGGTTCCTTGCTGTTTCTGGCTTGTGGAGACAATCAGATTACTAATTATGCCATACTGATTATTGGGTTGACTGTGCTTTTCATCCCCTTGGCATTTATTCTTTTCTCCTACGTGCGGATTATATTCTCAGTTGTCAAAATTGCCAACAAAGACGGACGAATGAAGGCCTTCTACACATGTGGCACACACATGTTGGTCATGTCTGTTTTTTTCCTAGTAGCAGGTGGAGTCTTCATTTCAGAAAGAATTCCTTTATTATCTACGGACACACGTATAATGGGACTGATAGTACAGAACGTCTTTCCTGCTTTAATGAATCCAGTCATTTACTGTCTTAGGACTAAAGAGATACAAAGCAGTTTTGTAAAAAAAGTAAAGAAAATAAGGATTTTACCAAACGGCAATTAGTACATTTTTCAGTAGTATTTTTTAGAAAAAAATGATTATTTATTTGATTCATATAATGAAATAATAAGTTCTATCTGGTTGCCACATAGCGGAACACCTTAAAATGCATGACATTTGCCTGTTTTTCCAGACTGCATTGTTTACATCCAGAAATTTTGATTTCCTTCCACAGTCTTTTAAGCAGACTGTGGACTCTCATTTGTAAATGATTGTGATGTCCTGTTACAGGCTTGTTTCCAGTCTTGATCGTTGTTTTCTTAGGCTCTGGCTCTGCATGCTGTGACTGTGAGGAGAAGAAATTAGGCACAGAGATAAAGATGAACAGATCTACAGCTCAGAATGTGGAAAGTGATTACATTTTTGAAACCCTGACCAACAGGTTACTAGTTCAACACCTAACTTGTTCAAATTTGAGGGTATGTTGACATTAGACCTAAATGTGAATATCATTTGTATGTATGTATGTGATTATTTTGTGTCCTATGTAATGCTTGGTTTCCTGCGATAAATAATTACTGCTGTCATGTTCTGCAATTTATTGAGAACTTAACCCCAAGTTTTCACCTTTTTTTGACTATCCTTTCCCATTTTGTAAGACAATAATCCTGGATCTGGCTATCAACATCAAAACATAACAAAAAAGCAAAGAATTGTGTTCCTACTGAATTCTTCCATGCTTAATTAGATTACTGACTAAAAGTTCACAAAGTTAGATCTACAGTGCATCCGGAAAGTATTCACAGCGCATCACTTTTTCCACATTTTGTTACGTTACAGCCTTATTCCAAAATGGATTAAATTCATTTTTTTCCTCAGAATTCTACACACAACACCTCATAATGACAACATGAAAAAAGTTTACTTGAGATTTTTGCAAATTATTAAAAATAAAAAAATTGAGAAGGCACATGTACATAAGTATTCACAGCCTTTCCCATGAATCTCAAAATTGAGCTCAGGTGCATCCTGTTTCCCCTGATCATCCTTGAGATGTTTCTGCAGCTTCATTGGAGTCCACCTGTGGTAAATTCAGCTGATTGGACATGATTTGGAAAGGCACATACCTGTCTATATAAGGTCCCACAGTTGACAGTTCATGTCAGAGCACAAACCAAGCATGAAGTCAAAGGAATTGTCTGTAGACCTCCGAGACAGGACTGTCTTGAGGCACAAATCTGGGGAAGGTTACAGAAAAATTTCTGCTGCTTTGAAGGTCCCAATGAGCACAGTGGCCTCCATCATCCGTAAGTGGAAGAAGTTCGAAACCACCAGGACTCTTCCTAGAGCTGGCCGGCCATCTAAACTGAGCGATCAGGGGAGAAGGGCCTTAGTCAGGGAGGTGACCAAGAACCCAATGGTTACTCTGTCAGAGCTCCAGAGGTCCTCTGTGGAGAGAGGAGAACCTTCCAGAAGGATAACCATCTCTGCAGCAATCCACCAATCAGGCCTGTATGGTAGAGTGGCCAGATGGAAGCCACTCCTTAATAAAAGGCACATGGCAGCTCGTCTGGAGTTTGCCAAAAGGCACCTGAAGGAGTCTCAGACCATGAGAAAGAAAATTCTCTGATCTGATGAGACAAAGATTGAACTCTTTGGTGTGAATGCCAGGCGTCACGTTTGGTGGAAACCAGGCACCGCTCATGACCAGGCTAATACCATCCCTACAGTGAAGCATGGTGGTGGCAGCATCATGCTGTGGGGATGTTTTTCAGCAGCAAGAACTGGAAGACTAGTCAGGATAAAGGGAAAGATGACTGCAGCAATGTACAGAGACATCCTGGATGAAAACCTGTTCCAGAGCGCTCTTGACCTCAGACTGGGGTGACGGTTCATCTTACAGCAGGACAACAACCCTAAGCACACAGCCAAGATATCAAAGGAGTGGCTTCAGAACAACTCTGTGAATGTCCTTGAGTGGCCCAGCCAGAGCCCAGACTTGAATCCGATTGAACATCTCTGGAGAGATCTTAAAATTGCTGTGCACCGACGCTTCCCATCCAACCTGATGGAGCTTGAGAGGTGCTGCAAAGAGGAATGGGCGAAACTGGCCAAGGATAGGTGTGCCAAGCTTGTGGCATCATATTCAAAAAGACTTGAGGCTGTAATTGCTGCCAAAGGTGCATCGACAAAGTATTGAGCAAAGGCTGTGAATACTTATGTACATGTGATTTCTCAGTTTTTTTATTTTTAATAAATTTGCAAAAACCTCAAGTGAACTTTTTTGACGTTGTCATTATGGGGTGTTGTGTGTAGAATTCTGAGGAAAAAAATGAATTTAATCCATTTTGGAATAAAGCTGTAACATAACAAAATGTGGAAAAAGTGATGTGCTGTGAAAACTTTCCGGATGCACTGTGTATATTTATATATATATATATATATATATATATATAACTCTGTGATGGCCAGTGTGATTTTCTGTGCTATGGTGTGCTGGGCTGGTAACATCACTTCAAGGGAAGACCACCGAATTAACAAGCTAATTAAAAGGGCAGACTCAGTTATAGGAGGCACTCTGGACCTCCTGGAGGTCGTGTCAAAGAAGAAGATGAAAATGAAACTGAGCGCCTTTAGGAACAATGCTGCACATCCTCTCTCTGTCACATTAATACTGGACTTTAGCACTAGAATCCCTGAAGCCTGTTAAAATATTCGTAATGTTGGGCCACCTTAATCTTACTTGCAGTTTCTCGTCACTGCGCCCACTGTACACTGATAAGTGCCTTTGTGTTGCTAATGTGTCGATCGGCCGCAAACAGGCTGCCTGCTATCCCATCCCCCACGAGGCAGCTTAAGTCGGACACAAAATTCTCACAGCTGAAGTCTGTTTATCTGGGAGTCGGGTGTCTGGAATCTTATAGCAAAATAATATATCGTTATTTGAAATACATACATTTCATGGGATGTTTCTGTGTCCACAACAATCTGGGTAAATGTAGGATGACAGGAAATGCGAGGCAAAAAATGTTGAACACATAACTAAAAAAAAATTTTCATGTTATAGTAATACTGCGGTGGGTTGGCACCCTGCCCGGGATTGGTCCCTGCCTTGTGCCCTGTGTTGGCTGGGATTGGCTCCAGCAGACCCCCGTGACCCTGTGTTCGGATTCGGCGGGTTGGAAAATGGATGGATGGATGTTATAGTAATAACAACAAAATGCTGACATGAAATGTATAACGTGTGAAGCCTGAAGTCCAAATATCAAATAAACACTTTCACAAAAGGTATAACAAAACAAGTGCACTTTTATTCAAGAATAAAACCAAATAAAAAGAAATTGTTCAATTTACATGTTGCTGTCAATGTGTGAAAACTGAAACCCAAATATCAATTGATACGAAGGTGTCTCACAGATATCTGCTTGGCTGGTTCGATCCAGGTCATCCCCGCATTTAGCGCTTTGAGTAGTGGGCTGCTATTATTATTGTTACTTGTCACGCTTGGGTCACAAAGTTTCACAGGAACACTCCGTGTTTTCCAAGAGACAGAAACTTTATTCCAGACAAGGCAGAACAAACACAAGTCTCATTCAGGAGCGATCCAGCTGCACCAGGGACAACTGTCAAACTGGCCTCAGCTCTGCCTCTTGGTCAAAAGAACACAAAATCTTCCTCCTCAAAGGAGTGCGGTGGCCGGAGCAGAGGGTGTCTGGGGGAAGAGAGACAAGGCAGTGAGACACTAGGACAGCCGTGGCGCTGTCTTTTATATGTTCGAAGCCCTGCGCGAGATACAGATCGCGTGTCACGGCAACAAGCAGCAGGCTACCTGCTGATCCTGCAAAGAGGAGGTGAAAAGCTGTGTTTGTATCCCTTTCAGTCAAGTTTAAGAGGGGGCTTCGGAGGAGCGGCTGTGTCCCCTTGGGGCCGCATTCACATACTATTATATAATAAATACATACATTTGATTTGAGTCTTAACAGCCTGTTAGTATTTTTTTTTAATTCCGATCTGACACTGATAATTTTCAAATGCAGATGTGGTATAGTGTGTTTTTATGTGCAATTTTTTTTTTTTATTCTTTATTCTCAAATGAAATGTATGTTTTTATTTCAATTCTCTAAAAAAATCAATGAAACAAGTGTACTTTTATCTCTCTATATATAAAAGCCAAATACCACTGACTCACTCATCACGAAATCTCCCAAACCATGAGGACGTGGGACTTGAAATTTAAAATGTAGGTTACCCTTGGCCCATAGGTGCTCACTAAGAAACGGTTTTAAAAATTTCATGGTCCAAGCGCGTTCTCTCTGTATGTCTGTCCACTTTTCATGAGAGAATTACTTAACGGATTTAGATCTGGTTGTTTTCAATAATTTGCTTGAACTTTCCGGTTGATTTTGCGACTTCTCTCATCACGCTAAATACCAGAGTTCGCTTGTGGTACCGATGTATTCATGCAAATCCAGGAGAGTGGCTGTGGGCTGAGAGCAGGGGGGGGCGGGGGCCTTCCTCATTCACTCGCCAGCCTCTGTTCGAGTTGGTCTACATCTCACCACGTGTTGGAGTGCACCTTGCCTCTGCTTAGCTAGCCATACCTGTTTGTTCAATAGACATTATCATCTACAGATTATTAAGGAATAACATTTGACATTTTTGAGAAAGAGATCAGAACTCCATGTGTTTTAGAGGGTAGCTGATGATTGCCAGAGATATCACGGCTATGTGCTTTTCTCCCCACTCGGGGAACGCTCTCCTGTCAGAGCTGAACATGATCAGATATAGTGCCAATGTCTATTGATTTTTAAAGTTTGTCCTGTTTCATTACTATGTGGGCGCAGCCACGGGGTACAGCTAGTTGAAGAATAAAATTGAAGGAGTAAAAGTTATTCTGGAAATCACACACAGGAAGGAGTGCCCTCACTGGACATCTTCTCTGGGCTGTGGAGAAATGACAGAATACCATTAGTAACAGTACTGCCTCTGCTCAAGGACTGGCATTGCTTACCTCAGTCAAGCTCAATCAAGCCAGAAGTGCATGTGTGAAAAAGATAAAGATGCAGAATGCCATCTAGAAGCATGTCACCAGGAATTTCAAGCCATGGAAGAACTTTGTGATTTCTTCACAGGCTCCTTTTCAATCAGTGCTAACGATTTCGTCATGAACATTTTAAAGAGTGCTCATCTGTCTGGAACATTTCAAATATTTCATCAAATCATTTCAAAATAGCATCATGATCTCTTTCTATTTCATCTACGAAACGTAACTATCCCAACTATTAATTTCCTGTTTTTGCCAGTTGGAAACCAAGTAGTGGTAAAGCTCTTTGGTACCCTACTGCCTACAATAAGGGAAAAGTAATCGACAGAAAGGATTAACCAATAGGAATAGCACCAGCATGTTTGTCTGTGTCCTGACTTACAGGTGTTGAAACCATTATGAAAAGAAGCATTCTAAAACAAATAGCGGCAACATTAAAAAAGCCTTTCGGGAATATAAAATGTGGAAAAACTGCATTGTTAAATAAAAATAGTTTTGAAAAATAAGGCCATTTTGAAATAAAACCTGCAAGGCAAGTACAGTATTGAACCAAAATAAAATAATGACGTTATATGTCATAAAAATGAAGTGACTTTTATTATATTATGCGTTTTTTCACAATTTAATGACTCATATGTATAACTGTACTTTTTCATGCGATTACTTATTTCATAATTACCTTTACATTTACTTTAGTTTGGTGCATTTGGTATTTTCATTAGCTGCCACTATTTTTGTATACTTCATATTACTTTTATTGTTGTTTTTAATTTCTGTAATGTTTACCTTATATTTGAACTGATTTCACTACACATGTTATACACTGATGTGACAGTCTGCGTCAGCTCCATACTCCTTAGTGCTTCTAGAAACCTCTCAACCCACAACTGTCAATAGTCATAGACTAAGATGACACATACATTCAGAAAGGAGTTGGTGCACAAATAGTTTGGTGCTTTTATTTAAAACCAAACAGAAAGTGTTCAAACAGTGCAGTGCATAAAAATTATTCTTCAATAAATAAATGATACAATAACGTGAACGTGGAGGTTAAAAGTCAAATATATATATATTCCAATAAAATGAGGTTAAAATCAAGGGTATACATATTCTCTTTTAAAACCACGAGCCTTGGTAGTTACTTCTTAAATCTGACATCTCCCCAGATTACCTTTTTAAGATTCCTCAGCATGAGGAGACATCCACCAGCAGGCATGGACAACCCTTAATCAAGCTTGGTCTTCTATTGCCAGTTAGTCGGCATGTACAGGGTGATATGTTGATCTTTGATCCTTGTTCCCCGCACGCCGCAGTCTGTTGGGCTTTTGTGGGAGCCTCTCAAATCACTTTGTCACTCCTGCCCCATTAATGCTCAACAGGAGCAGGCTCTCTAGACCTCAACTACGTTGGCCAAGCACTTCTCTTGGGCTCACTTTCCTGTCCACCTGCTTCACCTCACCATTTCACAGGTCTCCATTTCGTTCCTGCCCTTCTCTCTGCTCTCATTCATCTCCATTCCTCATCCTCGTTCTTTCTCTGTTCTTGTTCCTCCCTTTTCTGCCATGCAGGCTCCTCTTATATCTCTGAGGTGTGAAAGAGGTGCCTGAATGATCTGCTTGCATTTGCACGTGAGTACGTGATCAGCCAAGTACCCCAATCAACCCTAGAGCAAAGCATGCTGGTGCACACCCGCACCTGATCGGAGTGTGCATGCTATGGGAGGTGATTATTTATTTAAAAACTGCAGTTTGCCACAGGCCTCACATAACAGCTGACCTACAATAGGCAATTATATATAGCTGGTTATTTTTTTAAATCGGTATTTAACATTGGAATAGTAGTCGGTTAAATGCACATGCAATGTAAACCTGTTTATTTATGCACAGCATCATATCAATCTTTACATAGAGACATAAATTAATCCACTAACCCATAGTTTCTTAAACTATGAGTTGTGACCCAAAATGGGTCATGGATTGTCATTGTTGGGCCAAAAGGTACTGATGTATTTAATAGTAACAAGTTGCGTATGGTTTGTGAATTGGGTTGCAGTGGGTTGATTAAAGAAATTGACATTGCTCCGACAAATATCCTCAATTACACTCTCCACTCTGACAATTGTCCGCTATTCTCCAAAGGGAAACCCACCATCACCGATTGGTCACAATTCTGTAAGTGGGAAACCACCACACTGAGGATCATCCATGGAATTCAATAAGGAATGGATCATGAAGACAATAAAAAATCAAAATTGGGTTGCAAAAAGTAAGAAAAACTGCACTAAACCAATGTTTTCGTCCTGGCAACATACTGATTTTTCAAGATACTGTCTGCCATGACTAGTGAGTGCACTCTCATGTTAAATATACCATAAAGAATACAGAAATGCAAAGACAGAGACACATTTATTTAGCTACAATAAATTATCCGCCGGTACTCTGGGAAGCCTAACATTGTGTAACACAGCTATGATCTCTGATTATCCTTCCCACTGTCACATTCTTTCTCTGTGACCCACCAGAAAACATCATCACACTTTACCTGTGACTGTTATTTACAGTATTCTCTCCTCAAGAAGTCTCAGCCTGCACTCTTGAATATTTCCATTCTTGTTGAATGTAGTGTGAACCTTCCAAGACATGTAATGCAAAGCTCCATGTACCTGTGTGACAGGTCGATGTCAATCAGGCATCCAGTCTTAATGTGTCTTTTGGGCAATCAGCTTCTACAATACTCTAATACATATGTGAAATGATACTGAAATCTAACAATACTCATATTCTGTCTATTGTGATGTTTTCCATAAGAATAGGCACAGAGTGGTCTGCTACTCTAGGTATACAGCCAGATTTGAATTTTTTTTTTTTAAGTTTTGTTGTAGAATATTGTCAAGCATTTCTTAAGCATGTGTTTAAATTCTAAGTTGCCAAAACTGACAAAGCAAGTTTTCAACCATAACATTGTGAGACAAGAATAATTTAGTATATGTTTTAAATTGTGATATTATACTTTTTAGATATTAGATAATTAAATGCACTTACAGTGAAACTAGTTTTAAGGAGATTTCTCCTACAGTAAAAATGCAGAAATAATAAATTAACAGGTGGTGCAGTGGTAGCGTTGCTGCCTCGCAGTTAGGAGACCCGGGTTCACTTCCCAGGTCCTCCCTGCGTGGAGTTTGCATGTTCTCCCCATGTCTGCATGGGTTTCCTCCGGGTGCTCCGGTTTCCTCCCACAGTCCAAAGACATGCAGGTTAGGTGGACTGGCGATTCTAATTTGTCCCTGGTGTGTTTGTGTGTGTCCTGCGGTGGATTGGCACCCTGCCCGGGATTGGTTCCTGCCTTGTGCCCTGTGTTGGCTGGGATTGGCTCCAGCAGACCCCCGTGACCCTGTGTTTGGATTCAGCCGGTTGGAAAATAGATGGATGGATAAATTAACAATAATAATACACTTTCTTTACAATCTCTCATTTTTTATATTTGTATTTTTTTAGAGACATGTGACTGCATTTATATATGTTTAGCATCCATATCTGCTTTTACATACACAAATGTACCAAGGCTGTCCACTTCACACTTCCAGCCACACACCAATGAATGATGCCACAAGGTCCTGTGGCTGGAGCAGACACAAAGAGGGGTCTGCCACTGGAGGTCTGAAGCCAGACTCCATTGTAGTTATTATATTTCAGAATTGACTTAATACTTAACCCTAACCCTAATGGATAATTAGGTTAATAATATGTTTCAATAGCAAGGAATTAAGGTTTGTTACTTTTGTGAGAAAATTTGTACAAAGAATGCAGCCACCATGTGTATAATCACAAGCGGTTTGTCCTCTCTGTTTGTTAATTATCTGTAATTGTCTGGGATGCTCCAGGGAGCCCATTAATGTATCTTACAATAAACAAACTTGTAACTTTTGCACAATCACTGCAATCACGTCCCTAGTGAATTACCCTGCAGATATCCAAACCCTGAAATAAATAACTTTCTCTGCATTGCCGTTTCAATCGTTTATGCCCGATTGTGAGTGGAAACTTTGGTAAGCACATTTTTTCTTCAGTTTTAAAGTGTGTTGTGATCAATTTTACATAATTAGCAGTCCAGACTTACTTCCTTTTGATTTGGTACAGACCATACTGTAGTACAAGTGGCATGAAGCTTTTACAAAATTATTAAAATTTATAATCAAAATGATGGAAAAATAGAAATTGTGCATTAACTATAACTGAACATTGCTTTTACCAGCAATAACACCAGAAATTATTTTCTGTCCGCTTCATATTCTGTGAGGAACACGGAATTCACAGAAACTTTTACTTTGCCCTATTTCAGTGTTGTTATGTTTCTTATAATTATGGAAAAAACATTTAGTATGTATCACTGTAAATGATAAGCAAAAATCAGCTACCCTCAGTAATTACATAGACTCTATAATTCTATGGACCTTACTAGAAAGCAAAATTTAACCAAATAGCTAAAACCTTCAGCTATAGCTTATACTTGGAAAGAGTTTGAAACAACAACAAAAATGTGAAGCCAGGAATGGTGTAGTCAAGTTATCTTCCATCCAACACTGTATTTCACTGTTGTGAACCTATTCTGACAGTCGTGGGTACTAGGCAAGAACCAGACCTGCAAGGGGCTTTATCCTATTAAAGGTCACATTGACACAGAGCTACATAGATAGATAGATAGATAGATAGATAGATAGATAGATAGATAGATAGATAGATAGATAGATAGATAGATAGATAGATACTTTATTAATCCCAATGGGAAATTCACATTCTTCAGCAGCAGCATACTGATACACTAAATAATATTAAATTAAAGAATGATAATAATGCAGGTGAAAAACAGACAATAACTATGTATAATGTTAAATGTTAATGTTTACCCCCCCGGGTGGAATTAAAGAGTCGCATAGTTTGGGGGAGGAACGATCTCCTCAATCTGTCAGTGGAGCAGGACAGTGACAGCAGTCTGTCGCTGAAGCTGCTCTTCTGTCTGGAGATGATACTATTTAGTGGATGCAGTGGATTCTCCATAATTGATAGGAGCCTGCTGAGCGCCCTTCGCTCTGCCACAGATGTCAAACTGTCCAGCTCCATGCCAACAATAGAGCCTGCCTTCCTCACCAGTTTGTCCAGGCGTGGAGAACAAAGAAACTCCACACAGGGGCTTTAGCGGCATCTCACCGCAGTCTTTTAGTAGCTCAGCCAAACACTTCACATATATGCATTTACTTGTGGCTCAATAAATTATTGTGAAATCATGTTATCATGACAAAATATAGCTTCTGGAGTTTCTAAAAATATGTCTTTAATGTCATTTTTCATTAGCACATTCTGTAAAATTTAGCAATTTAATTCTAATATTTTTTTCAGGTTACATAATCTAAACCTGGAATAGTAAAAAGAATAATCCTTTTTTGTTAGATTGCGTCTAAAATCATGTATAACATCATAAAAAATATGTATATTAATAAAAAAAAAGTACTGAAACTGAAAAATATTGCAATATACCCAAAAACTATGTGAATATATCATTCAACATAATGTAAAATACGAGTTATTTATTTCAAAATATACATTTTTAAGGTTATACCTGAAATGTAGAATTGTATTTCCCTTAATGGGCATATCATCTGAGAATTGAATATTTTTGGGAAGTGGCCAGAAGCTACACAAGATGCATCACAACTTTGCATCAGTCGGGTGGTGGCCTAAAATATTTTCCAAAATTATGTGACGGCACTACTGCAGCTGGTCCATTTTTTTCCCCGATACTAAAAATCAGTCTTCCATAGTGACTAATCTATAAATTTTGCCCACTGCTGCTGTCAACAATTTATTTAATCATATTAAATGTTTGGTTTTTTTTGCTCTTTAAATATTTGCATCTATAGACTAAACAAATGTTTCTTGTGCATTTCATGCCTACTTCATTTAATACAATTTCCCTAAATTCATATTTTGCATGCCCTCATCACTTTATACTTCAATTTTCATTTTTGTATTTTTTATTATTAAACTGCTTCTTTACCAAAACCTTAGCTACCACACCTCTTAAATGGAAGGTTTTGTGAGGCGTGTTTTTCTTTCATCAGTGAGAGATCCCCATTTCTCGTCGATCTTCTTGCAAGCGAGAAACGGACAATAGAGCTTGGTGAAAGAGTAGCGAGGAGCACACAAGTGAGACTGTCACCTTTAGTTATCAAGAAACGGGCCTAATATCTAAAAAAAACAAAAAAAAACAAACAAACATCTAAATATACTGTATATAAAGATGCAAAATACTGTGTGTCATCTTACTAACACAAAGCTAAACACAGTCTTCCCAATTACTTATTTATTTTGAACTCAATTAACTCACTAAAAGTTGTTCAGAATCGTAGCTCTGGCAGCATAAGCATGGTGCAGCTTAGGATCCAGTTCTTTATTTGTGCTGTCTTAATTATAGCATTAAAATCCCTTCTGAAAATTAAATACACCTGTATTGCAATGTACCCAAAACATATGTGGACATATCTTTCAATACAGTTTAACATATGTCCATCCATCCGTTATCCAACCCGCTACATCCTAACAACAGGGTCACAGGGGTTTGCTGGAGCCAATCCCAGCCAACACAGGGAGCAAGGCAGAAAACAATCCCCGGGCAGGGCGCACACACACACACACACACACACACACACGCACACCAGGCACAATTTAGAATCGCCAATGCACCTAACCTGCATGTCTTTGGACTGTGGGAGGAAACCCACGCAGACACAGGGAGAACATGCAAACTCCACGCAGGGAGGACCCAGGAAGTGAACCCACGTCTCTTTACTGTAAGGCAGCAGCGCTACCACTGTGCCACCGTGCCGCCCAGTCTAACATATATGTAATTCAAATATATACTTTTACGGTTACATTTGAACTGTAACAAAACATTTATTTTCATTAGTAAAGTGTAACAAAGATATTTCCAAATATATTGTGTATAAGACAGTGATTCTAATTTATTTTTAACTTCATGTAAATGCTCAAGTCGGTCACAAAGGTAGGCATGAATATGCAGTCTTACTAGTTACTTGTACTTGGTTAATAATAAGTTAATTATTTGTGCTGTGTCGCCATGCAGTTTGGTCTAGAACATATCTCAACATTAGAAACACCCAGAAGATACTTATTTGATGATATTTTCAATAAAAACTCTAAAATGTATTATTATTATTTAAAATATATATTGTAATAGTTTTGTAAAATATATCATACAGTGTATTACTTTTATACTTTTTTAATATATTAAAAATGTATGTGTTTGGAGACTATATTACATATGTACAAAAACTGCAATAATTGGCATATTTTACAGTTTATTTACTTTTATCATTAAAATTCTTTTTTAGATTTTAATATAGGTAGTAACATTTTAAAATGTATTTTTTTTGGTAAACATTTCCTTTTAAGCATCCACTTGAATTTTCTAACCCCATAAACTTGCATGTTGTAATCTGTTCGGTTAGCCAATAAAAGATGTCATTTTGCTTCACTTCTCACTGAACCTATAAACCTATTTTTCTTAGTAGACCTGGCTGTTTCAAGTGTAACATTTCAATATATCTTTTTGGATTCATAAATTGTCATAATTATATGTATCTATTCATTGTACTTTATTAGTTAGCCATAGAAAACTGAATTTTGCATGTTAAGCAGAATAGTACTCTGGTACATAAAGTTGTCATTATAATTAATAAACAGTGATATCTTTCGGTAAGACTTAAAGGACAAAACTAAATTGAATATCAATAGATAGCTCATAGTCAGCTTTCTACAATTTTATCAAAACTATAAAAAGTCTAAATTATGAATGAGTAACCTTGCCTTTTTAAGAAAGTCCTGATGTGAAACTGGCTGCCTTGAAGTTGCATGCCAATGCTCAGAGACTCCGTTCATATTTGTGTTATCTGAGTGGCCAAGTTAAATTCAGTGGGAGGATGAAAAAAAATAAATTAACAAAAGTGATAAGATTCATTTTTGCTGCAATGGTGGGCAAAACATAAAAATAAAAAAACAAAATAATTGTGTTGATTTATTGATTGATGTTTCTTATTTAAAAACATTTCAACTGCTTTTTTCTGGGATGCAATATCTCTAAAATTTAGCAAGCAGAACAAGAAATATGTTTCCAATATTATGAGAAGGATGTGCAGAAGTAGCTGCATTTAGCTTTTAATTTTTAAATGTAGAGTTCCATTTATTTTTGTTTTGTTTGTACTGTTTCTAGCAGATTACATTTAAATAAAACATCTTAGAATTGTTTCTAATTTATTCCTAAACACTAACACAATTCTTTTAAAACAACTACTAAAATATTTAAATGCTGTTTTTTTTTTTTCCTTTTCCCTCTCCTCCAGTTTGACTTGAAACCATCCATGAACCAAACCAGCTCTTCAATCAAGGAATTTCTCATTGTTGGATTCCCAGGATTCAGAGACCAAGAAAGCAGGAGAACTCTGTTTGGAGTCTTCCTCACAGTTTACCTCTTCACTTTAGTGGGGAACATTCTGTTAATCGCCATCTTTGCTTCCGACAGAACACTGCAAACCCCAATGTATATATTAGTGTGTGGTTTGGCTGTTCTCGATATCGCCATCAGTACTAACACTTTGCCCAATATGCTAGTCTTAATAATGTTAAAGTACAGAATTGTGTCTTTAGCTGCTTGCTATACTCAGACAGTCTTCTTGGGAGGATTTTTTCAAACAGAGTGTTTCCTCCTTACACTAATGGCCTACGATCGCTTTATTGCAATCTGTTACCCACTTCATTATCCTAATTTGATGAACAACAGTCGCATCACAAAACTGTTTGCATGCTGCTGGGTGTTTGGGTTTCTTTGTACACCGATTACCTTAGTTCTTCTTCACAACCTTTCATTTTGCAATTCCAATAATGTTATTTATGTATTTTGTGACTTTGCCTCTTTGCTGTCTTTAGCCTGTGGAAACAATCGGGTTACTAATTATATTATATTATGCATTGGCTTGAGTATGTTGTTCATCCCATTGGTATTAATCCTCTTTTCCTACCTGTGGATTATAATCTCAGTCGTCAAGATTTCCAGTAAAGAGGGGCGAATGAAGGCCTTCTACACGTGTGGCACACACATGCTTGTGATTTGTGTCTTTTTCCTCACTGCTGCAGGAGTCTTCATTTCAGACAGAATTCCTTTTGCATCTGTGGATGCCCGAATTCTGGGGCTTGTAGTACGAAATGTGTTTCCAGCATTATTAAATCCAATAATTTACTGTCTCAGGACTAAACAGATTAGGAATTGTTTAGTTAAAATGCTAAAAAAAATTAAAGTTTTACCAGATAGAAGGTAGGCTTTTTAAACAGTAAAACATTATATGCTCATTACAGTGTATGAGTTAGCAGGTTCAGACAACAAATGAATGGTCAGACTATTCTAAAATTGATATTTTAATTGAATAATATAAATTGTGGCTGAATAGAAGGGGTTTGTCATTGTAGAATTAGGGCTGCCATCTCTCTAACTGTGAAAATGAGGACATTTGAGTACAAAACTGAGGCCTTTCTCTGTGATACCAAAATGTCACCATATATTGTATTCTCCTATGGTCTTTTAACAAAATCTTTTGGTGTTGGCAATGGGCCTTGGGAACCTGAAAAAAATATTTTATGTTCACTGTCAGACTAATACTAATTCAAGTCATTTTTAAACCTCTGTAATTAAATTCAAGGTGAGGGGGGAGCCACAGGCCATCTTCACACTACACACACACACGCGCACACACACACACACACACACACACACATCAATTTAAAGTTGCCATTTAGATTTGCAAGTCTGACTGAGAGAGAGTAAAATGGAAATTTCCCATGGAAAACCCACACAAGTGCAGGGAGAACACGGATGTTATATGAGATATTATTTGAAAGACTGGCTAATTACTGTATCCACTGAAAATTTATAAGCTACCACATATATCACAAATAATAAGTTGGTACATGTTTAAAAATTGCCTTAGACATCCATTGTTGAAAAATACCATACCATACCATTCTCCAACCCACTGAATCCTAACACAGGGTCACGGGGGTCTGCTGGAGCCAGGCCCAGCCAACACAGGGCGCAAGGCAGAAACCAATCCCGGGCAGGGCGCCAACCCACCACAGTTGTTGAAAGATTTATATTTTTAAAGTGACATCCAAATAACGTCAGGTTTTACCAGTTTTGTAGTATTTTTTTTATTAGCACTAGAATTACCAGAGCCTACGAAAAAACTCGTAAATCCGTCCCACCTTAAATCGCGTCTTAAATCCGTTTGCACCTCTCCGCTAGAGTCCTTTGTCATCTAAATGTGCTGATAAACAAAAGCTTCTAGCAGCCAGCTATTCCATCCCCCCACCGACTTAGAACGAATTTCTCCTAGCTCATGCCTTGCCTTGATTTGATTATGTGGGATTGAAGTGGAGTTTTAGAGTGGAAATAATATAGTGTTATTTGGAATACACGCATTTCATGTGTGTTCCGTTCCGTTCAGTAGTCTGTGCAAACACATTTTTAAAACAGAAACGTTTTTTCATATTCTAATAGTAAATGACAAAATGTAGGCATAAACTATATAACGTATGAAGCCTGAAGTCCATATATCAAAGAAACACTTTCACAAAAGGTACAAATAAGAGAACACGTGCGCTGTTATTCAAAAATATAACTGCACAAAAAAAAAGCCGCGTTACCATGCCACATTGACACTCTTGCTGCAACCGCCGCGGTGGCGTAATGGTATCAGCTTCTGACTGGGAATCAGAGGGTGGCGAGTTTGATCCCGCATGGCTCCCCTTCGAGAAGTGAACTGTTCTTATTCTTACAATTTTAAAAATAACAACATAAGTTTGATTTCAGTCTGTAACAGCCGGTGTAACTTATGATACTGGTAAAGGTTAGCTTTTTTTTTTTTTTTTTTTTTTTTAATTCACTTTTCATTCTCGCAGTCGCATTCAGAATCAATCCATACAACCCCATCTGACATAAAGACGCGCTATAGGTCTGCAGTGTACCACGATGCATACTACCGCCCCCCCCCCCCCCCAAAGGGTTCTGACACACAAATGCTGGCGAAGCTGCCTTCTTCGTATCTCACCGTCACTTGAAATCAGCAGTTCTTAGCATTGCACCACGCACGCTGTCGTATCAACCACCAACTGTAACCTGCTTTTTTTATTCTTCGGTTATACTCTTGAATAAAAATGCACTTTTATTTATGTGAAAACAGCTGTGTCAGATGGGGTTGTATGGATTGATTCTGAATGCGACTGCAAGAATGAAAAGTGAATTAAAAAAAAAAAAAAAAAAAAAAGCTAACCTTTACCAGTATCATAAGTTACACCGGCTGTTACAGACTGAAATCAAACTTATGTTGTTATTCTAAAATTGTAAGAAAAAGAACAGTTCACTTCTCGAAGGGGAGCCATGCGGGATCAAACTCGCCACCCTCTGATTCCCAGTCAGAAGCTGATACCATTACGCCACCGCGGCGGTTGCAGCAAGAGTGTCAATGTGGCATGGTAACGCGGCTTTTTTTTTGTGCAGTTATATTTTTGAATAACAGCGCACGTGTTCTCTTATTTGTACGTTTTGTGAAAGTGTTTCTTTGATATATGGACTTCAGGCTTCATACGTTATATAGTTTATGCCTACATTTTGTCATTTACTATTAGAATATGAAAAACTTTCTGTTTTAAAAATGTGTTTGCACAGACTACTGAACGGAACGGAACACACATTAAATGCATGTATTCCAAATAACACTATATTATTTCCACTCTAAAACTCCACTTCAATCCCACATAATCAAATCAAGGCAAGGCATGAGCTAGGAGAAATTCGTTCTAAGTCGGTGGGGGGATGGCATAGCTGGCTGCTAGTAGCTTTTGTTTATCAGCACATTTAGATGACAAAGGACTCTAGTGGAGAGGTGCAAACGGATTTAAGACGCGATTTAAGGTGATGCGGATTTACGAGTTTTTTCGTAGGCTCTGGTAATTCTAGTGTTAAAGGAATACTCCACTCAAAAGTCATATATTTTATTTTATTTACCCCATGTAGTTTGTAGTGATGGCTGAAAAAAAAAGTAATTTCATGTTTTCGTAGTGAACAAACTTAACAATGTAAAGTTTCTGTTTTGGAACAGAACCAAATGGTGACTAATCATGGACCATGGGAAAAAATATTAAAAAATCTTGCGTTATTTGTGTTGTGTAATCCACATGTCAAGTCATCTAGTCGCATCCTCACAATGTGCAAAATGGCTATAGTTTTTGCTGAAATATTGTTTCTTATTAGCAAAGTAAAATAACTCCAGAAAATGGGTGAAGTCAATAAAAAGGAAGCACTTCACAAAGGCAGGACAGGACTCTTGACCAATGAATGAAGGAAAGAGGTAGGTCTTTAATTCAAAAGTGAAACCCCATATGAAAGGGTTTTCTGTTGTGGACTAAAGTTTGTTTGTGGACTACATTGTGAGCGTATGAATGGAAAACCTGACTTATGGATTATGTGACAAAAGTAAAGTTCTTTTCATGGACATTTTTGATATTGTTTGCTGTTGTTCAGCATTGGTCACCATTGGGGGCTGTTTCGAACAGAGACTTTTTAATGTTTGTTCCTCATGAAACATGAGATTGAACATTTGTCTTTGACAATGTACAAAATTACATGTGGTAAGTAGCATATAAAAAAATCTTTTGGGTGAATTATTCATTTAAAATATTAAAAAAATAATACTCATAAGTAAAGAAAATTTATTGCATTTTAAAAATGTATAAAAATCTTTACAGCAACTGCTGAATGAAGAGCACAGAAAGTAAAATCCTTGCTTGAAAGTGGAATTCAAATACTAATTTAAAAAAATTTCTTAATTGGAATAAACTAGTTTGAACATTAATAAAGAAAAACAAAGCTTATTTCTTAATGTCTAATAACCTAGAATAGAGAAATAGAGTATGAAAGCATACATATAACTAAAATCGAACTCTCCTGGATTACCATGTTGCTTAAAACAAAAACTGGTAATATTAGGAAACAATGTTGTTTTACTGGAAATTAGAAATAATGATTAATAAGTGCATTGATAATCTTATTAAATGTAGTTAGCAAGTTTTCAAATTTTAAGAGCATTTTAATAATTTCAGAAATTCCTCCTCTTCACTTCATGATATATTAAAAATAGGGACATATTTGGAGTAATGAGAGCAAATGTCTGCTCTCAGTAGAAATGTCACCTTTAAATAATGGCATACAGGCTCAATGTAAGACAACTGTTTGTTCCACACTAACTGATTTGATTCCACTCCCCCCATTCTTCACATAGTCCACGGATATGCCTGTAGCTGTAATTTGTGAATCAGAATTGGCTTGCAGTGAAGCAGCCTGGGTGATATTCAATTCCTTCCATGTCTCATTTCTGCCTTAAACCTGTTGCTACCTGATTTTTCAAAACTGAGATGGATTGAAGATTTTATAACTTGGATTAAGCCGAGAGTGCATTAATTCATGCCATTAAGTTGGAATGCTTTCTGACCATTGCAAGGCAGACAAATTGATTATAGTGATTAGTAGTACTTCGTATAGCACTGGAAACTAGGATTGAAAATAAAAAAGATCTCTAGTCACTTCTAAGTCGAATTTGCAGGTCTTCCCAGTGTCTTCTATGTTAGGTAGGAATTGTAATTTGATACGAGTAATCGTGTGTCAGCCACAAGGCTAGGTTCTGCTTATTTACATGACTAAATTTGGATTAAGCATGTTCAGTTAATGGATGAATGCAAAACATAAATAAATAATAATCAAGCACTGAAAATCCAATAATTCTCTTAATAAAGCATACTGGAAAAGAGAAATTTAGTTGTTTTGTTATTTATTAAATTTAAAAATACATACATTACAGTTAAAGGTTTATGAAAAATAAAATCAGACATAAAATGCTAAAAGAATGGCATCTACAATGTCCTTCACAGCTGCATATAGAAAGACAAGGTTGTGAGCAACACTGCCCCTTACATCCCAGGGTGGTAGTGCTGACATTATTACAGCTTCGAGGGAGTCCCCTATCTGCACATGTGTGATCTGGCCACACCTCTGCATACCCACAAATAAACAAGCAGTTATATCCGACAGGTCATGGTTGCTGTGAAATGAACCCCTCCAGTGCTGCACCACAATCTTGTAAGCTGGAGGCTCAAGAACTATCAGGTCTCTCAAGTGTTGGTTTCTTTGTGCGTCACCAGCCACTTCAAGGGTGTGTGGTCAGTGACTAGGATAAATTCACATTCAAGCAAATAATAATGGAATTGGGCTGTATTTAAAGGTTGAGGGCTTCACACTCAGTCTCCACATACTTTATCTTCCGATCCAGAAGTTTCTAGCTGAGATATACGACGGGGTGTTCAGCACTGTCGATGATCTGTCTCATCATGGCCCCTACGCCAGTGTTCACACTAGAATCCCTGAGTCCTATGAAAAAATTTGCAATACCGGCCCACCTTCTATTCCTTCGTACTTTTCCATTAGTGTCTTTTGTTTTGCGAATGTGTCGCTCAACACAAGCAGCAAGCAGACTGCTGTCCCACCCTCCCCTACCGGCGGAGCTCAACTCGGGCAAAAAGCTCTCCCAGCTCGTCTGTTTATCTTGGCGTGAGGTGCCTGGAGTTGTATAGGGTAAATAATATATCGTCATTTGGAACACATGCACAATATACAGTACTATTTACCCTATATTAGTCCAGGCACCTCACACCCAGATAAACAGACTTGAGCTGGATGAACTATTTGCCCGAGTTGAGCTGCAGCGGTGGGGGGATAGGATAGCAGGCTGCTTGCTGCTTGTGCTGATCGACACATTTGCAAAACAAAACCGCTAATGGAGAGGTGCAAAGGAATTTAAGGTGGCCTAGGATTATAAGTTTTTTCATAGGCTTCAGGGATTCTAGTGTTAAAGAAGAAATATAAATGTTATGTTTGTTCATGACTATGTTACAACTGTTGTACAGTAGATTTATATATATATATCTGAAAGGGTTAAAGGGTCAGACACCGATTACTACACTGTTGAACTTTTTATTTAAATGCAGCATTATCATATAATAAAGAATACTGAAGATTACTTGCCTGCTGGTATTCATTCCCTTTGTGAGAGTGCAAAGCACACCTTCCAGAAACATCTGTGTGTTTAATCGACACACTGTTGCAAATGGAGCAGCCTGAGTTGCCCTTAAGTGGGGGTCCTGAGTCGAGTGAGTATCTTACACCGCAGGGGTTATTTCATTTTCTTTTTAATTTTTGCAGCATTTTTGTGTGCAGACTTTGAAAATGAAATTGCAAATGAAAGATTGCATTTTCATTTTATAATTTCAGTTTTCATTTTTGCAGAAAATACCTCCCATACATGACAAACCACAAATGGGTCAGGCTAGGTTTTTGGGCAGTGCATGTACAAGGAGGTCACATGACATTAACGCCAATATATACTTGGAAGGAGACAGCCCCTAGAGGAAGAGACCGCCCACACACACACGTACGTACACACACGTACACAGCAGCATCCTGACCCTTCTGAAACTGATATATAAAAAGCGACACATTTTTGTTTCTAAAGACTCTGTGAAGAAAAATGGAATCTATGACCAGCACCCCACTGAAGCGTCCGATCCGCAGGGTCCGATTGATGGAGCGTTTGAGAAGGATTAAAAGATGTTTAATGCCCGAGTTTCGTGCAGCTAAAGCGGAAGACGATGCGGTGGCTATGTTGCGCTATACACAGGAGGTCTCAGAGGACAACAAGGAAAACTGTCCTTGGCCTCCGCCGCCGACTTCTTGTGCGAAACACAGGAGGCCTCGGAGGACAACGAGGAAAACAGGTCTCCGCCTTTAGTAGTCATGGATTGATTTCTGTATATTGAAGGGGAGGATCAGGCTGATGATGTAACGGAAATACCACCTTTATTTTACACCACACCCCTTACCCTTTTACCATAAATACTCAGACTGTCACTCAACGGACCCAAAAGGAGGACGTGAACATTTAAGATCCCCAGCATGTCGGCCTCTACAGACTCTGAAATGACCGGGCTCGGAGTGACAAACTCAGGGATCCCGTCTGAAGCACCAAGGCCTGAATCTTGCCAAGTCTATAACTCATTCCGGACGGACGGACTTCGGGATCCACGTTATTTTAGTATACTCCCCGATTACACTCTCTGGTCAAGAGACCTTGAGCCAGACAGTGGCTTCCATTCTCCAGATCCTTGGTGTTCTACCCCCGTCTCCGCTGATGATCAGACGGATAGCCCTGTCTCCAATAAGGCTACTCAGACGGATCTCTCTTACCTAGCTCCAGGACAGCCGTGGGTGAACAACCAAGGTCCCCAGGAGCCGATGTCGATCGGCCTATCTGAGACGGAGATGGATTGCCCAGACGGTGTGCTGCCTGAAGCCTGGAAAAAGGCCCAGCAGATTATTAAAGGTCTGATGACGTGTCTGCTGGATATTATCGTCTACTACGATCAGCAAAAAGAGTGTCAAGGCTGCAAGGTTGATCATCCCAGTCAGAGGAGACATACCTGTCTCTCTGAACCTGAAATCACCTACCGAGATGGGCGCTTTCTGAGGATTCTGAATATTTTCCGCAAGTCTTGGCTGAAACGGCTGGCTGTGAAAATTCTGGGGTATTTTAACTTTCTTTTACCGATTCACAAAATAAATGCTGTGGTTGAAAAGACTGTGGGTGAGTTTGAAAATACTAGCTCTATTCATGATACTGTAATGCAGTCATTTTATGAAATGGATGAATACTCCTATTCTATAGTCCGCCGTTTGGCAAATGAGTTTTGTAAGCGGAATATTAATCATGAGGGTTATATGAACCTGTGGACTAAATATGATTTGGAGTTTAATGATATAATAGAACTGAGTGGTAATTCTGTACCTGAAGCATATTTCAGCTCCCAGAATACCCGGTCCTATGTGGAAGGGCTTCAGAACTTGGTGAAATCTTATAATTTCAGCCATCACAGAGGTATAAAAATGGCCCCTGCCGAGGTGAATAGTTCCAATTCTTGGAAAGTCTTTAAAAACTTATATGGTCTAACTAAGCCCCAAACAAACCCAAAATATAAGTTCAAAGTCGGGGATACGGTGAGAGTGTCGAAATCCCGGAATCCTTTTACCAAAGGATACGAACAAACCTTTTCAGACGAGGTATTTACCGTTTCTGAACTAGTCCCGAGGGAACCGCCGGTCTACAAGCTGAAAGATTATGACGGGGAAGACATTATAGGTTCTTTTTACAACGCGGAGTTACAAAAGATTCGAGGAACGGACGTCTTCAGTATTGAAAAGATTTTGGCGAAAAAAAAATATCAATAGAAAAAAGCATATATTGGTGAAATGGCTCGGATGGCCCGAAAAGTTTCAAAGTTGGATCCCTGAAAGCTACGCGCAAGACGTTAAATACTGAGAAGCAAAAAATTAGTATTTCATTCACGGGTTTTACAATGGAGAGAAAAAGCTTTTACGTCGTCCTCCCCAGCAATTCTTCCCGAGATGTTTTCCCTAACAACACCATCGCCGAGTTTACAGTCAAATTAGCCGCACCCATCGAACTACAGGGTCCCTGGGAAGTCGGTTTGGCTGAAATCCAGTATCCTCACACCTGGAACACACTAGACAAACCGGATAACGACTTTATTGTAGTGTCATCGCGCTTAACTAGGTTTTATAGTATTCCCGCGGGCTATTACTCTAGCGTCGAGAAAGTGACCTCTAAGATGAATGAAGCGGTGACGAGAGAGCCCAAAGCCATCGAGGCAGGTTCTTCAGGCTTACCGATACCGGAAAACATCGTGAGATTCCGCTACAACGCTCTGGAGCGAAGATTCTACATCTTAAACGCAGCGAAGGATGAAGCTCTTCACGTTAGGGGGCAGTTGGGGAGAATTCTAGGAGCCCATTCAGACATGACCATAGGCCTGACGAATGATGCTCCTTACCCCGCGGATATTAGAGCGGGGTTTTATACCTTGTACGTCTACAGCGACATCGTATCTCACCAAAGAGTCGGAGACAGCTATGTCCCTCTCTTGAGATGCGTACATATTGAGGATGAGATGAATAAGATTACCACAATCACCTACGACAAGCCGCACTACGCTCCAGTCAGCAAGACTCAGTTTGATACTTTGACCATTGAAATAAAGACGGATCAGAACAAAGCTGTACCATTTCAGTTTGGCAAGGTCATAGTCAAGTTACATTTTAGACCCTCTAAGAGGTGCGTGCACGATTAATACAGAGATGAGATCTTACCAGGACCCTAGCCCTTATGTGCATTATTACGAAGCCCAAGTGGGTAGCGGGCTCCCCGGGTTCTCTGGGGCCCCAGTGATGTACGGATCGGGGATCGGAGGAATATTTTGTGGTCTGTTTAGAAGAGCTTTACCTCTCTTGAAAAGAGGATTCGAAATTGTCAAACCGCACATTAAATCAGCCGCCAAGAATATTGTCAAAGACGTGGTGGCGGAGGCCATGTCCGGAGCTATGACACGAGGAAGTGAAGAAAATCAAGGGGGGTCGGGTCTGATGGTCATGAGGAAAACTAAACGTAAGAGACCTTCTGGGTCACGCGCAGGACCCATCCTCAAAAAGACACGCCGTTCAGCTTTTACATCATTTCCTTCTCACCGCCACAAGGATAAGTCCCGCACCTGCAGAAAAAAGAAATCGAAAAACATTTTTTAACTCAAAATGTCTTTTGTTCATCGCATGTCTCAAGAGTGTGTAAAATCCGAACTGGACTTGTTTACGGTACCCTATACTCAGACTAGCGTAGAAAAAAGCATCTACGTCGAGGTGCCCCCTCTCTCGGCTCTATCTGAAGTCGCTCCGCTAGAGTTTCTGATTACTGGGAATGGTGAAGACTACTTGGACCTGAATAATACGCTTCTTCACATCCAATGCCAAATCGTCAATGCCGACGGAACTAATCCGCCACCCGTGGCCAAGGTAGCCTTTGTTAATTATCCGATAGCCTCTTTATTTTCACAAGTGGATGTGACCCTGGGAGACCGATTAATATCCCAGAGTTCCAGCCTTTACCCGTACAGGGCCCTTTTTGATGGACTGCTAAATTACAGCAATGAAACTCTCAGGTTCCAATTTGCGTCGGGTCTTTTTTACAAAGACACGGCCAACGAACATGAAAGCACAGCCTTGGACGGTCCGAATGAGGGATTCAAAAAAAGAAACGGCTATACATCCCAGGGTAAAACAGTAGAACTCCTCGGACCTATTCATTCTGACCTATTTTTTCAAGAAAAATTAATTCTAAACGGTGTGGACGTCAGAATTAAAATGGTGCGGAGCAAAAATGAATTCTGTCTGATGTCCGGAGATGCCGAGCGCTACAAAGTAAACATTTTATCCGCCTCTCTTTTTGTCAAGAAAGTGAAAGTTTCAGCGGCTGTGAAATTGGGACACGCTCACGCTCTCACAAACGCCATTGCCAAGTACCCCATGGAAAGAGTGAATATGAAAGTTCTCAGTATGCCTGCTGGGATACGTGTGAGCAATCAGGAGAATTTGTTCTTGGGACAGCTGCCCAAGTACGTGGTCATAGGCATGGTGGACAATGAGGCCTTTTCGGGGGATTTCGCTAGAAATCCCTTCAATTTCAAGCATAACCATGTGGAGTTCCTGGCCTTGTATTTGGACGGAGAACAGATTCCAGCCAAGCCCTTTCAACCCAATTTTGCTAATGACAACACAGCTCGAGAATATTACAACCTCGTGTTGGCCTCCGGAAAGCATTTGAAAGATCAGCCTCTAGCCATCAGCCGTTCTGACTTCTCCCGGGGATACACCCTGTTTGCCTTTGACTTGACACCTGATCAAGAATGCGGGGACCATTTCTCATTGGTGAAAACAGGGAACATGAGATGTGAAATATGCTTTCGACAGCCTCTACCCCACACTGTGAATCTAATAGTGTACGCAGTCTTTGACAACATTATTGAAATAAACCAGAGAAGAAACATCCTTTATGATTACTAAAAAAGCATGAACACCCTGTAGATCGAGGAACTCATGGCCAGCAACCCGTACACAGAAAAAACTGTTTTACGGAGTGTTGGCGTGCGATGAGCTGCCTAAAAAAATACTTACGGATCTCCCGGCCATGATCATAGTCAACACTCACCGTCAACATCAACCCGGAGAACACTGGTTGGCGATATACCTCAGAGAAGATGGAACTGGAGAATTTTTTGACTCCTATGGAGCCCCACCAGACTTTATCTATTTTCCTGAGGAAATATACAACTTTTTAAACAGAAACTGTAAAGAAATTATTCACCATATCCGACAGCTTCAAAGCTGGTTCTCCAACGTTTGCGGACAGCACTGTATTTTTTTCCTGCATCACAGAGGAAAAGGACGCTCTTATAAAGAGATCATGAACCAAAAACGATTATATGGTTCAAAATTTTGTCAGTACCTTGTCTAAGAATATTTCAAGAAGTTTTCAGGAGTACCCCTGTATGCAAAGCTCTATGATTTGTAATTATCTTAATAAAGAATAGACATTCTGTATAATCAAATGTAATATTTTATTAAACAAAAATAATTACATTTCAATAAGGAATCCATTCATTCTTTTTACGAGATTTGATTTTCTTGCCAACAGGTGTAGCGGAAGCAGCAGCAGAGGCAGTGATAGAGGCAGCGGCCCCCTCTGGGGAGGAAGGTTTGAAACTCTCTAAAAGTTCTCTCGTGTCGGCATCTGGCACAACAGAGGACGGGATATTCAAATCGGCCAGGGCCTTAACAAATTCTTTCCACCCCCTAGGTCTCCGATAGGACGGAATGTTGTGTCGGGCGGTCAAGTTCCGCATTAGATCGACCATATTCGTCCCGGGTAAAGGTTCTCCACGAAGCACAAACTCTTCCAAGCCATTCCAGTAGGTTGTATTAGGGTTATACGACATTTTCTGTAAAATAATTTCTGTGTATTTCTTTGATTTATCCGGCGCACTTTTCAAAATCTCATCGTACACACGGTCTTCGGGGTTACTAGGAGCCTCTTTGAGAGCCCCCGGCGGTTCCTCTTTGCTCTCGGTAGGCAGTAATAATGTCAGAGACCCGGTTTCTTTATCCGCTTTTTCACAAAGGTCAAGTATCTCTGCAAAACGTTCGTATAAAGTTTAACTTTTGCCTCGGCGGTCAAGTCACTGCGTTCGAGTATGAGTTTCATTTGTTTATCCAGCTCACTTTCCGTAGCGCTTAAAAGGTCGGTGGAAGCTGGGGCTTTCTGCTGCCATTGAGCCATTTGTTGTTGAGGGACCAGGTACATCTTACGCGTGTATTCCATATTTATACTCTCGATCCTATTAAACTAGTAATGAAAGGAATGGCTGCGCTTAATAGGGCACCGAGAAAACCTCCTTTTTGATTTAAAAGGGTTTTTTTCTTTTTAACTTTGAGTTTTTTATCGCCAAGTTTTTTAATGGCGCAACGATGCTTCTTCAGCAACTTGAACTGTCTGGACGTCAGAGGAACGCGGCCTTTTAAAGTATTGAGAGCTATTTCCGACAGAGCGTAAATTAAATCGTCCGGAGTCTTGCTCAGCACCGCTTTTCTTTGGTGACAGGAACCCTTATGTAGGGTCTTGAGCAGAGGGAAATTTCTTTTTATTCTGCACGACATGCCGACTCTTTCTCAAATACTTGAAAAGTTGTCCGTCTTTATCTTTTCACGACGTACGCAGCAGGCCAATCGGGCGGAAACAAACCGGTACGTAATTGAAATTCGTCAGGCGTATGGGCTTTCAGGTCCACCAGAAGATAACCGTAAGGTTGCCTTGTAGCGTCCTCAAAGGCCTCCAAGAAAAATTTAACCCTCCCAGGATACATTTGACGCGCTAAACTGGTAATTTGCAGTTTATCTCGGGGGTTTTTAAAGAGGGTAATGTAATTGGCATTCAGATTTATAGTTCTATTTTTCTTGCCTTGAAAAAATAAATTTTGGACCAAGTAAATGATGGACTAATTCCGGTGGTGAGTATATTTTGTGAAGGCCCGCTCCATCTCTTCGCTATGACTCGCCTGTTCCATCAAATTGTCGACGATCACCAGGTTGACACAATCAGGGGGCAGTAGTTCATCGTCGCTTAAGGAGACGGGTAATCCCTCCAAAAATTTGATTTTGGGAAATCGAGCTAGTAGCTCGTCGTACAGAGGCTGCCAGCAGCTGTAAAACCAGACTATATTGTCGGGGCGACGAGAAAGTACATGGTCCGCGTGCTCCAAGAGTTTTTTCACATAATGCGATTTGCCCGAACAAGAGGGTCCCGAGACTATTTTCGAGAACGGATGCTGAAGTCTAACGTCAAAACCCTCTTTAGTATCCATAAGGGAGAGTGGTGAAATCGGGCAATAGAACCCTTTTGTTGTACACCACTCTGAATCTTTTTCTGAGTGACCGAGTTTGTAACGTCATGTTCTTTTTGTTCCTATGAATCTGGGAAACCTGAACCGTTATTTCTTTCGCGAGATCGTGTTCCACAAAACTATGCACTAGATCCGTTAAAGAGTATAGGTTTACCGTTTGAACCGTTTCGTGATTGAGAGTAATGCCCTTTACCTTCATGCAGACCTTGCCTTTGAATGTTTTGTACGCGTACGTTTTCGGTCCCCCAGAAACAAACTCTTCTATGAAATCGTCAGGATCTAATTCGCTGGTGAGTTCCCCTAAATAGTCCCGAGCGGCGGAGTGTACTGCCCGGGGGAGGCTGTGAATATAACGGAATCTGTATCATGATACAGAATCCTTGGGCCTAAAAGTTCCAGCAATTCGTACAATTCTAGGCGAGCATACGCCGTTGTAAAAGCGGCAATCACCACGTTGACTGGCCCGGGTACAACGTATCTGTCATCAGCATACCTCCACTGCACTTGAGCGATCTGGTCGCTGACAAAACCAAAATAGGATACCCTATACACGTCTGAGAACAGGTAATCAAAGAATTCTTGGGTGTGTTTAACAAACGTTGTAGTCGATTGGTTAGGCTTCTGACCGAATTTTCCCCAAAGAGAATTCAGAAATAACTTGGAAATTTGTCTCTTAGCGGGGTTGGAGGCGATGTTTTCACTCTCCAATAAGACTCCTTCTTTTACGAAATAGTCTTCAACATACCGCCGGCGGGAGGCCTCGTCCTGGGCCCACGAGGGCCACCCAGAGGCTTCCTGTTTGCCTTTCAAATGAATTTTGATATAATCGGAAAATAAATCGGATGTGCTCTGTTCATAGTGACATATCTCGTGTATTTTTAAAATTGTATACCCTTTATCCAAGGCTTTTAGGATTTCAACGCTGCACCAGGTTCCTGTTAAACACCTTTCCCTGTCATTGTGACTGCAAAGTCCTGTGTTTGCTTGGGTTTCTGCACACGTACGGCACAGAGTGAACATCAATTTACCACAAATTCTTAAAGGGAGGACCGGAAAATACAGATTACGAGGGGGAAGCATGGTGATTTTAATGAGCCCAAAGTAATGTTTAAGATCCGTAAAATCCTCAAAAACAAATGTCGGATGTCCTGTCGGGTAGGTTTTTGTTTTGTTAACGTAAGGGTACAGACTTGTAAAATCGTAATAATGCATTTGTTCATCGCCTTGAACCTTATGATATAATTTGATTGCGTTGGTGCGCCCTCCATACAGGGCGTCACGGGGGTTGATAGGTTCAGGAAACTCCAAGCGTTTTAAGAAATCCTGAATCTCCGAGTCCTCTTTTTTCATACTTTCCCATTCATGTTCCCAGAGCACTCTAACCGTCAGATTAAATTTTTCACGCAAGTCCTTCAGTTTGTCATCAAATGTTTTAAACAACTCGGCAAAAGGATCCCCCGTGAGAGGATGTTTAGCTTGCGCATCGTAGCATTTGGGGCAGCCGTGATAAAAGCACCCGGCAAACTCAAAGGCCGTAGGGACACCCTGAACTTCTGCATAACCGTCTAGATAAAAGGACCCCATCTTTACTTCACCGTGATTCAGCGCATGTCGAATGTTTATATTTTCCTTCTCGGAAAGAAACATCAGCCATTGAATAGAGGCATTAGAATAAGCTTTGTGAGTGCTTTTGTAATGATCACTCAGAATTATTCCAATCGCATTATCAGGCATGCAATTTTGTCTATACATGGCCAGGCAGAGAGAAGCTACGGTCATACATTGAAAAGGATCGATATTACCGATCCTGAGCACTTCCTCTCTAAATTTCATGCACGCTGTTCTCAAAATAACCACGTCGTTTCTACAATAGTAAGCCATTTCTTGTCTAAAGTTGAAAATACCATTTTTTAATCGAATCGTACCAAGACAAAAATTCCTCTCTTTCCTGACTCATCATGTTTTGAATGCCATAATATTTAGGTTCGGGGTACGGACCTATGTACTTTTGATTTTCAACGGTGTTAAAGAAATGGGGAAAATACCCTTTTTGATCCTGGAAACCCAGGGCCTTGGGCATACCGCTCAATTTCATGGGTAAGAAGCTCAACGAGTCGATAAATCTCAACTCATGATCTTCTTCTATAAAACAGATTAGTTTACAACCCTGAGCTGTAACAACCGGAGTTTGCCCGCTCTCGACGAGATACTTCATTAGGAAATATCCGTCATACCCCTTAGAATTGTGAGCTATGAACGTGTACTCTTGGTATTTCGGACATCGGTATCTGTGGAAGAACTTTGCGACACAGTCCTCCCCGGCCCAATTCCACGACTGACCGTTCCAATGCATGCAGTGGATGTAATTGGGTATATGGATTCCGTCATCTTGACGGCACTCAAAATCATAGAACACATACTTTTCGTAGAGCGGTCTTTGCTGTAAGCTTTGAATAAAGCACTGATGATTATCACCAGATTTTTTCAGGGCCATTCTACAAATGTGACAGTGTTTGGGGCGGCACTTGTGAGGTTTTGACTCGGCATTCACTATGTATCTCCGTTTGCAAAGAGGACAGACTTTATGGACATCGCAGATACTTTCAGACCAGCGCGTCTTTTCATTCCATTTGAGCGTTTTGTGGATTTTGAAGCATAGCCTTGATCGACAGAAATGACGACAATCTGAACATCGAAAAGCCTCCCCGTCAACCCAACGACAGTCTGCACATAAACAGACGTCGCAGTGCTGCTCACAACGATGTTGTGCCGGATTATAGTACCCCGTGTAGCAGAAATCACAGATATAGGGAAACCCCAGAAAGCCTTTTAGATTCAAAATGCCGTAATAATGATCCTGGTGTAAAAACAGAAAAGCTGTCTTTGTTTTTCTGTCACAGGACGCTTCAAATTTTAAAAAAGTTGTAGTGTTCGGTTCCTGGTACCAGACGATGATTTTAACTCCCATTAACTTCTCAAACTGTTCAATATCTGAAAACGTTACTTTCTGATCCGTCGATAATCCGGCCCTAACGTGTATTCGACGAGCCTCTTGTTCACACAATTTCTGATTGTTTCTGAACCTAGTATTTAATACAGCCAGCACACCCCTGGCAAAACAACACTGATCATCCGGGTTGAAAGAGATCCATAGGTGTTTTCGTTTCTTTTGAACGATTATATCGTTGAAAAGGGTACAGGCTTTACGCCTAGACCCCCCCGATGGAACCCTCACTACCTGAACGATTAACGTCAGACTGGAATCGGCTAAAATAGTAGCGTGACTCTGAAGAAGTAATTCAATTTGGTTTAAAAAATCCTCCGCAGAAAGCATACCCGCTGTGGTTAGGGAAAAAACACTGGGGCTGAGAGATTCAGCCCGTAATTCTAACTGTACTAGATCCCTAGGATCCAAAGTGCTCGTAAAACTGTCTAATATTTGCTGCACGGTATCATGTATATGATTAAAAACTTCGGCGAATGAATCAAGTGTGTAGGCCTCAGAAAAATTGAAATCGTGTCTAATTTCGAGGTTGTTAAATTTTGGACGCTCCGTTATAGATAAATTATTTAATCTAGAAGTGGATGGTTGCGGGGAGCTTACTGATGGGTCTGGAGAGGAAGGATTGACCGTATGCGAGGTAGATGGCTTTGGAGAGTTGGGTTCGAGACTCGATTTTACCACAGACGGATTAGTCACTCCGGACCCCGTCTGAGTCGACCCTACTAAATGATCAACAGTCGAGTGCTGATGTGAGGTAGATGGATGTGGAGAGTGAACTCCGGACCCTGTTAAGTCATCAGCAGGCGAGTGCTGATGTGAGGTAGATGGCTGTGGAGAGTGAACTCCGGACCCTGTTAAGTCATCAGCAGGCAAGTGCTGATGTGAGGTAGATGGATGTGGAGAGTGAACTCCGGACCCTACTAAATGATCAGCAGGCGAATGCTGAAGAGGGGCAAAGCCCTCTGAGGTAGAAGGTTGTATTACTGGGTCATTGACTGGTGTGTGCTGAAGTGTGTGTCTAATTGCACCAGAGGAGCAAGACAACCCCGAAGTAGAAGATTGCGGGGTTTTTACATTCGTGTCTAGGTTGTTAGGATATTGTGAGGGATCTGAAGCCGTTCTGGTCTCAGAAGAGGTGTTCTTCAAAAGATCCCACAGCATGTTAACTACGGTTATTTCATCAGAATTTAGAACCTGGAGCGAATTATTAATGATGTCAAAATTGTCAATCGGATGTGTCACTGGTTGTGGTGATTGATCAATTTGAGGAGATCGTGGAGGGGTGGGGATTTTAGGGGGCTTTATAGAATATTCTAAATTATCAGACATCTCTTTTAATAGTCTCAGATTTTCACTGGACGGTCTTTTCCTACCTTTACGCCCTCCAGAATATTCACCGCCTGTATCACTGCCACTGCTGCTGCTGCTAGAGCTGTTGTCAGGCATGACCTAAATTTAAGCAAAGTTAACAATTGTGAACACAGAATATTATTTTCATGAAAAAAGTATAAAACTTTTCCTTTAATTACGATTTAGAGCCATGTAAAAAGCACACATGTTCATCAAATGTGCACACATATCGGGTATGGAATTGTACACAGGAGCATCTAATTCCACAAATTGAAACAGTAAATGGTGAAGTTGATCAGTCAGCTGCTCCAGTCTTTCTCGATGCCTCTGCCGGTAGTCAGGACGAAGGGAATAGCGGCTTCTACGGCGTGTTCCGCTGTCAGAGTGAAACACAGCAGGCATAGGTGTCCATCTCCTAGAATAAGAAGGTGTCGGAGATAGTGGCGAAGGCTGAACGCCGCTCTCAGAGGGATCAGGCGAAGGCTGAACGCTACTCTCAGAGGGACTCGGAGAAGGCAGAACGTCGCTCTCAGAGGGATCCGGCGAAGGCGGAACGATGCTCTCAGAGGGATCCGGCGAAGGTTGAACGCTACTCTCAGAGAGAGGAGGGGTTTGTAGATTCTCCCAATTATTGTACTGGGCTAGATTTTCGGAGCCTTCCAACAGTTGCGTTAAAATACCTGGGGGGCTGTTTCCTGAAAATAAAATATGAACTTAACATTTAAACCCCTCTTTTCACAATATTCTGAATTTTCTTTGGTAAACTAAATTCTAAAATGTCACTTACTGCCAGGCTCCCCGGTGAAATCCCTTCGAGGAACTGCTTCACTCTCTACAGGGATATTGCCTAAAAACAAAAAAAGCATGCTTTCTTTAAAATAGCAATCCCGATTCTAAAGCTTGTTGTTGCTTAAAATAGCAAGCCCGATTCTAAAACAAAATGCACACTCTTTAAAATAGCAAGCCCGATTCTAAAGCTTAAAACAAAATGCACACTCTTTAAAATAGCAAGCCCGATTCTAAAGCTTGTTGGTGCTTAAAACAAAATGTACACACTCTTTAAAATAGCAAGCCCGATTCTAAAACAAAATGCACACTCTCTTTAAAATAGCAAGCCCGATTCTAAAATGCACACACACTCTTTAAAATAGCAAGCTCGATTCTAAAACAAAATGCACACTCTTTAAAATAGCAAGCCCAATTCTAAAACAAAATGCACACACTCTTTAAAATAGCAAGCCCGATTCTAAAGCATGTTGGTGCTTAAAACAAAATGCACACACTCTTTAAAATAGCAAGCCCGATTCCAAAGCTTGTTGCCTAAAATGCATACTTTTTTCAAAAATAAGCTTATTTTATGATAGCTAGAGCACCTACTTGGACAAATTTTAGCATAACCCAACACCAAGATGGCTAAAAGGACAGTCTTAAGATATAAGTTCATTGACACATGAATCAAGTAAAAGTCACTCAGGACTTTGAGTATACTAGGATGTATTAAATAAATATTTGCTTGTTGCGACTCATACAAGAGGAGCTCTCTTTAAACAACCCGGACTTTAAAGCCTGGAGTGAAAAACCCCAGACATTTAACATCATGAATGAAAAAAAAAAAAAACCCGAGCTCGTGCACACGTCATAAACAGAATATTTTTAAAATAAATAATTGCTTGCTGCGACTCTCTTTAAACAAACCGGACTTTAAAGCCATGAGTGAAAACCTACCCCCAGACATTTAACATCATGAATGAAAAAAAAAAAAAACCCGAGCTCGTGCACGCATTATAAACAGAATAATAGCTTGTTGCGGCTCATACAAGATGCAATCTCTCTTTAAACAAGCTGGACTTTAGAGCAAGGAGTGAAAACGCCACAGACATTGCCCCCATAATTCATCCTGACATTTAACATCATGAATGAAAAAACCCCGAGCTCGTGCACACGCGCACACATTATAAACAGAATATTTTAAAAACCCCCGAGCTCGTGCACACGCGCACACGCGCACACATTATAAGCAGAATATTTTAAAAACCCCGAGCTCGTGCACACGCGCACACGTGCACACATTATAAGCAGAATATATTAAAAATAAATATTCTCACCTTCTTCAGCATTTTTAATCGGAGATTCGACCGGAATGTAGCACCCTAATAAAAAACAAAAAATAAATAAAGGAATCAAACGTAATTATCCTCACAAACGCATGGCCTCTTCATGAACTATGCCAAAAGAACTTCAGATGCCCAAAGAACTACACGCTTTCCCATGCGCCCTTGCGAACGCGCATGCGCTCTCGTACAAAAGATTAACACACTCGCTCACAATTTCATACAAATAAGCGAAAACTTTAAAAATACCCTTACCGCTTTCCGTTTCTGCTCTGATGTACAATTCTAAGAAAAATATATAAGGATTCAGCCGATCTTTTAAAACATGCTCGTTAATAACGCTTATAATAATCGTAAAAATGTCTTACCGTGATCATTAGGTTTTCTGAGGACGATATTCGGAATAGATATTTCTGTATGGAGAATAAATATAATTCATTTAGGCCTAAACACAAAGAGTAGAAATCAATAAGGCGGGTCGTGAAAACGCACCGTCACGGATGAAATTAGCAGACATCTTCTTGTCTCTCTCTCTCAGTTTGATGAAGGATAAAGTTTCGATTATGTACTCGTCTCAATTTATAGATGTAAAGCGCGGCAACTTAGAAATGATTTGTGCTAGACAATCAATTTAACAGGATGTTCAATTATTAGAAAGGATTTTTTTAGACTATTCGTGTCAATTAATTAAACAGGATGTTCATCTATCTGTCCGCTCTACGGAAACATCTGTGGGGCTTATCAGCACCTTTGAAGAAAAATCCCAATATTTTAAAGTCAGCTTTTTTGTTAGCATTTTAAAAGTCAGCTTTTTTTTTTTTTTTTTGTACGCATTCGAAATCTTTTAATATCACAAGGTGAGACCATTTTTACACTGCCCCCGAACGATCTGAGCCTTGCTGAGGTGCTTAAGACAATTTCACTTGGCTGGGATTTAGCTCCTGATACGCCTGTGCGCCGCATGGTGTCCCGGGGCCTCACAGACCTTCTGTCAGTTTCCTGGGGCTGAAATGATTTTTTTTAGACTCGTCGTGACAATCAACTATTGTCTATCTGTCCGAAGACCTTATCCGCTCTACGGAAGCATCTGTGGGGCGTATCCGCACCTTTGAACGAAAAATCCCAATATTTTAAAGTCAGCAATTTTAAAAGTCAGCTTTTTTGTACGCCTTCGAAATCTTTTAATATCACAAAGTGAGCCCATTTTCACACTCCCCCGAACGATCTGATACGAGGCTATCCATCAATGTCCCACAGCCTTGTGGTCTGTCAGTTTCCAGGGCCTGCTCTCTGCGTGCACGTGCAGCGGTCTGCTCCAAGAGCCTCTGTGTGTAGACGAAGAGAACCGGGCAGCTTGTATTTGGAAACTACAGAGAGCCGGACAGCACCCTGCGGGTTGAAGTAAAGGCTTTTTCAGCTTAGAGACGGTCTGTGAAGAAATCATTTACTTAGATAAAGGAATCGATATTTTAAATCATAGAGTTTCTTGCCCAAAGCACTAGAGACAGGAATGATCCCCAAGAGGCATGGATGGTAGGGGCCCTTCCTTAACATGTTGGGGTGCGTGTGTGGAGGCGATCTCTCCTCGGGCTACAGGCAGAGGCCTCCTGCTCCGAGACAGAGAGCCGGACAGCACCCGGCTGGGGTGAAGTAATGGCTTTTTCAGCTTAGAGAGCGTCTGTGAGTTGACTTAAATAAAAGGTTAGATATTTTAAATAATAGATACAGAGATTTTCTTACCCAAACCACTAGAGTCAGGAATGGCTATAAGGCAGAATGGACAGGCTGAAACATGTGTGTGTTTGTCTCTCCTCGGGGAGAAATGATCAAGGACTGGCCTGGGGCTGGACTCAGAGTCAAAATGCCTATGATGGCCATCCGTTATGTGTGTGTGTGTGTGTGTGTTTGTGTGGGCGGTCTCTTCCTGTAGGGGCGGGGGATCGGAAGGGGGTGTCCTCAGGGTTAACCGACCATGGGCAGGAAACTCTAAGTCAGAAGACCTGCGACCACCAAGAGGTGTGGACGGCAGGGTCTGCTACAGACTTGCCTGAACTTGTCCTCGGGAGAGGTGGGGGCGGGTTCAAGGAGGGGGCACCCATCCATCAAATAAAATCTTGGCCATTTCCCAGGGTAAAAACAGGATGGGAGGGTTCAAGGAAGGGACAGATGTTTCCTGGTTTAAAAACAGGATGGGAGGGTTCAAGGAAGGACCGGACATCCGCCAAACGGATCTTGGCCGTTTCCTGGGGTAAAAACAGGAAGGGCGAAGGTCACGGAAGTGATGGACTTCCGGCCGGGAAAACCGGAAGGGGGCGGGAGTTTATGACGTCAATCCAAAGGGGGCGGGGCTTAACTCATCAATCATTTTTTGACATTTTGGCAGAAGGTGTAGTCATATAACTACTGGGTACGTTTATTTAGCTGTGATAAATGTACCCTGGGAAGACTAACATTGTGCAGCACGGCTATGTTCTCTGATTATCCTTCCCACTGTTACACTGTTATGACCCACCAGAAAACATCATCATGTTTTACCTGCACCTCCTCCTCTCACCTCAAGAAGTCTCAGCCTGCACTCTTGAATCTTCCCAATCTTGTCGAATGTAGCGTGAGACTTCCAGGACTTGTGCAATACAGAGCTCCATGTACCTGTCTGACAGGTTTCTGTCAATCAGACATCCAATCTTATGTGTTAACAATCTTAGCTGCTACAATACTATAATACTTATGTGAGATGATGTTGAAATTTAACAATACTCATATTAAATCTATTGTGACGTTTTCCATAAGAAAAGACACAGTGTCTGGTACTTTAGGTTTGTGTTTAAATCCTAAGTTTCCAAAATGAACAAACAAGGTTTTAAACAGTAACATTGTGAGACGGAAATAATTTAGTATATGTTTTAAATTGTGATTTTATAATTTTTAGTTATTAAATGATTAAATGCACACACAGTGAATCTAGTTTTAAGGAGATTTCCACTACAGTAAAAATGTAGAAATAATAAACTAACAATAATAATACACTTTCTTTACAATCACTTATTTATGATATTCGTCTTTTTTAGAGACATGCGGCTGCATTTATATATGTTTAGCATCCATATCTGCCTTTACATACACAAATGTACCAAGGCTGTCCACTTCACACCTCCAGCTACACACCAATGAATGATGCTGTAAGGTCCTGTGGCTGGGGCAAACACAAAGTGGTTTTCCACTGGAGGTCAACAGGTAGACTCCATTGTAGTTACTACATTTCAGAGTTGTTTTACTACTGCAGAAAAATGGATAATTAGGTTAATAATGTGCTTCAAAAACAAGGAATTAAGGTTTGTTACTTTTGTGAGAAAAGTTTACAAAGAATGCAGCCACCATTTGTATAATCACAATCGCTTTGTCCTCTCTGTTTGTTAATTATCTGTAATTGTCTGGGATGCTCCAGGGAGCCAATTAATGTATTTTATAATAAACAAACTTGTCACTCTTGCACAATCACTGCAATCACTTCCCTAGTGAATTACCTCCCAGATATCCAAACCTGAAATAAATAACTTTCTCTGCATTGGCGTTTCAATCGTTTATGCCCGATTGTGAGTGGAAACTTTGGTAAGCAAATTTTTTCTTCAGCTTTAATGTGTGATGTGATCAATTTTACATAATTAGTAGTCCAATCATATTTCCTTTTGAATTGGTACAGACCATACTGTAGTACAAGTGGCATGAAGCTTTTACAAAATTATTAAAATTTATAATCGAAATGATGGAATAATAGAAATTGTGCATTAACTATAACTGAATATTGCTTTTACCAACAATAACACAAGAAATTATTTTCTGTCAGCTTCACATTCTGTGAGAAACACGGAATTCAATGAAACTTTTACTTTGCCCCATTTCAATGTTGTTATGTTTCTTATAATTAAGGAAAAAAAAAACATTTAGTATGTCTGCGGTGGGCCCGGGATTGGTTCCTGCCTTGTGCCCTGTGCTGGCTGGGATTGGCTCCAGCAGACCCCCGTGACCCTGTGTTAGGATATAGCAGGTTGGACAATGACTGACTGACTGACTGACATTTAGTATGTATCATTGTAAGTGATAAGCAAAAATCAGCCACACTCAATAATTACAATTAGACTCTATAACTCAACGCACCTTACTAGAAAAGCAAAAATAAACCAAATTACTAAAGCCTTCCATCCATCCATTATTCAACCTGCTATATCCTAACTACAGGTTCACGGGGGTCTGCTGGAGCCAATCCCAGCCAACACAGGGCACAAGGCAGGAAACAAACCCCGGGCAGGGCGCCAGTACACCACAATATATCTTATACATGGATAAGTTTGAAACAACAACAAAAATGTGAAGCCATGTGTAATCATATTATCTTCCATCCATTTTCTGACTAACTGTATTTCACAGTTGTGAGGTGTTAGAACCTATTCTGACAGTCGTGGGTACTAGGCAAGAACCAGACCTGCAACGGACTTTATCCTATTAAAGGGCACATTTACACATAGCTACATGGACTCATGGCTCACTAGATTATTGTGAAATCATGTTATCATGACAAATGACAGCTTCTGGAGTTTAGAAAAACATGTCTTTAATGTAATTTTTCATTAGCACATTCTGTAAAATGTAACAATTTAATTCAAATATTTTTTTCAGTTTACATAATCTAAACCTGGTATAGTAAAAAGAATAATCCTTTTTTGTTGAATTGTTTCGACCTTAAGTGCTTGTCTAACGGATTTATCTAAAGTCTATAATTTATCTAAAATCATGTATACTCTCATTAAAAAAAAAAAAAAATATATATATATATATATATGAGAGACTATCAAAAAGTTTACACACTTTCACATTTTCGTTGGAAATGGTTAAGTTGTAGTAATAGGAGGACTAGTAATTGGACATTAAAAAGTTGGTACGATGCTGGGAAACTTGCATCGCAAAGGAAGGTGACAATGTAGAAAAGTGATGTAATATGTTTTTGAAATGCTTAAAGGGCGGAAACGTTTTGAATGTCTCACATATATCTATATATATATATATATATATATATATATATATATATATATATATATATATATATATATATACAGTATATACGTATATATATATATATATATATATATATATATATATATATATATATATATGATGTTGCTAAAATGATTAGCAGCATTTGAAGACATTTTTATCAGAATTGTGAGTACATTTATCATGACAAGGTTTTGTAAAATGAACACTTGAAAACCACTGAAATGCTATTCCAGACATGCCTAAAAGTTGATAATAGTAATAATACAACTCAGGGCGATTATTTCACATTAATAAAAAAAAAGTAATAAAACTTTATACCCTTACAAAAACTGAAAAATATTGCAATATACCCAAAAACTATGTGAACATATCATTCAACATAATGTAAAATATGAGCTATTTATTTCAAAATATAATTTTTTAAGGGTATACCTGAAATATTGAATTGCATTTCCCTTAATGGGCATATCATCTGGGAATTGAATGTTTTTGGGAAGTGGCCAGAAGCTACACAAGATGGATCACAACTTTGCATCAGTCAGGTGGTGGCCTAAAATATTTTCCAAAAAACAAGCACATAAATACATTGTGTATAAGACATAAAAATACTTTGTGCTGAAATATTCTTCATGTCTTATCTCTTAACCTGGAAAATGTTAAACAAAGGCTTCCAAATGAAGTATACTATTCCTAGTATAATAGAGGTAACAGAAAATAAGTACTACAGCTTTTTTGGGTTGTGAGGTGAAGTGGGCAGCTGCAGTAATAAACTGCTGAGAGGACCTTCTGCTCATGTACGTTTTCTGTGTCTAACCTGTATCAGACAACTGCAACTATATACAAAACTATATAGCACAGTCCTCTGTCAAAAGAGGTTTTTGAAAATAGTGGAAAATAAATATTTTTAGTGTAACATTGGTCAGCTCTTAAACGGTTACTTTAACACTGTAAGATGTAATTTCCCACTTTGCAATTTTACTGTGTACAATTTGGGAGTTATTAAATACAGTACGATTTGTCTGGCTGACGACAAACATTTTAAGGATTAAATTCCTCACTGATGAATCTTGAGTCTGCGTTTGTTGAAAAGGATTTCCTTCCCTGCAGTGGACTGACATGACCCGTGATACTGTTCTGAATATGTGGGTTTCGAAAATGGATGGATTTCCTTCCCTTAATGGGCATATCATCTGAGAATTAAATGTTTTTGGGAACTGGCCAGAAGCTACACAAGATGCATCACAACTTTGCATCAGTCGGGTGGTGGCCTAAAATATTTTCCAAAATTATGTGACGGCACAACTGCAGCTGGTCCATTTTTTTCCCCGATACTAAAAATCAGTCTTCCATAGTGACTAATCTATAATTTTTGCCCACTGCTGCTGTCAACAATTTCATTGTATTGTTTTTTTTTTTTGTGCTTTTAATATTTGCATTTATAGACTAAACACATTTTTCTTGTACATTTCATGCCTACTTCATTTAATATAATTTCCCATAATTCATATTTTGCATGCCCTAATCTTTTTATACTTTAATTTTCTTTTTTTAATGTTTTTATTGGATCCCTGCTTTAAACTGCTTCTTTACCAAAACCTTAGCTACCACACCTCTTAAATGGAAGGTTTTTTTGAGGCGTGTTTTTCTCTCATCAGTGAGAGATTCCCACTTCTCACCAAACTTCTTGCAGGCCTTTGAGAAACAGAGAAAAGAGAGTGAGAGACTAGCAAGGAGTGCACAAGTGAGTCTGTCACCTTTTGTTATCAAGAAACTGGCCCAATATCTATAAAAAAAAACCAAAAAACATCTAAATACTGTATGTTGAGCATAAACATGCAAAATACTGTGTGTCCAGACTCGTGGCAGACGATTCATGTCTTATCATTTTACCAGTACAAAGCTAAACACAGTCTTCCCAATGACTCTTATTTATTTTGAACTCCAGTAACTCACTAAAAGTTGTTCAGATCGGTAGCTCTGACAGCATTAGGTTAGGATGTTATTCTTTATTTGTGCTATCTTAATTACAGCAGGAAAATACCTTCTGAAAATTAAATATACTTGTATACCCAAAATATATGTGGACATATCTTTCAATATAGTTTAATGTATATGTAATTCAAATATATACTTTTAAGGTTACATCTGAACTGTAACAAAACATTTGCTTTCATTAGTAAGGTATAACAAACATATTTCCAAATATATTGTGTATAAGACTATAGAACACCATCTTCACAGTGATTCTAATTTATTTTTAACTCCATGTAAATGCTCAAGTGGTGCACAAAGGTAGGCTTGAATGTACAGCCTTACTACTTACTTGTATTTAGTTAATAATAAGTTAATTACACTGGTCTACAAAAAAATATTTTTTGTTTGCTTCTGGTAACTTCAGAGCAGCTCTTTATTAAGTTTTTTCACGCTGATTTCATATATGAAATTGGAATTAAGCTAGCATGTCAGGTTTTTGAAATACACATCATTGACGTTTTGACACTTTTGAACATCAATATAATATATCAACACGATATCTGGAGTTTGGACTATGTCCCACCAAAATTGTTTTGATGTGTTTATTCTGAAAGCAAATCAGAAGACGATACCAGAGACACGTTAAAGCATATTTATGTCAATTTACCTCAATATAAAAGTGATGTCAGGGTGCCCAAAAATGTTGAAGGCACTCACTTTTGCTCTTGTACTGCACATCTGTCTTTCTTTGCAAGAATCATGTTCGGAGTGAATTTTCCCCAACATAAGTTTTCCATCACCTTTATATCTTTTTGAAATCTTTCCCCATGCTCATCTCTGACATTGCTTAGATTTGGAGGAAAAAAGTCGAGATGAGAATGTAAAAAATGCGTCTTCAGTGACATTCTGGCTCCCGTAAGCTAATATACTTTCAACATATTCTCCACAAGCTCAGTATAATTCTCTGCTCTGTGACTGTCAAGAAAATTCTGGACAACCTGCATGAATGAGGGTGCTGATTCAGTTGGCTTCAGTTTCCTTTTGAACTCCTCGTCAAGCATCAGTTCACGGATTTCAGAGCCAACAAAAACACCTTCCTTAATTTTGGCTTCACTTTTCTCGAGACCAAACTTATTTCTTAAATGCTGAAATGCATCACCTTCACTGTCCAGTCACCCTAGTTGTCCAAGACCTGGAACATCATAACTAAAAACTGGATGTGGTGGACGAAAACAGTTTTCAGATTTGGAGTCAGCAAGTGAAATTTGTTAAAGTACAGGTGAAAGAATCCCAGTAGCAAAATGCTTGTTGACCAGTGTTATCTGCGCTGTGTCACCATGCAGTTTGGTCTAGAACATATCTCAACATTAAAAAACACCTAGAAGATATCTATTTGATGATATTTTCAATGCCAGTTATTATATTTTAAAATATACTGCAACATAAAACAAATACAACTTCAATGAAATAAAAACTCTAAAATGTATTATTATTTTAAATATACAGTATATTGTAATAGTTTTGTAAAATATATCTTACAGCATATTACTCCTGTTTTTAATATATTAAGAAATGTATTTTATGTTTTTGGAAAATATATTACAATGTACAAAAATTGCAATAATTGGAATATTTTATAATTTATTTACTTTTATCATTAATTTTTTTTTTAGATTTTAAAATATTTTAATATAGATAGTAACATATTTTAATATATATATTTTTTTTGGTAAACATATCCTTTTAAGCATCCACTGGAACTTTCTAACCCTATAAACTTGCATGCTGTAATCTGTTCATTTAGCCAATTAAAGGTATCATTTTGCTTCACTTCTCATTGAACCTATAAACCTATTTTCTTGGTACACCTGGCTGTTTCATGTGTGATATTTCAATATACCTTTTTGTATTTATAAATTGTCATAATTATATGTATCTGTTCAGTGTACTTTATTAGTTAGCTGTAGAGAACTGCATTTTGCATGTTAAGCAGAATCATTCTCAGGTACATAAAGTTGTCATTATAATTAATAAACAGTGATATCTTTCGGTAAGACTTAAAGGACAAAACTATATTTAACATCAGTAGATAGCTTATAGCTTTCTGAAATTTTATTAAAACTGTGAAAAGTCTAAATTATGAATGAGTAACCTTGCCCTTTTAAGAAAGTCCTGATGTGTTTTACATGTGAAACTGGCTGCCTAGAAGTTACATGCCAAAGCTTAGAGACTCCGATCCGGTAACAATGTCCATATTTGTGTTATCTGAGTGGCAGGGAAGCCAAGTTAAATTCAGGGGGAAGATAGATAGATAGATAGATAGATAGATAGATAGATAGATAGATAGATAGATAGATAGATAGATAACAGTGATAAGATAAATTTTTGCCTGAATGGTACGCAAACTTTAAAAGTAAAAAAACTAAACAATTGTGTTGATTTATTATTTATAAGCACTTTGAGCTACATCATTTGTATGAAAATTTGCTATATAAATAAACATTGCTGGTGTTATTGATTAATATTTCTCATTTAAAAATACACTTGAACTGTTTTTTTCCTGGGATGGAATAGCTCTAAAATTTAGCAAGTAGAACAAGAAATATGTTTCCAATATTATGAGAAGGATGCACAGAAGTAGCTGCATTTAGCTTTTAATTTTTAAATGTAGAGTTCCATTTATTTTTGTTTTGTTTGTACTGTTTCTAGCGGATTACATTTAAATAAAACATCTTAGAATTGTTTCTAATTTATTCCTGAATACCAACACAATCCTTTTAAAACAACTACTAAAATATTTCAGCGCTGTTTTTTTCCTTTTCCCTCTCCTCCAGTTTGACTTGAAACCATCCATGAACCAAACCAGTTCTTCAATCAAGGAATTTCTCATTGTTGGATTCCCAGGATTCAGAGACCAAGAAAGCAGGAGAACTCTGTTTGGAGTCTTCCTCACAGTTTACCTCTTCACTTTATTGGGGAACATTCTGTTAATCGCCATCTTTACTTCCGACAGAACACTGCAAACCCCAATGCATATATTAATGTGTGGTTTGGCTGTTCTTGATATCACCATCAGTACTAACACTTTGCCCAATATGCTTGTCTTAATAATGTTAAAGTACAGAATTGTGTCTTTAGCTGCTTGTTATACTCAGACAGTCTTCTTGGGAGGATTTTTACAAACAGAGTGTTTCCTCCTTACACTAATGGCCTACGATCGCTTTATCGCAATCTGTTACCCACTTCACTATTATAAATTAATCAGTAACAGTCACATCACAAAACTGTTTGCATGCTGCTGGGTGTTTGGGTTTTTTTTGTGCAGCAATTACCTTACTTCTTCTTCACAGCCTTTCATTTTGCAGTTCCAGTAATGTTATTTATGTATTTTGTGACTTTGCTTCTTTGCTGTCTTTAGCCTGTGGGGACAATCACATTATTAATAATATTATATTATGCATTGGCTTGAGTATGTTGTTCATCCCATTGGTATTAATAGGCTTTTCTTATCTGTGGATTATAATCTCAGTCGTCAAGATTTCCAGTAAAGAGGGGCGAATGAAAGCCTTCTACACGTGTGGCACACACATGCTTGTGATTTCTGTCTTTTTCCTCACTGCTGCAGGAGTCTTCATTTCAGACAGAATTCCTTTTGCATCTGTGGATGCCCGAATTCTGGGGCTTGTAGTACGAAATGTGTTTCCAGCATTATTAAATCCAATAATTTACTGTCTCAGGACTAAAGAGATTAGGAATAGTTTAGTTAAAATGCTAAAAAAAATTAAAGTTTTACCAGACAGAAGGTAGGCTTTTTAAACAGTAAAAAATTATATGCTTATTAGAGTGTGTAAGTAAGCAGGTTCAGACAACAAATGAATAGTCAGACTATTCTAAAATTGATATTTTAATTGAATAATATAAATTGTGGCTGAATAGAAGGGGTTTGTCATTGTAGAATTAGGGCTGCCATCTCTTTAACTGTGAAAATGAGGACATTTGAGTACAAAACTGAGGCCTTTCTCTGTGATACCAAAATTCACCATATACTGTATTCTCCTGTGGTCTTTTAACAAAATCTTTTGGTGTTGGCAATGGGCCTTATTTTATGTTCACTGTCAGACTAATACTGATTAAAGTCATTTTTAAACCTCTGTAATTAAATTCAAGGTGAGGGGCAGCCACAGGCCATCCTCACACTACACACACAGGACCCACTCACGTACACAGACACACACACACACGCACACACACACACACACACACACACATCAATTGAAAGTAGCCATTTAGATTTGCAAGTCTGACTGTGAGTGGGTAAAATGGAAGTTTCCCATGGAAAACCCACACAAGTGCAGGGAGGTCACGGATGTTATATGAGATATTATTTGAAAGATTGGCTAATTACTGTATCCACTGAAAATGTATAAGCTACCACATATATCACAAATAATATGTTGGTACATGTTTAAAAATTGCCTTAGATATCCATTATTGAAAAATACCATACCATACCATTCTCCAACCCGCTGAATCTCTAACACAGGGTCACGGGGGTCTGCTGGAGCCAATCCCAGCCAACACAGGGTGCAAGGTAGGAACCAAACCACCACAGTTGTTGAAAGATTTAAATTTTTAAAGTGACATCTAAATAACTTCAGGTTTTACCAGTTTTGTATTATTTTTTTATTAAAGGAATACTCCACTCAAAAGTCATATATTTTATATTATTTACCCCATGCAGTTTGTAGTGATGGCTGAAATAAAAAGTAATTTCATGTTTCTGTAGTGAACAAACTTAGCAATGTTAAGTTTCTGTTTTAGAACAGAACCCAATGGTGACTAATGTTAGACCATGGGAAAAAATATAAAAAATGACCATTACAAAAATCTTGCGTTATTTGTGTTGCATAATCCACATGTCAAGTCATCTAGTCGCATCCTCACAATGTGCAAAATGGCTGTAGTTTTTGCTGAAGTATTGTTTCTTATTAGCAAAGTAAAATAACTCCAGAAAATGGGTGAAGTCAATAAAAAGGAAGCACTTCACAAAGGCAGGACAGGACTCTTGACCAATGAAAGAAGGAAAGAGGTAGGTCTTTAATTCAAAAGTGAAACCCCACATGAAAGGGTTTTCTGTTTGTGGAATAAATTCATTTTCTGTAGTCATTTATCTAACAATATTTTAGCAAGAAATACATGCATTTTTGTACATTGTGAGCGTATGAATGGAAAACCTGACTTATGGATTAATGCGACAAAAGTAAAGTTCTTTTCATGGACATTTTTGATATTGTTTGCTGTTGTCCAGCATTGGTCACCACTGGGGGCTGTTTTGAACAGAGACTTTTTAATGTTTGTTCCTCATGAAACATTAGATTGAACATTTTTCTTTGACAATGTACAAAATTACATGTGGTAAGTAGCATATAAAAAAATCTTTTGGGTGGACTATTCATTTAAAATATTAGAAAAATAATACTCGTAAATAAAAAAAACTTATTGCATTATAAAAATCTTTACAGCAACTGCTGAATGAAGAGCACAGAAAGTAAAATCCTTGCTTGAAAGTGGAATTGAAATACCAATTTTAAAAAATCTCTTAATTGGAATAAACTAGTTTGAACAATAACCTATTCTAATAACCTACAATAGAGAAATAGAGTATAAAAGCATACATATAACTAAAATCGAACTCTCCTGGATTACCATGTTGCTTAAAACAAAAATCTGGTAATACAGTAGAGTCTCGCTTATCCGACATAAACGGGCCGGCAGAACATTGGATAAGCGAAAATGTCTGATAATGGGAGGTGTTAAGAAAAAGCCTATTAAATGTCAAACTATGTTATAATTTTACACATTACAAACCTAATAATCATGTTTTACAACAAAACAACAGAAAAAATTAACTGAGAAAATGAACTTAGCAACAAAAAATAGAACTTGCAGTTCTTGTTGCCGATTGATGCTTTTTTGGGTTTTTTTTACGGTGGGACGTCAGATAATACAGAATGTCAGATAAGCAAGACTCTCCTGTATTAGGAAACAATATTATTGTTTTACTGGAAATCGGAAATAATGATTAATAAGTGCATTGATAATCTTAATAAATGTAGTTAGCAGGAGGTTTTCAAATTTTAAGAGCATTTTAACAATTTCAGAAATTCCTCCACTTCATGATATATTAAAAATAGGGACATATTTGGAGTAATGAGAGCAAATGTCTGCTCTCAGTAGAAATGTCCCCTTTAAATAATGGCATACAGGCTCAATGTAGAGACAACTGTTTGTTCCACACTAACTGATTTGATTCCACTCCCCCCATTCTTCACATAGTCCACGGATATGCCTGTAGTTGTAATTTGTGAATCAGAATTGGCTTGCAGTGAAGTAGCCTGGGTGATATTCAGTTCCTTCCATGTCTCATTTCTGTCTTAGACCTGTTGCTACCTGTTTTTCAAAACTGTCCAAAAATACATAGATATATAAAGGAGATGGATGGAAGATTTTATAACTTGGATTAAGCCGAGAGTACATTAATTCATGCCATTAACTTGGAATGCTTTCTGACCATTGCAAGGCAGACAAATTGATTAGTGATTAGTAGTACTTTGTATAGCACTGGAAACTAGGATTGAAAATAAAAAAGATATCTAGTCAGTTCTAAGTCGAATTTGCAGGTCTTCCCAGTGTCTTCTATGTTAGGTAGGAATTGTAATTTGATACGAGTAATCGTGTGTCAGCCGCAAGGCAAGGTTCTACTTATTTACTCGACTAAATATGGATTAAGCATATTCCGTTAATGGATGAATGCAAAACATAAATAAATAATAATCAAGCACTGAAAATCCAATAATTCTCTTAATAAAGCGTACTGGAAAAGAGAAATTTAGTTGTTTTGTTATTTGTTAAGTTTAAAAATATATAGATTACAGTTAAAGGTTTATGAAAAATAAAATTGAATATAAAATGTTAAACGAATGGCATCTACAATGTCCTTCACAGCTGCATATGGAAAGACAAGGTTGAGAGCAACACTGCCCCCTTTTATCCCAGGGTGGTAGTGCTTACATTATTACAGCTTCGAGGGAGTCCCCTATGTGCACATGTGTAATCTGGCCACCCCTCAGCATACCCACAATGGAACAAGCAGTTATATCCGACAGGTCATGGTTGCTGTGAAGCGAACCCCTCCAGTGCTGCACCACAATCTAGTAAGGCTGGAGGCTCAAGAACTATCAGGTCTCTCAAGTGTTGGTTTCTTTGTGCGTCACCAGCCACTTCAAGGGTGTGTGGTCAGTGACAGGATACATTCACATTCAAGCAAATAATATGGGAATTGGGTTGTATTTAACACTAGAATTACCAGAGCCTACGAAAAAACTCGTAGATCCGTCCCACCTTAAATCGCTTCTTAAATCCGTTCGCAGCTCTCCGCCTGCGTCTTTTGTCTTCTAAATGTGCTGATAAAGACAAGCTGCCAGCAGCCGGCTATTCCATCCCCCACCGACTTAGAACATGTACAAACTTCTCCCAGCTCGTGCCTTTATTGATTATCTGGGAGAGATGCACGACGGGGTGTTCAGCACTGTCGATGATCTGACTGATCATATCCCTTAGGCCAGTATTAACACTAGAATCCCTGAAGCCTAAGAAAAAACTTGTAATCCTGGCCCATCTTCAATTCCTTTGTACCTCTCCTTCAGCATCTTTTGTTTTGTAAATGTGCAAGCAGCCTGTTATCCCACCCCTCCTAACAGCAGAGCTCAACTTGGGCAAAAAGCTCTCCCAGCTCAAGCCTTGTTTATCTCGGTGTGAGGTGCCTGGAGTTTAGGGTATTGGGTAAATAATATATCATTATTTGGAACACATGCATTTCATGTGTGTTCCGTGTCTACAACGATCTATGTAAGTGTAGGATGACAGAAACTGTGAGTAACGCAAGAAATGTTGAACACACACCTAAAACACAAACCTTTTCATGTTTTAGTACTAATGACAAAATTTTGACATGAAAAGTATAATGTGTGAAAACTGAAGTCCAAATATCAAATAAACACAAAAGATACACGTATAATAAAACAATTGCGCTTTTGTTCAAGACTATAACTGAAGAAAAAGAAATCGGGTTAGTGTATTTTGTTGACATGACTTCTTTGGTAGAACAGCGATAAGAACTGCTGACTCATAATTAACAGGTCGCGGATTTGATCCCGGATACTTTCCAGATTTAACTTTTTGAGTAGTGAGCTGCTGTTATTGTTACTATTATACAATAAAAACATATATTTGACTTCAGCCTGTAACAGCCGGTGAAAATTTACGGTACTTGTAAAGGTTAGCTTTTTTCTTTTTATTCAGTTTTATTCTCTCAGTCACGTTCACGCTCCCCCTGATCTGACACTGCTGTTTTCAAATAAAGACGCGCTATAACAGAGGTGAACTCGGATGAGGATGAGCAAGGCATGCCGAGCTCACCAAGGTATTGTGCAAAGTTCTGTTTATGATTATGTTTTGTAATGGTATGAAGGGATATCGAGTACCTTTTGCTTTGTTGATAAGACCTTCAAGTATTATTTTTTTGTCACAGATACAGTGACAATGGGTGGATTGTAATCAGAATAAAAGTTTAATGTCACTGTGCTCTGTACAAAAATCCACTCATATGTAAAGGCCAGGCCAAAATTACCACGCAGGGGCTCTCAGTTTAGTATGTCCTGACTAGAGCTGCTGTACTTTGTACTTTGTCAGCATGCCCGTGTTGATCAAGCACAGGAAGCTCTACAGTCTACTTGTGACTTTACGCTGTAGAAAGATAAGTAATAAATAAATCAAGGTAAATAGGTAAATAACATTCGTTGTGGCTTATATATAAGTAACATTTAACTGTTTTCCCATAAAGACCATCACAAAACATAATCACAAACAGAAATTTGCATGATACCTTGGCGAGCTCAGCATGCCCTGCTGTTTTGTTAAAGGACATGCATGGCAGATTGAACAATAATATTCACTGGCAGGATGATGCCCGACCTCTTGTTGCATCCAAACTGTGCCATCTTTCACTTGTACACCTGGTGCAACTGTGTTGTTCTTATGTGTGAGTGGACGTTTCTTGAGGGGAGGGCTTCTGTTCTCAGTAAAACCCTCATCCTCATCTGAGTTCACCTCTGTTATAGCATGTCTTTATTTGAAAACAGCAGTGTCAGATCAGGGGGAGCATGAACGTGACTGAAAGAATAAAACTGAAAAAAATAACCACTCACCTTTACAAGTACCATAAATTTATACCGGCTGTTACTGACTCAAATCAAATGTATGTTTTTATTCAATAAGAAAGTGGAACCTCGGATCACAACCATAATTCATTCCAAAACTCTGGTCATAACCCAATTTGGTCGTGAACCGAAGTAATTTCCCCCATTAGGATTGTATGTAAATACAATTAATGCATTCCAGACGTACGAACTGCATGTAAATATATTTTTTTAAAGATTTTCAAGCACAAATATAGTTAAGTACACCATAGAATACACATCGTAATAGTAAATTAAATGTAAAAACATTGAATAACACTGAGAAAACCTTGAACAACAGAGAAAACTAAAATTGTAAGAGTTTGCGCTATAGCGCTACAAACTGCTCGCTAAAAACACTTTTTTTTAATGAGTTTTAAAATGCGCACGTGTGTCTCTCTCTCACGTGTGTGTGTCTCTCTCTCTCGCTCATTGCACAGGGAATGCACAGGGAGAGACTGAACAGGTGCGGAAATCATCGGCGCGCACAAACCAAAAGGGAAACTGGCTTGTTCGTATACTGAGTGTGTGGTCGTGAACAGATGCAAAAGTTTGGCGAACTTTTTGGTCAAAACCTGATTTGTACGTGTTCAGAGACGTTTGTGAACTGAGGTTCCACTGTACTAACAATAAGAGCAGCTCACTACTCAAAACGGTAATTCTGGGAAGTGGCTGGACTTGAACCTACGACTTCTTGATTATGAGTCAGCAGTTCTTACCGCTGTACCACCCAAGCTGTCGTGTCAGCATTGTACCCTAACCCTATATCTTTTTCTTCAGTTATATTTTTGAAAAAAGCACACTTGCTTTGTTATACATGTATCTTTTGTTAAAAGAGTTTATTTGATGTTTGGACTTCAGTTTTCACACATTATACACTACATGTTAAAATTTTGTCATTAGTACTATAACTTGAAAAAAGTTGGTTTTAGGTATGTGTTCAACATTTCTTGCATTACTCGCATATCCTGTCATCCTACATTTACATAGACCATTGTAGACACGGAACACACATGAAATGCATGTGTTCCAAATAACGATATATTATTTACCCTCTACAACTCCAGGCATCTCACAACCAGATAAACAAGACTTGAGCTGGAAGAACTTTTTGCCCAAGATGAGCTGAGGCGGTGGGGGGATAGGATAGCAGGCTGCTTGTGTTGATCGACACATTTGCAATGCAAAAGATGCTGATGAGGAGAAGTGCGAAGGAATTTAAGGTGGGCTGGGATTACGACTTTTTTTGTAGGCTTCAGGGATTCTTGTGTTAAAGAAGAAATGCAAATGTTATGTTTGTTCATGACTATGTTACAGCTGTTGCGGATTTATATGTATTTTGTATATTTGTATTTATATAGATATGTATAAGCACTTTGAGCTACACTATTTGTATGAAAATGTGCTATATAAATAAATGCAGACACAGATTACTACACTGTTGAACTTGTTATTTAAGTGCAGCATTATCATGTAATAAAGAATACTGAAGATTACATGCCTGCTGGACTTCATTCCCTTTGTGACAGTGCAAAGCACACCTTCCTGAAACATCTGTGTATTTAATCGACACACTGTCACAAATGGAGCAGCCTGGGTTGGCATCTTAAGTGGGGTTCCTGAGTCGAGTGAGTATCCTACACATTTTCGTTTTCATTTTTGCAGTATTTTTGTGTGCACACTTTGAAAATGAAATTGCAAATGAGAGATTGCATTTTTATTTTATAATTTCAGTTTTCATTTTTGCAGAAAATATCTCCCATACATGACAGGCATCAAATGGGTCAGGCTAGGTTTCTGAGCAGTGCATGTACAAGGAGGTCACATGACATTAGTGACAATACATTCTTGGCAGGACACAGCCAGTGGGCAAGTTGGCTCTAGAGATAGCACGCCTGCACACCTGTGATGGCTTCTCCAGGTAGTTGTTGCAGCCTGGCATTATACCATAGCAGGTCAGGATCTTTTTTTCCTTACCACGTAGTCATTCGCTGTCTGCTCTTTTAATTCCAAACAGACCTGCTGTATCATGCCTGTGAAGAATGAAGCTAGGATCTGTGCCCACTCTTCCTTCAGCCCAGTGGTGTCAGTTGGTTGTCCTTTTAACCCTTAAACTGTCGCAACTGGCTATAGTCGGTTCCTAATGCAATTTGCTAGCACGCCGGAGCTGATCAGTCCGTGTCGTACATTCATTGAGCACTCAGCTCATGACTACTGCCATCCCCCTAGTGAATCAGCATCACTGTCCCTGGGATTCAGCTGCTGCACTAGACTGGCCTGTGAGCATCAGCGTTGGCCTGTCTGTACTTGTGTGCAGCCAGTTCGAGCGCAGTTGGCTCGGTGATTTACTGAATTTCATCAATGGTGTCAGTTGCACCTTCTACATAGAATAATAGATTGTTGCAGTAGTTTTTTTAATAGTTTTTACAGTTTATTGGCTGTGTGTAAAATTACCTGTGTTGCAGTAATTGTAAAGCTCTTTGCAAGAAAAAAATATGTTCCATTAAAATTTCACTTTTTCTTGTTGAATTGTGACGTTTCCTTAAAAAGTGTAGCAAAAAAGTACTTGGCGTCCATGGGTGCATTAACCCCCAAAGCATGTGGCGGTTTCAGGGTTAAAGACGAAGAGGTTTGCTTCAATGTTGTCACTGCGATTCAGCAGCATTAGCACTTGAGATGGTGCATGTGCTCACTCTATGTGCAGTGTGTCTGTCTTCTGACCTGAAACTAAATTTGATGTAGAAGGCCACTTCAGAATAGTTCAATGCTTTGTTCTTAGCCATTTTCAGGTGCTTTTAGCTGTGCATTTTGGCTCATTCTCCTGTTGGAGGATCCATGATCTCCAGCTGAGACAGAGCTTTCTGGCATTAGGAAGTAAGTTTCACTCCAGAATGTCTTGATAGTCTAGCACCCGGGCCTCCTCTATGTTTCACAGTAGGAATGGTGTGCCTTTCTTTGAAAGTTTAATTTTTTCTTCTGTGGGTATAGAGCTGATGTGACTTTCCAAAAAGCTCCAGTTTTGTCTTATCTGTCCAAAAGGACATTTTCCCAGAAGCATTGTGGCTTGTCAATGCATTTTAGCAAATTCCAGTCTGGCTTCTTTATGTTTTTCTTTCAACAGTGGAGTTCTCCTGGGTCTTCTTCCATTGAGCCCTGTGTCACTCAAAAAGTGATGGATGGTTCGATCAGACAGTGATGGATTTTGACCTTGAAGTTCAGCTTTTATGTCTTTGGCAGTTGTCCTTGGCTTTTCGTCTACTATTCTCACGATCCTTCTGCCCATTCTGGGGTCAATTTTCTTTTTGTGGCCATCTCTAGCAAGTTTGGCTATGGTCCCATGTAAACGTCTTAATAAAATTTGCAACTGTTGTCACAGGAACACCAAGCTGCTTAGAATTTGTCTTCTAGCCTTTTCCTTTAACATACTTGTCTGTTATTTTCTTTCCAATCTACTAAAACAACTCTGTTTTTTGCTTTTTCTGTTCCAGGTTCAGTGTGGGACACACAATGATACCAAACAGCAGAGTGACTACTTTTCTCCATTTAAATAGGCTGAACGACTGATTGTATGAATGGAGACATTAAGTAATTTCCTTCGGGATTAATATAAGTTTTTCTGATTTTGATTCTGTATGATACGAATTCAAGAAATCAGCTAGTTTGAAAACACACTTAAATCCAATTATTTATGACCTTTTCTAGGGGTATCAACAAATGTGGCCAGGCCATTTTAGATGATCTTGGCTTCACAGATGCCACAGTGGTAGTGCTGCTGCTTTGCAGTAAGGAGATTGTGGGTTCGCTTCCTGGGTCCTCCCTGTGTGGAGAGCGCTTTGAGTAGTGAGAAAAGTGTATATAAATGTAAAGAATTATTATTATCTTTGTAGAAAAAGCAATACTTGATCTCTTTTAATGTTTGCTTTGCTTTACTTGATGGCATATCAGAGGTATATCAGATGGCATGCAGGTATACATGTGAATACTGTTTTTCATTTAATCACTCTTCAGAAGACAGACAGCAATTTTTAAATGATCTGATCTGTCAAAGCCAGAAATCAAGGACTAAATTAAAATCACAAACCAAAAATTGAACAGCAAGTAACAGAAGGAAAGACTCTAAATATTAGAACAGAGTAACGATTTTTCACGCATGTGATTTAAAGATTATATCTGTCATTCTTAGATACGGAATAAGGATCTGTTCATACCAAGCTTCCCCTTATATGCACATCACATACTGCATGTGGGGCCTGTGATAGAAGGACTGATGGTCTAATGGTGTTATTGTTGTGTCATGAATGGTCTTTTTAACGCTGTTGACAGTCACCTGTTGTGATAATTTTCCAACGAGTAGAGAGGTGGCTTCAAGTCAACACCAGCCAGGAGCAAAAAAAAGAAGCCTGAAGAAGAAAATCTTGTTACGTTGGTAAATGTGTTTAGAAATTTAAATTTATCAACTTCCAGTAAGCTACCTAACATGACATCAAGTTCCACTACACTAATGCTAGTGGTTTACTAGAGTAATAATAGCATTATGTGTAATAGTGTTGATCTTGAGTATTTAACAGATATTATCTGATGTTATAGTTAATCCTAACCCTCGCTGAAACATGGTTGTGGATTATTTATTACCGCCATACAGACCTCAGAACCTCTACACGTTGTTAAAGGCTGCTAACGTTAGTCGACATATGAAGTGCTCTGAGTGATGTTGCATTTGTAAATTTAAATCTCGTGTTTACTAGTTAATTATTGGCTGAATTGCCGAAAAGCACCATGCAAATGTCTTTGACATTTAAAAAGAGCAATCAGCTCAGATTAACTTCAGTTGTTGGTTAATTTTATTGGCAACTAACATTACTGATTGAGTTATTGTTTCATTGCTATCTGTTGTCATTAAAAGGACAAAATGAAGTTTAAGAACATTCATAAGTGTAGGTGATACGGTATATCTGCGGTGGGTTGGCACCCTGCCCGGGATTGATTCCTGCCTTGTGCCCTGTGTTGGCTGGGATTGGCTCCAGCAGACCCCCGTGACCCTGTGTTCGGATTCAGCGGGTTGGAAAATGAATGAATGAATGGATACGGTATATTCACGATCATTTGTTAAATATTTAAATATTCAGCTTCATTTTGACCCTGTATTTACTGAATTAAGTAAGTTTATTAAGCACGTTCGGTAGTAGTATTAGTAGTTGTTATTTTGTTATTATTAGTATTAGTCATAGTATTTTGTATATCACTATTGGTACAGTAGTAGAAGTAGTTGCATTTTACATTAATATTCTTGTTAGCAGTAGTAGTAGTAGTAGTAAAATTGTTGTTTTTGTTGTTGTTGTTATATCAAGTGATAATGTTGGATATATCAAGTAACACAGAGTAACAGAACACCTCAGCCATCATTATTATTATTACGATTACTAATTAGGCCTTAATTTATAAAGGAAACAAATCAAAATGTGAAATGTACTTCTTTCTTTATGATTTATTTATATATTTATTATCCAAATTAAATCTGTTATAAGAAATACTAATGTAGTGGATTCAGTCAGGGACAGGTTGAAGAGTCTGGGGGGAGTGGGAGCAAGAACAAGATTCTACTTAGGGCCCCAGTTTGGTTAGGGGCGGCACTACAAGCGTCACACTTCTCTGAGAATTCTGGGAGGTCATCAACATGGGAACAACTGACGCTGAAGCTTGAAAAAAGACGGTGCCCAAACCAATTTAAAGATGTCATTGTCACATAATGGTGAAAAGTGAATTTCCCCGTGGGATTAATAAAGTATCTATCTATCTATGTATCTATCCATCCATCCATCCATTTTCCAACCTGCTGAATCCGAACACAGGGTCACAGGGGTCTGCTGGAGCCAATCCCAGCCAACACAGGGCACAAGGCAGGAACCAATCCTGGGCAGGGTGCCAACCTACCGCAGATCTATGTATCTATCTAAGTTTAAATTTATTTATCACCTAAATTTAAATATCACCCTCTAATGGAAAATTAATTTTATTTTTAGAATCCTTGATCCTAAAAACCCTCAGACAGAGGTGTACTTTGTCCATATACCAGGCTATTTAAAATGAAAGAGAAGATTTAAAAAAATTATTTCAAACAAACTATATAACAGAAACACATTCTGCACATCACTGGGTAGAGGAAAGTTCATAGTTTAAAAGCCCGCCTAAAAGTACCAGTGAATGCCACCGAGTGCTGTTTTTCATTTATAGAAAAATGGCGACAACACCACAAGAGAAATCATTTTGCGTGCTGCAATTTGTGAAAAGTGAGTCCATTATTCAAGTGCAATGTGAATTCCGCTGACGGTGCAACAAACAGCCGCCTCATTATAAGCAAATTACGAGTGGCATAAAATATTTGTAGCAGAAGGTTGGATATGCAAACTTAAAAGCACTGGTCATTCATGCATGTCAGATGAAAATGTCGAACGTATCCGAGGTGTGTTCAAACGGAGCCCTGAACGACACCATTCCAGGACAATGGATTTGAAGAGGTGGACAACAAGATCTTGCTCATCGTTTATGGCCTCCCAGGTCTCCAGACCTTACCCCCTGCGATTTTTATCTATGGGGGTACATTAAAGAAAGAGTGTTTGTCCCACCTATGCCCACTAATCTTCAAGATTTGTGACATTGAATCGAGGAAGCTGTGAATTCAGTAACTAGTGACCAGTTGACTCGTACGTGGCAAGAAATGGCCTACCGTTTGGATGTTTGTTGCGCTACACATGGTGCTCATGTTGAGTGCATGCAACCTCAAGGACCATAGGACCAAACTTTGAATGTGTTTCTGTCTTATACAGTTTGTTTGAAATAAATTTTTGAAATCTGCTTCTTCATTTTGAATAGCCTTGTATATAATAAAAAAGAACACGTCATAAAAGCACACGTGCATGTAACAGTGTGGTGAAAACAGCAGTCCTCATCGCTGAAGGCCTGTTCCAGTTATAGGTAATGGATGGCATTTGTAATAAAGAACACTTGGGGGACTCTTCAATATCTTATGTGGCAAGTAGTAAGGAGAATTATTGAGAAGTTCTTTGCTTTGTATATACTGTATTATGACGTATAGGATGGAAATAGCTGCATGTTCTAGATAAATTATGTTTCAGAGAAAACACCCTTTCTCACAAACAGTAGTCTGATATCTCATAGCAATAAAAGTAATTAAAATTGCTTTTCTCACTTATGCATTTGATTTTTCCTTGTCTACACAGCTTCTGTCTTTCTGCGCAGTCTCAAACATGGCCTCCCATCCCCTCTAGTGGAGCAGTTTTCGGAAAGATGCTTTTGAATTTTATTAAGTCTGAGAAGTCAGTCACGGATGCAGATTTTATTGAAGATTAGTTGAAGTTTTCTTGTGTTCTTTATTTGATACCAGAAGACGTTTTGGGTTCTGCTTCTTCAAGAATATAGTTAGTCAGTCAATCATTCACCAACCTGTTATATCCCAACACAGGATCACGTGGGTCTGCTGGAGCCAATCCCAGCCAACACAGGGCACACAAGTCCCTGGGCAGGGCGCCAACCCACCACAGCAAGAATATAGTGTGCTTTTGAAAAAGAACTGTTTATTAATTTAATTTGTGCATCTCAGAACTCCAAATGCAACGATATATGGCAAGGACCAAAAAATTGTTAAAAAAAACCCCAAAAACTTAGCAGCTATTCCATTTTGGTCACCACCAACATACTCCCCTGGAGATGCAATACACTTGTCCCAGTGCTTCTTCCATTACTGAAAACTTTTTGTGTACTCATTTTTTGTTACTGTTGAAGTGAAAAATATGCACTTTAAATGAAGGCTCTAGGAGTCGGAGGATAGGCAAACAGAGTAATTAGTTTTATTGCAATAAACAATAATACAGACTCAACTCAATTAGGCCAAACTGAGCTGAGCTCCGAACAAGCCAAAAATCACAGTTTATATAATCATTTCTTATCATCGTGACCTCGCTCATAACAATGCATTTGCTGTCTATTCTGACTCACTACTCCAGCTGGCTTCTCACAGGCCCTTCTTGGCCACCAATATTTTCTGCATCTCGTCATTCAATACCATTTTCTGCTTCCCTTATTTCTTAGCTGACCTTCAAACAACAGGTGTTCCCCCTGTTCCCCCTTGTCTGTCCTCGGGTAGTTTCTGTCTGAGTCCGAGTCTTTCCGAGTTACTCAATATTGGTGGTTTCGCTCTGAGCTCAACTAAAATAGAAATATGGCAAATGCCTTTGCTTGACATATCTAATTCATACTAAGTTTTAATACTTATAGAAGCTCTTAATTAGTTTTATGTCTATTTATGCTAATATATGACTTTTTATTTTCCATATTACCAAGTCTAGAGCCTCCTACGTTTCTTTTCCTGGATTTCTTCCATGGTGTCAAATCGTCTTTCCTTTGGGAACAAAAAAGAAGTCATTAGGAGCAATATCTGGCAAATTCATAGGGTGCCAAGCAATAACCACATCTTTGACTGAGAATGCAATCTGTGCAGATGTACTGTCTGTTGAAAAACATGATTATGGTTGTCTTAGTGTTGGATATGAACTGATTTGCTCTCTTGGCTTGTAGAGAAACAAATCTTCCAAGTCACACACATGATTGCAGAGTAATTGTTACAAGTACGCACTTGGTCAACTGAAAACAATCCCACTTGGTGGACTGATTGTGCAAGATGACAGCTAATGACATTGTCGATTGCTACTCTTTATTGCTATGCTACTGATTATTAATGTGAATTTTTGTGTCCCCCCTCATAGGTGGCGTTGTTGTCATCTCCCTGGCCATCCACCATGACTTTCAGGACTTCAACACCATCTTTCAACAGCTCAGTCAGGCTCGACTTCACTCATCATGAGAATCCGTAACCATACAGGCATATTAATCCAGAGCATATGGTAATGATAAAGAGCTGCAAGAAGCAATGAGATTTTTCCTGACACAGTTTTACAGGTTTTAACAATTTTAGTAAAAAAAGGGTGCCACTACACATGGTATCACAAGAAGATATGCTCTCTGTTTGTTAATTATTCTCTGCTAACCTCCAAAGACTACATCCTATTTTACAACAAATACATTTCTGACTATTCATTAATGACTTTAATCACCTCTCAGTGGTGAATTTTCTCCCATAAGGCCGGACCATAGTATAAATCACTACCTCTTCAGCAGTGTTTCAATCATTTGTGTCCGGTTGCGACTGCTTGTTTGGTAAGCATACTTTCTTTGTCAGTTTTAAAAGTCGATCTGATAATATGAAAGTAATCAGCTTTTTTTGTTGTTTTTTTTTTGTATAATTGAGTTTTTATAAAACATAACTTGGTAGTATCATATAGTGTAAGAAATATTCTGCTTACAAGAGTGCTGCAATGATGTCATTGAAGAATAACAATTGTGGCTTCAAAATCTTATTTGGTTTATTTTGGTACAGACCATCCTCCAGTAGAAGTGTCATGAACCTTTTCATAATAAATAAAATAATATAGTCTGAAGGATAGAATCAAAGGAATGTATTAAATAACTAAACTTGGGGATAGAGTTATCATTGAGAAAGTCAGCATAAAAATGGAAACACATTATATTTCAGTTCCATATTCTGTGAGGGACACGCTCATGGCTTTAAGGGAAACATTTATTTTTTATTTATTTCTTGTAGGTGTGCAAAACATTTTCAGTATGTATCGTGCATTGTGATTGGTGTGAATAAATATATCAACCTTTTTTATGATGTGCATCTTACTTTCAATTGTAAATAGAAATAAAATTTTAGAAAATTAAGTCAAATGTTTTATCTTAAAGGTAGGTTAAAAACAAGAAGTGGCAAGGACTAGCATCACACATGACATTATCCTGCCTTCCATTTTCTTAATTAATCCAATTCAATTAATTATTCCATTCATTGAAGTGAGGCAGAGTTTAGTTTTGCAATTTTGGGGTACTGGTCAGGAACCAACCCTAGAAGGGACATCAGACCATTAAAGAGCACATTAATAAGGAGTCACATACACACTTGGAGGCCATGACTTTGCTGACATCTGAACTTATTCTGTTTTAGTACTTCAGCCATAACACCTCATGTACATTCAGGCTTTCATAGCTTATTGCCTTATTGAGAAGAAAATAAGAACAAATTGCAGCCTGTGGAGTTTCTAAAAATGTGTCTGCCATATAGGTTTCCAATAGCACATTCAGTAAAGCTTAAATATTTGAAATCTGTAAATTTCTGATCTTCCTTTTGGTTTCATAAGTTCAACTTGGTTTGAAAGAACTTTATTTTTGTTGGTTTCCTATTAGATTAATTGCTTGTATTTAAATACTAGATCAGCAATACATCAAGATGGATCTCTTTGCAGATTGCAGCATCACAAGTCACCGCAGGTATAGACCAGCAGTTTATGGATGGAAGTTTATAGCTTGAATGTTAGTTACTTGATGTGTATTTTTTGTGTATTAATGCAGGGTTAATTATAGTTTTGAATATTTTAGTTTTGTTTTGATTTTTGATGGCAAGTATTTTTTGGAAATCTCTTCTCTTCTACTAATGTCTGTGTGTGTCCTGTCCCTCGGAGCAAACTGATTGGTCACTTTGGTATCGGTCTGGTTGGTCAGTTTCACTGTGGTTGCTCATTCAAACATGATAATGACAGGATGCACCAAGTAAGGAAAAACGTAGGAGGATCGCTGAGAGTCGCCTTCAGAGATGGAAAGTATTTGCAAGAATACAAATGATATTTTCACAGTGGATAATGTAGGTCCATCTACCATTGGTGGTTGTCAAAAAGCAGACAGAAGGCAAGCAATGCACCTTGTAATGACAGCGTTTGAGAAGCAGACATTACAGGAACGTGATCGAGAGAAGTAGTGCCAGCCAGCACAGGCTGAGACAAAATGATACCAAAGAAAGGCGTCAGTCACACATTGAAGGTACACATAAGGCAAGAGACTACAATTATTCTATTACCTATATGCTAGTAAATAATTTAACCACAAGTCTTACTTTGTATTGTCTCTTATTTGGAAACATTTATGTTAGTATTTTAAAAAGTCATTTAGTGCTATCAAAAGAGTATTAAAAGAATGTTTAAAAAGAGTAAACATAACTAGCAGAAATGACTTTTGAAAACAGTTTAAGGTTTTTCGAGGCTTTCCTTAGAGAACAGAACAGACATTTGTTTTGTGACAATGGAGAGAGATTTGAAGTCGTCTTGGAAATCATGATGATTTATTCTAATGTTGTTTTTGAGAAAAATCCAACTTAAATGCAGCAAGCAAATACTGAAAGCAAACACTATTATGTTTTTGAGAATAAAAACACTAGATGGCACACAATTGTCGAAAACCTCCGAACTTCTCTCCAGAAACTGCTGGTCTCCAACTGCTGGCATAGACTTGTGGTGATGAGTGACGCTGCGGCTGCAAATGAACATTAATCTTTTTCTACCATTGTGTGCCCTTTCCAAAAAAATTTAATTAACTAATTTATTTACTTTGCTTTCTGCTTTCAACATTTGATTTTTCAGTATTTTGGATTTATACGTTATACACTTACATAATGCACATATGCATGTAATAGATAAAGAGAGTCCTTAACTATAGATCGTATTAAGCTCTTATTAGTATAATGATAAGTCTGATAAAAAGTCAGATGATCAGGGAGGACTGAAAAAATAAAAAGCTCCAGCAACCTACAGGAGTACAAGTCCAAAAGACATAAATGAGCTTAAGTAGTTCTTATCGTTTACGTGCATGTAAATGGAGGTTTAGTAATGGGGTCAAAAATTTGCTATCGAGTTTAGTTTAGGTTCTCATTCTACAATTTAAAAAAACATTGAGAAAATGTGATTTTAGTATAGTGTCTGTGTGTGTATCCGAGAAAAATTGAAATTGATATTCACATCTTAAAATTACACATTTTGCTGTATCGTTTACAGCTACTGAATAGCTACATCCCAGCAAAGATAAAACATTTGAGAAGGAACAGTTTCCAATATGTCCGCCCTAAATGCTGAGACATTTGTAGAATAACTTCTGAAAACACTAATCTATCTTCTTCAAACAAGTTACTTTGTGTTTGTCTTGTTTTGTCAAATGATAACTGATGCAGAAATTGTTTACTTTAACTGTGATTTCTACAGTCTGCTCAGTTTAGTCAAACGCCACACACACTCAAAGAGGCATTAAACCACCCCTGTACCAATTGATCTATCTATGCAGCTTTTTTACTTCATTTGGCCCAATGTGTTTAGTTTCAAATTTAATACTATTTCATTTTTTTTATTTGGTTCAATGTCCTGTTCATTTTACTCTTTATTTCTGTACATATCCATATTATAAAATGTATTGAACTTGATTGTATACTGCACAGTATAATCGGTTGTATTGTACTGTAAATTGATCCCTGAAGTGTGATTTACATGGAAATACTGGATGAACCATTTCATAACAATTTATATACTTAATACTAGAAGATTTGACGCAGTGGGTCTTGTTGACAGCTGGACTGTCCAGATTCCTTCCAACCTAATTTGGACTGCACAGCACTTTGATCAGATGGCGGTGGCCCAAAAAGCCACCACACAAAACAAGAGAAGTAAACAACAATATTCACTTTGTAAGATTGAAAGGACAAAAGAAGTTAAAAGTCACTCTACAGTTCCTGATCAATTTCCTGTTTCATTTTATTAAAAATATGAAAAATAATATAATATTTTTCTCTTTTTAATTCTTGCTTTTTAACATGTACAGTGTTGCATAGTAATCAAAACTCATATCCAAGGCGATAAGTGAGATTGTGAGATTAGAAAGTTAGCCGGGGTGATGTTGCATTTGCGGCAGGGGGGCATTTGTTTGGTGGTGGTTTTAAAATGGAAAGTAATGTCTAATTTTATCTTTAATGGTAAATAAACAAAAGAAATATAAAAAAATTAATCAAAGTAAATAAACCTAATTTTACCTTGAATGGTAAGCAAAAAGTAAACATAAAATAAAACATTTCTTTTGGGTGGTGATTGAATTTTGGGTCTATTAAGTTTGATTTGACCGTATGAATAGTTATTTGCTTTCAACTTATATTAATGAAATAAATAAAAAAATATATTTAATTTAACTGTAATGTTGTAAGTAACGTTCGTTTCCTTATTTTAAAATGGATTTCTATTAATTCTTTACAAGCTGGAAAAAGCCTAATATTCAACATGCAGTATGTGGCATTATTATAAGAAGAAATTACTGAAGTATCTGCCCTAAGCTTGTCATTTTAAAACACAGAATTCTATTTATTTAAATATTTTTATCAATAGCACCTGATGACCCTGACTCTCTTGGTTCACTGACCCAATGTCTTACTTGTGTTTCTGAGTGGATGAGTAGTAATTTTTTCAAACTAAATAAGGAGAAATCAGAAATCTTAGTGATTCGCAAAAATGGATATAATGAGGGTATTAGAAATAAACTTGATCCAGTAGGCTTAAAAGTCAAGACGGAGGTAAAGAATTTAAGGGTAATTATTGACTCTGACCTGAATTTTAAATTGCATATTAATCAGATTATTAGGACAGCATTTTTTCACTTAAGAAATATAACAAAAGTTAGATCCCTTATAAGTCGACTTACTGTATAGTCGACTAGATTACTGAAACACACTCCTCTCAGGGCTACCCAAAAAAGACATCAATCAATTACAACAAGTGCAGAATGCAGCTAATAGAATCTTAACTAGGAAAGGAAAACCCAAGCACATCTCTCCAGTTTTGATGTCACTACACTGGTTACCTGTGTCATTTAGAATTGACTTTAAAACACTACTTATGGTTTACAAAGCCTTAAATAATCTCACTATGTCCTCTGTTTCAGAATGCCTCTTACCTTTCATCCCAAATCGTAACCTTAGATCTTCAAATGAGTGTCTGCTTATAATTCCATGACTAAACTTAAAAGAACTGGTGAGGCGGCCTTCTGCTGTTATGCACCTAAAATCTGGAATAGCTTACCGATACAAATTCTCCAGGTTAATACAGTGGAGCACTTTAAAAAACTGCTAAAACTCATTACTTTAACATGGCTTTCTCATAGCTTCATTTTAGTATAACCCTGATATTCTGTATATGCATTTAATTATCATTTTTATCATGCCTCCGCAATCCATACTAACCCCTATTTTCGCTGCCGTTCTTTCTCTGGTTTTCTGTGGTGGCGATCTGCACCAACACCACTTGATCAGGGCACCATCTTGATTGATTGAAGGCCAGATGTCCACATGACTGTCATCATCTAATTCTTCCATGTGAAACCTGAAAACCATGAGGACTGATTGAGATCATTTATGTTAGGTAGAATGCCCAGTGAGGGCAGGGTGGTCTCGTGTCCTCAGAACCCATGCAGATTTTATTTATTTTCTCCAGCCCTCTGGAGTTTTTTTTAAGTTTTTTTCTTTCCTCCTGGCCATCGGACCTTACTTTATTCTTTGTTACTTAGTATTGCCTGATCTTATTTTTATATTTTTCTTTTTTCTTTCTTTCATCTTCTAAAACACTTTGAGCTATGGCATTTGAATGAAAATGTTCTATATAAATAAATGTTGTTGTTGTTATTTTGGTAGTGTGTCTGGATGATTATGGCAGGAGCAAAAAACAACAACTAAAATATTTAAGTGCTTAACTCAACTTTTTTTCTTCTCCTTCTGTTCCAGTTTGACCCGAAGCCATCCATGTCTACATTGAACCAAACCAGTTTTTTAGTCCCAGAATTTCTTATTGTTGGATTCCCAGGATTAAGAGACCAAGAAAGCAGAAAAACTCTGTTTGGTGTCTTCCTCACAGTTTACCTACTCATTTTATTGGGGAACATTTTGTTAATTGTCATCTTTACGTCAGACAGAACTCTTCACACCCCAATGTATATATTAGTGTGTGGTTTGGCTGTTCTCGACATCGCCATAAGTACTAACACTGTGCCCAGTATGCTGGTTGTGTTAATATCAGATTTCAGAATTGTACCTTTAGCTACTTGTTTTACTCAGACGATGTTCCTGAGTGGTCTTTTTCAAACAGAGTTTTTCCTCCTTACACTAATGGCATATGATCGTTACGTCGCAATCTGTTACCCACTTCACTACCCTAATTTAATCAGTAACAGTCGCATCTCCAAACTTTTAGCTAGCTGCTGGTTGGCTGGCATTTTTTGGACAATCATTTCTTTGGTTCTTCTTCTCAACCTTTCATTCTGTAGGACCAGTAATGTTATTTATGTATTTTGTGACTTTGCTACTTTACTGTCATTAGCCTGTGGTGACATTCAGATCATTAATTATGCTTTATTAAGTACAGGCATGAGTGTGCTGTTCATTTCATTGATATTAATTCTTCTTTCCTATCTACGGATTATAATCTCAGTTGTGAGGATTGCTAGTAAAGAGGGACGAATGAAGGCCTTCTACACGTGTGGCACACATATGCTGGTGATTTCTGTCTTTTTCCTCACTGCTGGAGGAGTTTTCATTTCGGACAAAATTCCTTTTAAATCTATTGACACACGCATTTTGGGACTCGTAGTACGAAATGTGTTTCCAGCATTAATGAATCCAGTAATTTACTGCCTCAGAACCAAACAGATAAAGAAAAGTTTGGTTAAAATGATAAAGAAGATTACACCTTAACAGACAAAAGATAGGTATAGAATATTAATGAAATTATGTACTTTTATTATGCTGTGTAGTGTTTAAGTGACAACTTATGACATTTTGTGATACAGAATTAGAATAAGCAAGTTCAGTTAATGAATAAATGGACAGACGTACCTTTATGTCTGGATGTTTTAATGGAATAGTGAAACATCTTGGCTCAAGTGTGGAATGGTTCACCTCCTGGTGTATGCATTAGAACATTAGACCAATCGAGACAAGAACAGGCCATTCAGCCCAACAAAGCTTGCAAGTCCTGTCCACTTAATTCTTCTAATATAACATCAAGTCAAGTTTTGAAGGTTCCTAAAGTCCTACTGTTTACCACGCTACTTGTGGCTTGTTCCATGTGTCTGTGGTTCTCTGTGTGAAGAAAAACTTCCAAATGTTTGTGCAAAATTTACCCTTCACAAGTTTCCAACTGTGTCCCTGTGTTCTTGATGAACTCATTTTAAAGTCACAGCCTCAGTTCACTGGACTAATTCTCTTCATAATTTTTAAACACTTCAATCATGTCTCTGCTTAATTTTCTTTTGCTTAAACTGAAAAGGGTCTGCTCTTCTTTCTCTTCCCTCATAATTCCTGGTGTATGGGTGGTATGGCATACGATCGGTTGTTCCACAGTAACCGATTTTCTTACTTTCCGTACTTCGCTGTTCTCACAACCTAAACCCATGCAAGTGGAACAAAGTAGTGTGTCTAAAACGGTTTTAATGCAGCACCCCAAATGCTATTTCATCCTTTCCTACACTGATTTCTGATTTGGGCATGTTGCTACCAATAGTGGATCCAGTTTGACCTTGAGAAAATGGATCAATGGAAGGCTTGAAAACTTGAGGTGTCAAACCCAGTTACAAGTGGTCCAATATGAATGTAGGTTTTCATTTTAGCCACTTTGTTAATCAACAAACAGTTGCTGCTGTTAATGGAAAATACTTATTTTTGCCTTAGTTTTAAACACTTTCTAAGGTTAAGAACCCTTTAATTGCTTACTTTTTTTCCTAGGCATTTTGGGTCCATAACTTTTCAGTTCCTGAACAGCCTTCATTTTCCATCCAACCAGTTTCTTAATTAGAAGTCAATTCTTACATTTACATTTACATTTACATTTACAACATTTAGCAGACGCTCTTATCCAGAGCGACTTACAACTTGCTTGCCATTGAAACATGCAATTAAATTTTAGGACTTGTTTGTGCTCTCTTTCTGCCACACCATCATTTCTAAAATAGTTGATTTCCTTTTTCTAAAAATATAATCCAAATGTCTTGTGTGATAGAACAGTTCAGTATTTTCCATACCTTCACTTTTTAATTTTTTGAGTGTTTTATTGTAAAAGATAGTATTATTAACAGGTATATTGGTGCAAGTGTGATACAGGTAACTGGTCATCATTTTGATAACTTTGCATCTCATTATTGTTTTTTTGCTGATTATGGAAAAAAAATGAAACAATTAAGGGACCTGAGTCTTTAAAAAAGTCAGTTAAACTTAAACAACAGAAGTATGTTCATTTTGTCTCTCTCCCAGTTGGAGTCTCAAGTACTGAGGTGGGATAATAGCATGATTTATCTCCCTCTGACTCTCGCTATATGTGTCATTTGTGCAGTTTCTTATATTGCTCATCCATTCTTATATTACTCCTTCCATTTCATGTTTCCCATCAATCTTTCCTTCTGTTATGTATTGTAATGGCACTGACAAGTTACATCAGCCATGGATATGGATAAGTCTCCCATAAGTATGTGCTGGCATTCCCTGAGCAGTGGCAGTGGTAAGCAAGAAAATTCACAAATAGAGTTCCATCTAGTACAGCTATGGCAAGCAATTCTTTTTAAGAAAGTGAGCCACCTAAAAGAGCCATGTAAAGAGCAAAAGCATCCATTCTGGTACTTGGCATTAGAGCTACATTGGTGTCAGGAGTGGGATGAAAAGAAAACCTACCACCAAATTTTAGCAAGTGCCAAGTACCACGGAGTGGACCTGCTTGGCTCTCCAGAGGAGATGCTGGATAGCCTTGAGAGTGACATCTGGATCTGGAGTGCTGTTTGCATTAACAGCACAGGGGGAAGACAGTGGAGAGACTTCTACCTCTGCAGCTCTATCAATGCATCTCCATCTAGTATGATGGAGCCCGCCTCATACTGTTGGGGAAAAAGTGTGGCAGATTGTGTTGTCATTGATCCCACAGGTGAGTGGTGAGTGGTTAAACTGAGCAAACAAAGGATAAGTCACAGGGCGGTAATGGATGGAAAGTCTCAAAGTTGAGATTTGGACCTGGAACAGTGTTTGCAGCATCAATTTAGTGAAGAAAAACAGACAAGTGACTGGGACTCCTGCAGCTCAAGACAAGGAGGTTCGTCTGCTCCCTTTCAATTGACAGATCATTGCAAAGAAGTGCAGTGTTTTAACACCATGTTGTCAACTTCCCTGCTGCACCACCTAACAGGAAAGTGCTCCAGACCTCTGCTGATGTGCTTTTATCACCGGCTGTACAACTGCTGCAGAAACAAAATCCACCCTGCTGTTTTGAATAGTTCTGTGCCATTTCAAGAAACTAGAAGTTGTCACTATGGACAGCGACAGGGAGGGCTATGTAATAGCACTGACAGGGTACATCAGTCAGGGATGAATCACCCATAGTATGAGCTGACTTTCCATTACTAGTGGCAAGGATTCCTATAAAATTGCAAGCTAGCAATGTTACAAACAGTAGTCCTTTAAACAATACCAATCCTCCTACAACAGCCAAGTAAAAAACAACATGATCCATTCCAGCTTTTGCCAGTACAATACTATGTACCTTTTGTGTCTTTCTATGTGTCCAAAGTATTCCAGTTTTCTTTTTTTATTATATTCTCCACTTCCATGGTATTAGATAGATAGATAGATAGATAGATACTTTATTAATCCCAAGGGGAAATTCACATACTCCAGCAGCAGCATACTGATAAAAAAATATTAAATTAAAGAGTGATAACAATGCAGGTATAACAGACAATAACTTTAAATAATGTTAACGTTTACCCCCCCAGGTGGAACTGAAGAGTCGCATAGTATGGGGGAGGAACAATCTCCTCAGTCTGTCAGTGGAGCAGGACAGTGACAGCAGTCTGTCGCTGAAGCTGCTCTTCTGTCTGGAGATGATACTGTTTAGTGGATGCAGTGGATTCTCCATAATTGACAGGAGTCTGCTCAGTGCCCGTTGCTCCGCCACAGATGTCAAACTGTCTGACTCCGTGCCTACAATAGAGCCTGCCTTCCTCACCAGTTTGTCCAGGCGTGAGGCGTCCCTCTTCTTAATGCTGCCTCCCTAGCACACTACCACGTAGAAGAGTGCGCTCGCCACAACCGTCTGATAGAACATCTGCAGCATCTTATTGCAGATGTTGAAGGATGCCAGCCTTCTAAGGAAGTATAGTAAGCTCTGTCCTCTCTTGCACAGAGCATCAGTATTGGCAGTCCAGTCCAATTTATCATCCAGCTGCACTCCCGGGTATTTATAGGTCTGCACCCTCTGCACGCAGTCACCTTTGATGATCACGGGGTCCATGAGGGGTCTGGGCATCCTAAAATCCACCACCAGCTCCTTGGTTTTGCTGGTGTTCAGGTGTAGGTGGTTTGAGTCGCACCATTTAACAAAGTCCTTGATTAGGTTTCTATACTCCTCCTCCTGCCCACTCCTGATGCAGCCCACGATAGCAGTGTCGTCAGTGAACTTTTGCACATGACACTTGTATTGGAAGTCTGATGTTTATAGGCTGAACAGGACCGAAGAAAGTACAGTCCCCTGCAGTGCTCCTGGGTTGCTGACCACAATGTCAGACCTGCAGTTCCTGAGACGCACATACTGAGGTCTGTCTTTAAGATAGTCCACGATCCATGCCACCAGGTATGAATCTACTCCCATCTCTGTCAGCTTGTCCCTAAGGAGCAGAGGTTGGATGGTGTTGAAGGCACTAGAGAAGTCTACAAACATAATTCTTACAGCATCACTGCCTCTGTCCAAGTGGGAGAGGGATCGGTGTAGCATGTAGATGATGGCATCCTCCGCTCCCACGTTCTCCTGGTATGTGAACTGCAGAGGGTCGAGGGAATGATGGACCTGTGGCCTCAGGTGGTGAAGCAGCAGCCGCTCCACGGTTTTCATCACATGCGACGTCAGAGTGACAGGCCGGAAGTCATTCAGCTCACTAGGATGTGATACCTTTGGGACTGGGGTGATGCAAGATGTTTTCCAAAGCCTCGGGACTCTCCCCTGTTCCAGGCTCAGGTTGAAGATGCGCTGTAGAGGACTCCCCAGCATTATTCAATTTATGAAGGACCTCTTTGTTAATGTTTCTGTCCATAGATCAAGAGAAAGCATTTGATCAAGTAGATTCCAGATATTTTTTAATACACTGAAATATTTTGGGTTTGGTGATAATTTCATAAAGATGACCAAGCTGTTGTATACAAATGTTTTTGTTGTTTTTTACCGTAAAGACACTTTTAGTGCGCCTTTTTCAGTGAAGAGAGGGATTTGGCAAGGCTGTGCCTTGTGTGTCATGCTCTGTGCTTTGTCCATCAAACCTTTTTAATGTCAAATAAGTTGGAGATTGTACAGTTCCATTTTTTTGCAATGCCACTTTTAAATGTTTGACCTATGCTGATGATTTAGTTATATTTGTTAAATCAAAGTCTGATATTGAAGTGTTAGTCTCATGTCAATGAGTATTTGAAAGGGTATTTTTTTGCCAAAAATCAACTGGCCCCAGAGTAATGCATTCATACTTGACTCATTTATAAACTTTTGTGTGATTCTGCAGTGTGAATAACGTGTATGCCAAAAACAGGAATATATGTACACTAAATAAAATAAAAATCAGATTTATAACACCTGCTATATGTACATTTCTATGCAAGTTCTTCTTCTTCTTTCAACTGCTCCTGTTAGGGGTTGCCACAGCGGATCTTCTTCTTTCATATCTTTCTGTCCTCTGCATCTTGTTCCGTTACACCCATCACCTGCATGTCCTCTCTCACCACATCCATAAACCTTCTCTTAGGCCTTCCTCTTTTCCTCTTGACTGGCAGCTCTATCCTTAGCATCTTTCTCCCAATATACCCAGCATTTCTCCTCTGCACATATCCAAACCAACGCAATCTCACCTCTCTGACTTTGTCTCCCAACCGTCCAACTTGAGCTGACCCTCTAATGTCCTCATTTCTAATCCTGTCCATCCTCGTCACACCCAATGCAAATCTTAGCATCTTTAACTCTGCCACCTCCAGCTCTGTCTCCTGCTTTCTGGTCAGTGCCACCGTCTCCAACCCATATAACATAGCTGGTCTCACTACCGTCCTGTAGACCTTCCCTTTCACTCTGACTGATATCCGTCTGTCACAAATTACTCCTGACACTCTTCTCCACCCATTCTACCCTGCCTGCACTCTCTTTTTCACCTCTCTTTATGCAAGTTACCCTTCTTAAATCACAATTATCTTGCATATTATGCTGTAGGAGGAGTGGGAGATGAAATGCAGGTGACACGTCTGTCTAGGTTTGTTTGCCAGGGCTGCGAGGCAACTGCAGGTTTGCTGTGTCACTGAGGCACCCAACGAGTTTGCAGCCCCACCGCATAACACGTCCTTCTACTAATGATGTCACTGCATGTTTGCTGTGACTGTGTGTAGTGGAGTGGTAGCTCCCTTTTCAATAAAATACCATTGATGTTCCTGTTTTGAACAGAATAATAAAGCTGGTTTTCCCAAAGTCCTTAGACTCAGCCTTGACTTTCGGGTGCAAGACATGTCACAATGCGTTTGTGAAAGTGACTCAAACCCTGCTTGGTTCCCCCCTGAAACAACCCTGTATGAACCATGCTAATCCGCCTCCTACATACTGTATGCAGTCAGCATGTTGCAGCCCTTCATTGACTGGTAGTACAGGCATATGAAACATCCAACACTGCAAGATTAGAAGTTATCGTCTCTAAGTTAGAGTCACTCAAAGAACCTTTATTTGGTGGTCTAAGCACAGGTGTCAGTAACAAGCGCAAATATGTTGAATGGCAACATGTACTGCTACTGTAAATGCTGTGAGCTCCAGCCTCACCATGCCTGAAATAAAAATAAAAAAAAGATCTTATCTTGCCATTACAGATGACTTGCATGTTAATAGAGTGTGGCTACTTACTGTTTTGAGTGCAGTAAAGTGCTCCGATTACGTTAGGAAAATGAACACTGGTGCAAATTACTATTTTATGCAGGTTAAATGTTATGTTATATGTATATGCATGCACACAACATGAAAACTGGTTGAAGCACTTGGTTGGTCAATTAAAGGTTTTCAGCACAGTGGACATGAAGGAATAAAGATTGGCTGAGATATTCCAAACCTGTCAGCCATTTTCCTGAGAAATGACAACAGGTAGTCTAAACTGATCAAATAAAACCAAAACAGTTCTTTAGAGCAAATACAGTAATCCCTCCTCCATCGCGGGGGTTGCGTTCCAGAGCCACCCGCGAAATAAGAAATTCCGCGAAGTAGAAACCATATGTTTATATGGTTATTTTTATATTGTCATGCTTGGGTCACAGATTTGCGCAGAAACACAGGAGGTTGTAGAGAGACAGGAACGTTATTCAAACACTGCAAACAAACATTTGTCTCTTTTTCAAAAGTTTAAACTGTGCTCCATGACAAGACAGAGATGACAGTTCTGTCTCACAATTAAAAGAATGCAAACATATCTTCCTCTTCAAAGGAAACAGAGAGTAAAGCAAACAAATCAATGGGGCTGTTTGGCTCTTAAGTATGCGAAGCACTGCCGGTACAAAGCTGTTGAAGGCGGCAGCTCACACCCCCTCCGTCAGGAGCAGAGAGAGAGAGAAACAAAGTCAAAAATCAATACGTGCCCTTTGAGCTTTTAAGTATGCGAAGCACCATGCAGCATGTCCCTCAGGAAGCAGCTGCACACAGAAGGTAGCAACGTGAAGATAATCTTTCAGCATTTTTAGACGAGCGTCCGTATCGTCTAGGTGTGCGAACAGCCCCCCTGCTCACACCCCCTACGTCAGGGTCACAGATAGTCAGGGCAAGAGAGAGAGAAAGAAAAGTAAGTTGGGTAGCTTCTCAGCCATCTGCCAATAGCGTCCCTTGTATGAAATCAACTGGGAAAACCAACTGAGGAAGCATGTACCAGAAATTAAACGACCCATTGTCCGCAGAAATCCGCGAACCAGCAAAAAATGTGCGATATATATTTAAATATGCTTACATATAAAATCCAAGATAGAGTGAAGCCGCGAAAAGCGAAGCGCGATATAGCGAGGGATCACTGTATGCAGAATTGGTCCCCGTGAAAGGGATCTAAAATACAGATTGTACATCATAATCATCATATTCAAAATATATTTGTCACATCAATGCATATTATAATAACAGCATGGTAATGTGAATTATTATGTGTTAAAATCATGATTTGGCTGATTTGGCTGCATTTCCCTACATAATTAATGTGATCATTGTTTCCTAGTTTCTCTAAAATGTTGCGTATGAATGGCTCAGATTTGCTGTAAATGAATATGAGTCATACCGTGTCCTGCTAATGCAAAGTAGATTCTGTTTGCAGCTTGGTCTGTCTGTATTGTAACATTTGCCATATCCATACATTCTATAATATACTGAATACACACAGAGTATTTTTCTTTGTGTATTTGCTTTTGCTTTGTGTATTTTTGTCCAATGTCGATGCCATTCTAGATATTGTTTACGCTACTCACACACACGCTGAGATTTGATATCACGTCAATGAGTCTAACAGTCCTCCTAGCAAAGAGGGTCTACCTATAACGTAACGGTGAGTTTTATTGACATTTACAGATTTTATCACCCTCTGCCCCTGAATATCGACACATTTGCCCTCAACCTCTTGTGTCGACAAAAGTCGACATTCTCCCTAAAAGAGTTAAGAAATTAGATTCAGTTATAATCTCAGTGATTTGGAATTCGAGACATCTATGCATTTAAAAGGTGACTCTACAAAGACCTAAAGCAGAACATGGCATGACACTATCTAAGATTGAAATTTATTACTGGGCGGCAAATATTCAAACTATAAAGACTTGGGGCCTCATGCATAACGCCGTGCGTAGAATTCACACTAAAACATGGTGTACGGAGAAAAGCAGAAATTTTCGTATGCCCAAAAAAATCCAGATGCATAAATCTGTGCATTCGCCAACTTCCACGTTCTTCCGCTCCATAAATCCCGGTCAGCAAGAAAAGTAACGCACGTGCATGCGCCTGCTGCCCCACCCCAACTCCACCCAGAGTTACACCTCTTTGAATATGCAAATCAATATAAATAGCCCTTAAGCTCAGCGTTCTGTGAAAAGGCAATGGCAAAAGCACGGGGGAAAATAGAATTTCTGCGAATACCAAGTGGAGGCAAGGAAAAAGGTACTATTTGTTGGTTTAAACAGTGGTATAAACAACAAAAGGAAGTTGACCGAATGACATAGAGTGCCGGGAGAAAGTCTCACAGTGCCCGGAATAAAAAAGAAGTTGTCAGATATCAAAGTCACCGTGAAAAGGCGAATCATAGCCCACCACCTGAGTGTCATATGAAAGCTTATTAGGGTACAGAGAAAAAAAAAATAGGGACACAGTGGAAAAAAGCTTGAAATGTCAACTTTAATCTTGAAATTTCCACTTTAATCACGTAGTTTATTTTGTCATTAAAATAGAACATCATAAAGTTTATCCTAAAATCGTTTAATTTACTAATTTCTCAAATACCAATAAATACCGATAAATAAATGCCTTGTCCAGAGATTGTTCCTGCCTCCCACAAGATGCTTGCTGCGCCATGCGCGACCTTCGATGAAATAATTTATTGCAGCAGTACTGTCTCTTTCAAATGTGCTAATCTCCTATTCCTGTCCTTCATTTTCTTTCTCCAAGTACCCAATTGCCACACAATCAGCTCTGTAATAGACGTTAAGCCATCTGTAAGCTTAGAATGCCGATTCTTCAGACCTTTTAAGGAACATTGAAATATCTTTATAGTACATGTTTAATTATTCTATCCATCTATCCTTCCAGTGTTGCACCAGCCACAGCAAGAATACAACGTGAGGCAGGAACAATCCCTGAACTGGGTGCCAGCTCCTTGCTAGTGCTGCGACACTATGTCCTCACATGTTTAATTATTAAAAATACAGATTACTTAAATGATGTTAACATTTTATCTGTATAATGTAATAAACATATTTTGCTGCATTTCATCTTAAAATAATATCGTCATCATATGTAAATGCATGCTAAAATAGCTCAGGTTGTGCAATATTATAACTGTATCGCAAGTTTACAGTGAGGTAATTGTACTTATAAGTACGAACAGTTCTACAAGGAGCACTTGATGGACTGATTGATTGCATTTGTAGTTCTTGGGATGAAACTGTTTCTGAACTGCGAGGTCAGTACAGGAAAGGCTCTGAAGTGTTTGCCATATGGGAGCAGTTCAAATAGGCAGCAAGACTGAGGCAGCGTGTGCTTGATGCTGTATACCGATAATTCTCTTTCCGATCAGCTGCTGTAGAGCTGTGATTCCACACTCAAATACAGTGATATAAATACTCTGAGTGGTGCAGTGAGAGTAATATAGTAATTTTCCACACCTCCCAGCCATTTGTATTCCAGAAGAAATACTGATCAGTCTTGAAGACTCTCTTCCTTTCAAAGATCCTAGGGAACTATCACTTAATATCTCAGAAAAGAAGTGGAAGGCAGCAATGCATAGAATACATTCTAGCTCCATATGCGCAAAGTATTCAATCATCCAACTTAAAATCTTTTTTAAATCACACTTATCTTGTTTAAAATTGTCAAAAATATATCCAGGGCAAGATCCAACCTGCGAGCATTGCAATCAAGCTCCAGCCTTACTGGTCCACATGTTTTGGAAGTGCACCAAATTAACATCATTTTGGACAAAATTCTTTCAATGTTTATCAGACAGCCTTGGTGTCACAATAAGTCCTAAACCATTAACAGATGTGTTGGGTGAACTCCCAGATGGGTTTAATGTGGAAAAGGAGAAATTGATTGTAATCGTTGATACCACACTACTTGCACAGACTTGTCTTGCTCTACTGGAAATACACCAACCCTCATTTCATAAGTCAGTGGGTAACTGATGTTCTGTACTATTTGAAATTGGAAAAAATCTAATTCTCACTTAGAAGATATGTTCAGAATTTCTTTAAAATATGCCAAGATCTAATTAATAAAATTTAGAACAAGCATTTATTTTGGGGAAAAGGATATTTCCTCTTCTTTGTTGTTTTTAAAGTTTTGCCCTTTGCTATTGGCTCTCCTCTTTTTCTCACAGGTGGGGGTTAAATTCTGTTTTGTTAAGTTCAATCTTGTTGTATGTAATGTTATTTACTTCATTGTATACGTTAGATTTGATTGTAAAGTTATTCTCTTCAAATAAAATTGCACAAAAAAAGAGAGATTTGCTGTAAATATACACACGTTCCCCCGTCAAATTTTCTTTTATAAATCCAGTCGTTTTTGTGGGAAGTTGAGTATGCACATTTCAACCCTCTTTTGGTGCATATGCAAGCTTTATAAATGTGGCCTCTGGACTGCAAGTCCACTACCAGATCTGCCTGCTGAACTCACTTGGAACAGAAAGTATTTTCTGTATCTTGGGGTGCTGAGGGGGTGGACAAAAGTAACTGGAAATGTCTTTTACATAAATTAGCTACTCAGTTTAACATGTGGATGTGATGGTACCTACCTTTATTTTAAGGGGTCAGGAGATTATTATTAATTTGATAGCTTCAATGATTTGATATAACCTTTTGTGTGGGGATCCTCCATGTGGGTTAGTTACACAAGATCCAGTAACAATTGGAAAAGGAAAAGAGTGCTCTTCTTATCTTTGGAAGAAGGCGGTCAGGAGTTTCTTGATGTCATTTCAAAAATTGTTGAATTTAGACTTCAGCTTTTTTTGTTTCTCATCCACTTATCATTTACATGCATAGGTTTTTAAAGCATTACATGGAATAATACTGGCTTCTACTTTACTTGTTTTTGTGTGTGTGCAGCTGATTGAAAAGTGTTATTTTACTTTTTATGAGTAACTACTAAAATGGTTTAATACATCTGCTCGACTTTTAAAAAGTACCCCCTCAGTTCCTCTTGCTCCCCACAGAGCAATGCAGTGATGGTTGGGAAGATACACACACAATATAGCAAGAGAAGTCTTTGTGAAGTGTCATCATTTTGCATGCTGAAGCTGACCACCAATGAGCCTAAGAATCTGTGCTGACTGCTGATGCAGATTGTTTTCTAATACACCCACATGCCAATTACAAATGTTTGCACATGCACAGGGTTGGTTTTGTTATGGTTATTTCTACTTCATTTAATATTTTGCAAGCCCAGCTGATTCAAATATGCTGTTGTGCTTTTTACTGATAACTGCTAATAAATACTGAAGCAGCTTTCTGCTGAGTGGCAGCATAACAGAAAAATGTATGCTAGTATTTCAGGCAGTCAGTCATTTCCCAACACGCTATATCCTAACACTGGGTCATGGGGGTCTGCTGGAGCCAATCCCAGCCAGCACAGGGCACAAGGCAGAAACAAATCCCAGGCAGGGTGCCAACCCACCACAGGACACCCACACACCAAGCACACACTAGGGACAATTTAGGATTGCCAATACACCTAACCAGCAAGTCCTTGGACTGTGGGAGGAAACTGGAGCACCTAAATCCTAGCAGTGTTTCAAAATTAAAATAGTTCTGCAAGGAAGAGTGAGCTAAAATCCTCCACAGTGAGGGGAATGATATTAAATTGTAGGGAGTGTTTGGTTGCAGTCATTTTCAAAATGGTGGCACAACCACTTAGGTTAAAGTGGGAAATTACTTTTTCACACAGTGCCTTTGCATATTGGATAAATTTGCTCAATTAATAAATGACATACAGTAAGTTTAAAAAACTTTTACTTGTTCACCCTTGGTGCCCTTATCTAAGACCAAAGGAACATTTAATGCCAAAAATCAGGAAGGAGACAATAACATCATCTAATATGTCACGATGGTACATCCAAATCACTCACTAATGTACAATTTTGGCATACTGATAGTTCTCATGATGGGGCATCAGCTGTATCTCTCCCTTTACAATTCCCTGAAGTGACTTTGGCCTCAAGATACACAGTACGGTCTTGTATATTCCGGTTAACTGGTTCTAGGAAACTCCTGTGCTGTGGAAAACCGTGCTGATCACAAAGTTATTATAATGGAAGTACAGTATATTGTAATACCTTACTGACAAATGACAAAAAATGTAAAATATTGTATATGTACCTTTAGAATTGTCTATTGCTGAAAGCTGGAAAGCAAACTTATTCTTTTGAAAAAAAGTTCAACAATGAAGTTTCTTCTTTTTCTTACTATGCAGGTCTCCATAGACGAACATTATTTTCAATGTGTATGGAAATCGAGAGCTATATTAAAATGTGCATTACGTGACAAATATACAGGGTGAGCCAAACTGAAGTACCACATTTCTCAAGGTCATTGCATGAGGTAGTGGCAGCCGAGTAGGTTGGGGTGGGGGTCCCTTGACAGTCAATCCCTTGTAGTTTTCAGTCAGCAACATGCCTTGGTCCGGTGCACACCATGCTTTTGTTGTTGAAGTGTTCTTCAAAAACAACAAATCCATCATCACTACTCAACGCACCTTCTGAACGCACTTCAGCATTTCTCCTAACGATGATGTCCCAAATCAGAAAACAATTCTTCAGTGGGTGGCTAAATTTAGACAGACGAGTACAACACTGAACAGAAAATCTCCAGGCCATCCTCAGACTGTACGAATGCCTGAAAACATCCAAGTTGTAAGGGCATCGATTTTGCAGTCTTCTAGACGTTCAGCTCACACACATGCTTCTGCCTTAAGCATTTACAACACGTCTTTGAGGAGAATTTTGCATGAGGACCTTAATTTCCATTCATACAAAATGATGGTACTGCAGGAACTCCGTGAGAGAGGGCCTCATGGATAACGCCATGCATAGAATTCACACTAAAACATGGCGTATGGACAAAAGTGCAAATGTTTGTACGCACAAAAAATCCAGATGCATAAATCTGTGCGTTTCTCAGCGTGAAAAGTAACGCAAGTGCATGCGCCTGCTGCCACTCCCCAAACTCCTTCCAGAATTGCGCCCTTTGAATATGCAAATCAATATAAATAGCCCTTAAGCTCAGCGTTCTGTGAAAAGGCAATGGCAAAAGCACTGGGAGAAATAGAAGAATTTCAGCGAATACCAAGTGGAGGCAAGGAAAAACTTAGGGTACAGAGAAAAGTAAAAAAAATAGGGACACAGTGGGAAAAAAGCTTGAAATGTCAACTTTACTCTTTAATCACGTTTTTTATTTTGTCATTAAAGTAGAACATCATAAACTTCATCTTAAAATCATTTAATTTACTATTTTCTCATATCCCATCGTGACTAAAGTAGCACGTTATATGCTTTGTTTTGTATGTGTTCGTCTATGTGCTCTATGTGTGTGAATCACTATGTGCTTCTTAAACGGGCTTTCTCTTCCTCCGACAGGACACACAATCCATTACATTCATGATATTACAGCTCACTGAATAATTTAAATACTGAGATGTATACTTGATATCATTTTCATGATGATAACAATTAAAGCATGTTGTTAAACAAGGGAACACGGTGGCGCAGTGATTGTTCCTGCCTCACGCAAGATGCTTACTGCGCCGTGTGCGACCTTCGATGAAATCATTTATTGCAGCAGTACTGTCTCTTTCAAACATACTAACCTGTCCTTCCTTTTCTTTCTCCAAATACCCAATTGCCACACAATCAGCTCTATAATAGACGTTAAGCCATCTGTAAACTGAGAACGCCAATTCTTCAAAACTACTAAGGAACATTGAAATATCTTCATAGTACATGTTTAATTATTCTGTCCATCTATCCTTCCAGTGTTGCACCAGCCCCAGCAAGAATACAACGCGAGGCAGGAACAATCCGTGAATGGAGTGCCAGCGCCTTGCTAGCGCTGTGACACCGTGTCCTCACATGTTTAATTATTAACAATATACAATAGATTATTAAAATTAAATTAAATTTTTATCTGTATAATATAATAAACATATTTTGCTGCATTTCATCTTAAAAATGATATCATCATCATATGTAAATATGTGCTTTATAAAGTGTCTCAGGTTGTGCAATGAAGAACAAGAAGAATGTGCAGTAAGAGTAAAAACACTAAAGCAGCTATGGTACTTGGAATAGTTTGGCCATTCCATGGACCATTATATTGTTACAGGTTAATTACAATCAGATACCTTAAAGTAATAAACAATATGCGGTTAATTTCAGTGTATCTGATAAAGCCACGTCAGGGATGTGGATCTGAAAATGAAAGGGAAACCACACAGGAACAGTAGCACTGCTTTGGCGCTGGGTGCTGCCAGTTTGCAAAACCGAGTGGAGAACTTGCGTATGCCAGGGTTTGAGCTGGCGTGAAAATGTGCATGGCTTGATGCCAAGTTTAGGTTTTATACATCACGATTTGAGCGTGGAAATTGGAGTGTGCAACATTTTTGTGCGTACGCATCGTTTATACATGAGGCCCCAGGAGAGCTGTAGAGAGTTGTGCGTGAACATTCTGCATACCGTTCATAGAGATGCCATCGTCATATGCAGCAACGAGGCGCATTTCCATTTGAATGGTTGTGTAAATAAGCAAAACCAACCCTCATGAACTTCATCAGAGACCCCTGCATAGTAAGCATGTTACAGTTTGGTGCACTGTTGCAGAATGTGGCTTTTGTAGGCCCTTACTTATTTGAGGAGGGGGTAGCAAAGGTCACCGTCACTTCAGAACGTTACATTGAAATGTAGAGAACTTTTTGCGGCCCCAACTGGAAGAAATGGATGAGATGGATGCCTGGTTTCAACAGGAGGGAGCAACAGCTCATATGGCATGGAGATCCACGCAAGTTTTGCAGGATATGTTTCCAGGGAAGCTGATCTCCTCACATGTTGGGTGGCCTTCACTTTCGCCTGATCTCGCTCTGTGTGGTTTCTTCTTGTGGGGCTATCTTAAGTCGAAGGTATACACACCGACCTCAAAACCTTGAAATCCTCAAGGAAGCTATTTGCCATGAAATCGCCAGTACTCCCCTTGAAATGGCCAAACGAGTCATGCAAGTATTCGGAAATTGTCTCAAAGAGTGTATCGGTAATGATGGCCACCATCTTGAAGACATCATTTTTAAAACATAGTGAAAAAAATCTAGTTTGTATACCCTTTCTTGTGTCATAAATTTATTTTATCTTGTAGCGTTTTGTAGAATAAATTTTTGAAATGTGGTACTTCTTTTTGGTTCACCCTGTATTAAACCTCAAAAATGTTGATGATAATGTACAAGTTGTATTTTAGTTCACTTTTAGGAGGGTCAATGCTGTGTATTTGTACTGAATCACTTTTTTTGTTTTTTCTGTGCCTGTTTTTACTTCTCAGTGAACAGTTTGATGAGTCAGCAATATCCCAACCAAGCTTCATCTCCATCATTCCCGCTGTGCTGGAAGCCATTAACTGACAAATGAGGTGCTGCATTCAGTTTCTGTATGGTGTGGGTGTACAAGCCAACACAGAAAGGCAACTTGTAGCAGTGTCCTTTTTTCCTAACATACCTGGGGCAATTCACTGCGCTCATATTATAATAATGGTAGCTAGTGAGAATAAATCTGCTTTTATTAAGTGTAAGCAGTGGCATTCCATTTACACACAAGTCATCTGTGAATCCAAGATGAGACTGGCAAACATAATGGCTTGAGTCAGCAAATGATTTATCTATTTTGAGGCAAAGTATTTTGGATATTGATTAGATATTGATGGTCAAACACAAACAACGTCTCAGAAATCAATTAAACAAAACGTCTCTTGCTCTTAAACAACAGGCTATGCTCTGGTAGCTTGTATAATGAAAAAGAGTCAGTCGTTTGGGAGCTCCGTTGGGCAGTTCGCTCTTGGGTAAATGCTGATTCCTGTTGCTGATGGTGGTTTCTTGGAGCTGCAGAGAGAAAAGGAGAACAGAATGTCAGCGACAGCACCCCCTCTCGCTCTGGTGGGTTATCATATACAGTACCTTGTTTGAACCCGTGAGGAGGTCATTCAACGTGCATGTGTGACAGTATGTACAATAGAATAGTCTAGATAAGAACAGGCCATTAAGTCTAACAAAACTGACCAGTCGTATCCACTTAATTCTCCCAAAATAACATCAAGTCGACCACACACTGCTCACCACACTACCTGGTCTTTTATTCCGTGTGTCTGCGGTTCTCTGTGTGAAGAAAAACTTCTTAAGGTTTGTGCGAAATTTACTCAGTTTCCAACTGTGCCTTGATGAACTCATTTTAAAATAACAGTCTCGATCCACTGGACTACTTCCCTTCATAACAGGGAAAGTGTTAACACTTTAATCAGGTCTCCTCTTAATCTTCTTTTTCTTAAACTGTAAAGGCTCAGCTCTTTTAATCTTTCCTCATAGCTCATTCCCTGTAGCCCTAGAATCAGCCTGGATGCCATTCTCTGGATGAAGTTGATTAAAATATGTCCATGTATGGTTGTTTTAGGTGGGCAACTGGGTGGTGTTCAATGCGCGTTCACATTTGCATATTTAAAAGAAGACTGTGCTTTATAAAGAGTAAATTTATGTGTATATACCAGATTTTTGTGTGTGTGTCTGCGCATTTTCCTGTTTTTTAGCATAAGCATACTTTCATGTTCAAATCCAAGACCTCTGGCTAACCAATACAGAAAACTGTGTTTTGTCGTCTTCTGAAAACAGGGGAGGTGACTTAATCATCCCTTTACTATAAATATGGCCTCTGTCATGATGAAATCAAATCTAAAAGAAGGCTTCCTTATTATTTATCTATATTTTCCGCTGCTATTTTAATCTGTCTTTAAGTGCTTCCACCAATGTAACTGAGCTTTAGTGGATTAGCTTGGACATTGGAGAAGGTTTGTATGGAGAATATTTTCACTTTATATAAAGTTAGTCCCAACACAACACCCTTTTATTACAATTCTTTCAAAAAATCCAAACCAGAAGAACATGTCTCCTCTTCACTACAGTCAACCCCGAAGGGACAGAATAGATAAACCCACTAAAGAAAAGTACAATGCAGGTGGGTCCATAACACTATTAATATGTTTGTCTAGAAAGATATTGAAATTTCTTACATTAATTGAGAAAGTTTCGATGAGTGTCACTGTGCATGCTGTCACAAGTGGCTTAAGCTGTCTATTGTGTGTTTTTTAATTAGTCTAGTGACCTCCAGAGTGTAAATCATTGCAACTCTTTGCAATAAACAGATCTGTTGCTCTTCTATAATGACTGTAATCACCTCCCTGAAGGCTGACCCTTGAAATAAATTGTAGTCTCTGCAGCGACTTCTTAGTCATTTCTGCCCAGTAGTGACTGAATGTTTGGTAAGCATGGTCTTTTCTTCAGTTTGAATGTATGATCCAATAAATTAAAATTAGTCAGTAGTCAATTTTTGTTTTGCTTTGCTTTTGTACAAAACATACTGTTACCATTTAGCATGTTTTTAAAAACTTAATTATTTATAATCATTTAATTTCTGCTTTTTCTTACTATTATGTAAGTTAAACCTGGTTTCAAAGTAAAATAATTAAAAAGTCGAGCTTAAGTGTTTGTGTTTAAATAGTAAATCAGTAGCATTTTTATACCATCATGTGTCTTTTCTGAAACAAAATTATTTTACTTGAATGGTAAGCAGAATATGAAAATTATAGCAAGAAAAAGACTTATTATATTTCATATAATTGTATTATTGTAAAGTATGGAGGAACATTGGGGCCAAAATTGAATATATAACTAACTGTATTGTTGTAAAGTATGGAGGAATATTTTGAAAAACTTTAATAAATAAATATGGAAATAAAAGTTCTGTGAAATGTAATAATAAATAATAATATGTATTATTAAATAATACATAGTATAAATAATTAAATGTGTCACAGAATATATTTTGTTGCTCATTTCTTTATGCATTTTTTAAATTACTAGCTGTGTTACCTGTCTAAGATGAGCTGAAATCTAAGTAATCAACGTAAATCTCAGCATTATTATTTGCAGTCCACCTTCTATTGGAATGTATTTTGTGATGCATATAGTAATATAATGTGTTTCATTTGCCATTCCAACAGATGGCACATCACAAACACTTGTACTAATAAAATGCATTACAATGAATCTTTTTGTATAAAAAATATAATGCATGTGTCTCTGTTATATGCCATTTGGTATGAGATTTGTACAGTCAGTGTTAAAGTTTGTAATGTGTCATCTGTTGGAAGGACCAGTGTAATGCATTGTATTATTACAGATGTTTGTGATGCACTATCTGTTGGATGAAAAAGACATCGCAACTAGAAGGACACACAAATACTTGTGCTTTTATTAAGGTGAATTTCTTAATCTATTTATGTCTGACGACACCAGATGCAACATGCAATCAGTCCTGAAATGAAAACTGTGATGTTCAGTCATCAGAGTGAAGAGGGTGGGCTCTAGCAAATACTGTTTTTTGATTGGTGAATTGTACACAGGGTGGCACTTGTTGGCAGAAGGTTGACGGCCATCAAGAAACAGTGCTTGCTGCAACCTGCCCTGTCCAGCTTTCAGTTCAGAGTTTATTTAATGTTTCATATGGTTTCACTAAAATAATGAAAAAAGTTTGTAAAGAAATAAGGTGCAAAATTATATATTTTGTGACAGTTATGTTACTCACTTTTCATGTTATTATTATTTATTGTTACATTTCACAGAATGTTTATGTATTTGCATACTTATTTATTTAATTTTGTCCCCAATATCCCTTTATACCCTTATGCAATACAATCATATGAAACAACTGAAATCTTTTTCTTTCCATAATTTTTCTTTTCTTTACCATTCAAGTAAAAAAAATGTTTCAGAAAGGATACATGATGGTAGTAAAAATGTGAAGTGTTCCTAATTAAGTTTTTAAAGACAAACACTTAAGCGTGACAAGAATCCAACAAAATCAAAGAGTTTTATTTATTTTATTATCAAACCAGGTTTAACTTATTTAGTTTTGCACTACCAGTCAACGTTTTAGAACACCTCAGTTTTTCCAGTTTTATTCAAATTTAACCAGTTGAAATGCAATGAATGACTTAAACTGTTGTGAAGGTAAGCAATTAACTGCCAGAAGTTTAAATTTAAAATTTAGGTTAGCAAAAACTGAAAAAAAGGATATTATAATAATAATTTATGTAATCTAGAATATTTCAGAATATTACGAATGGGCCTTCTTCAGGGAACAAGTAATAGGTTACAGCGTTCTGCAGTAATTAAAATAAATTAAACCTTGTTGAAGCAAACAATTTGATCAGGTGTCCCAACTTGTGTTGATTACTTAAAAACCTTCTGTCTGTCTTAAAGCAGAGTTGGAACTCATTGTGTTACTACACCCTCTGAAGTACCACTTGGACAATATTACACTGCCATAGAACAAATATACAATGGCAAATGAAAAATAAGCCAAGGAACCATTAATTGTACAAACTTTTATTCAAATTTTTAAATCATCTGTATGGTGTAACCCATTAATTGTTCCCTGAAGGAGGCCAATTTGTAACATTCCTAGATTTCCTTTTTTCAGTTTTTACTAACCTAAACTTTAAATTTAAACCTCTGTAAGCTTACCGCTTACCTTTTCTTCATTTTAGGCCATCCATTGCATTTCAACTGATTAAACTGGAAGAAAATCTGGAAAAACTGAGGGGTTCTAAAACTTCTGACAAGTAGTGAAAGCAAAAGAAAAAAATATTCTTCCACAGTATGGATCCTACTCTTTATTAGTCAGTCAGTCATTTTCCAACCCACAATATCCTAACACATAGTCATGGGGGTCTGCCGGAGCCAATCCCAGCCAACACAGCGCGCAAAGCAGGAACAAAGGGTGCCAGCCCACCGCAGGACACACACCCACACACCAGGGACAATTTAGGATCGCCAATGCACCTAACCTGCATGTCTTTGGACAGTGGGAGGAAACCCACGCAGACACGGGGAGAACATGCAAACTCCACGCAGGGAGAACTGGGGAAGCAAACCCAGGTCTCCTTACTGCGAGGCAGCAGCACTACCACTGCTGCCCTACTCTTTATTATTTAAAAATAAATTTCTGTTGAAAAGAACTAAAAGTTAAGAAGCAGTCCAAAAAATAAATTTTTTATACTGTTATGAGAAGGATTCACAGAAGTAGCCACACTGAATGTTTCATTTTCAAACATACAGTTGTGTTTATTTTAATTGTGTTTGTGATGTTATCAGATCATTTCAGTGATCTTACAATGGTTCCTGAAACTGTGGGTTCTTTGTACTGTCCTTTCAAAACACCAATTAAGATACTGAAGCACTTAACTGTTGCTTTTATGTTTTCTGCCCTCCAGTTAGACCCAAAACCATCCATGTCTGGATTGAATCAAACCAGCTCTTCAATCAAGGAATTTCTCATTGTTGGATTTCCAGGATTCAAAGATCAAGAAAGCAGGAGAACTCTGTTTGGAGTCTTCCTCACAGTTTATCTCTTCACTTTAGTGGGGAACATTCTGTTAATCGTCATCTTTGCCTCCGACAGAACTCTGCACAACCCAATGTACATCTTAGTGTGTGGTTTGGCTGTTCTCGACATCGCCATCAGTACTAACACCCTGCCCAGTACACTAGCCCTCTTAATTTTTGAATACAGAATTGTGCCTTTAGCTGCTTGTTTTACTCAGATGATGTTCCTAGGAGGATTTTTTGCAACAGAGTGTGTCCTCCTTACTCTAATGGCTTATGATCGCTATGTCGCAATCTGTTACCCACTTCACTATCCTAATTTAATCACTAACAGTCGCATCTCCAAATTGATGGCAGGCTGCTGGGTATTTGGGCTTCTTTGGGCAAACATTACTTTGGTTTTTGTTCTCAGCCTTTCATTCTGCAGGCCTAGTAATGTTATCTATGTATTTTGTGACATTGCTTATTTGATATTTATGGCTTGTGGTAACACTCAGATTGTTAATTATGCTGTATTATGTATTGGCTTGGGCATGTTGTTCATCTCATTGATCTTAATTCTCTTCTCCTACCTACGGATTTTAATCTCAGTTATCAAGATTGCCAGTAAAGAGGGGCGAATGAAAGCCTTCTACACGTGTGGCACACATATGCTTGTGATTTCTGTGTTCTTCCTCACTGCTGCAGGAGTCTTCATTTCAGACAGGACTTCTTTTTCAACTATGGACACCCATATTTTTGGGGTCATAATACGGAATGTGTTTCCATCATTAATGAATCCAGTAATTTACTGCCTCAGGACTAAAGAAATTAGAAATAGCTTTGTTAAAATGTTTAAGATGATTAAATGTTTACCATACAGAAGATAGAGTGTTTTAGTTGAAGAATATGAAATGATGCGCTTACAGTATATTATGCTAACTGTACTGGTTCAGTGACAGCTTCTGACTCTTTGTAGTAAAAACTAGAATAAGTAGGTTCCATTAATGAATTAAAACACAGACTTCAATGACATAAATTTATTTATATATTAATATTTCAGTGGGATAACGGTTAATTTTGGCTCAGTGTAAGTAGTTTGGGTACTGGTGTAGAACAGGGGTTCAGAAACTGGCGGTAAAATGTCTCCTACTCAAGAGATAACTTTACTCACAAAAGGTGAAGTCGTGAAGATCTTGATGAGTTCCCAAAGATGACATGAGACTTGCTCTCTCAACAACTTCACCTAGAATATCCGAAATCAAAAGAGAAAAACACAAACACAAAGTGTCTCACTGATCGATGTGTTCTCATTGACTCAATATGTTTTGTTCTGGTATACTGATATCTGCTTGTCATTAGTTGATTTAAAAAATAAAAGAAATAACATTATTATGTACCATTATTTCTGCTTTTTGAAAAATTTCCCTTTGTTGATCGCTTCATTATGGCAGAAGTATAAACTGAAATTACTGAACAAAACATGGTGGGGGAAAATTTACTTTTGAAAAGTTGCCATTGGGTAAATGTGGCAAAAAAGTTTGGGAATCATTGGTGTGGAATTATTCACACCAGATAATATACTGTACTGTATATATGGGCTTCGTGGTAGACAACAGGCTGTTTCACAGTAACTGATTTGCTTGCTCTCCCCTTGTCCTTCCTGCAGCCCAAAAATAAGTCTGCTTTTGAAACTGGTTGAATTAATTTTTCCTGTTGTGAAGTAACCCGGGTCATATTTTATTCCTAACAAGGAAGATTTCTAGGTACCAAAATGGAATCCAGATTTTTGGAACAATTGAGAAAATAGAGGAAGAAAATGGATAATTGGTAGGTTCCACAATTTAGAGCAGTGTTGTCAAACTCGACTTCAGGAGGACCGCTGTGGCTGCAGATGTTCATTCCAGCCACTTTGCTGATTGGTAAGCAGTTACCACTGCTAATGGAAAACACTTCTTATTCAGAATTGACTTGCTTTTTAAGATTCAGAACCCGTTAATTGTTTCTTTTGTTCCAGCTAACTCAGGAGACTGAAAATTATTTTCTGAATGCTCTTCACGTTCACTGAAGCCAGTTTCTTGATTAGCAACCAATTCTTGCAGTCTTTAGAACAAGTATTTAATTGCAGGACTTCCCTGTGGCTTCATTCTGCCACACCAGACACTTCTGAAATGGCTTAACTTTTTTTATTTTTTAAAATATTTTATTGAAATATCTTTTATTCCTTTATGTGCTGTTTTTACTAGACAGATAAACCTGTAAGTAAGCACTTCACTCAGTTAGATACTGTGTCAATGTTTTTTCTGCCTTGCACCCCATGATTGCTGAGTTCGGCTCTAGCTGCCACTCGACCTTTCCCTGGAGAAGCCGATGAAGGCCATGTCACATTAAATGACTCTTCTAGTGATTTTCAGACGAGTCCTTAATTTACATAATCTTAGGCAGTCGGAGGCGCACTCTCATACAGGACAGTCATCTAGTTCAGCTCTGATCCTGGCGGGCCACAGTGGCTACAGGTTTTCATTGTAACCATTTTCTTAATTAGTGACCAGTTTTTGCTACTTATTCCATCCATCCATCCATTTTCCAACCCGCTGAATCCGAACACAGGGTCACGGGGGTCTGCTGGAGCCAATCTCAGCCAACACAGGGCACAAGGCAGGAACCAATCCCGGGCAGGGTGCCAACCCACCGCAGTTGCTGCTTATTAACTCCATTTAATTGATTTGCTATGTAAGACTCAGACCCTTTAAATCACGTGTGCACAACATCGATCCTGGAAAGCTGCAGTGGCTTCAGGTTTTTGTTCCATCCCAATTGCTTCATGAGAATTCATTTATTGCAGATGAAGCACTTATTGCTGAAGTGGCATTTTTATCCTTCATTTTAGTTGTCTTGCTTGTGAAGGATTTTGATCAAACACCTGTAGCACTTCCGGGTGAACTATAAAAGGAGGCAGTGACCACCGCTCAGGGGGCCAGAGTTGGGTGAGGAGGAGGACAAGGTTGCCTGGGAGGAGTGGTGGTGCCAGAAAGAGAAGAAGAGTGCTTAAGTGTTTCGGACTGTGTTGTGTCTGTGGGTACAGGGAAGGCGTAGCCCACAGACAAAGAAAAATAACGATGCGACGGTACAGGTGAGTGAGGCCTGTGCCATAGATGAAAGAGGAGTGCGGAGCGCAACGGCAGCAGTGATCAGTGCAGCTTGCACGCAGCCAGGCCTCCTACAAAAGTCTATCCTACAGATAGACATCGGCTGCCAGACAGCCTTGCTGTGACTGCAGGCGTCAGTCTCGCAGGCGTCTAAAGAGGTACAAATGGTAAGGGGTCTCCCTTCTTCCCATAAGGGGACCCAGACCGTCAGTGCACCCCAAAGGAAGAGGAGATCCCGGAGAAGGAAACGGGATCCTCCTGACAGTACACAGCATGAGCCCGTCTGCTCAAAGGCAGTAGAGGGCTGCGCTGCAAAGGGGTGGAGAGACGCTGTGAGTGCTGTGCTTAAGTGCTTGGGACTGCGTTGTGTCTGTGGTTACGGGGAAGGTGTAACCCACAGATGAAGAAAAATAAAAGTTTGTTTATTTTACACGTGCCTCCCGTGTCCAGTCTGTGTTGGGTCGGGCGCTATACAGCATCCATTCTTACATGTACTATTTGGTTTAATAAAATACTCTGAAGGAAACTAAGGAGAAAGTGAAGAACGGACAATTACTCATCTGTTTTAGGCGTCAGATCATTTGGATGATATCCTTAGAAAGGTAAAAAAAATCTATGATATAACAATGGCCTGAAATTGAAGACTTAAAACGCTAACAAGCCATGAAATTAAATAAGGTCTGTTATTGGCAAGGATTGTTTTCGAATTGAGCAACTGCGTTGGAAGAAAAACCTGCACCCACTTCGGCCTTCCAGGACTGACACTGATCACTATTAGTCTAGTCTAACATACCCAGCAACCTACCCCAACAAAATCAGACAGTTTAGATTTGTGGCCTGGAACCCCTGCAGATTTTATTTTTTTCTTCAGCCGTCTGGAGTTTTTTTTTTTTGTTTTTTCTGTCCTCCCTGGCCATCGGACCTTACTCTTATTCTACAACATTAACTAATGTCTTATTTTAATTTCTTACTTTGTGTTTTATTTTTCTTTTCTTCATTATGTAAAGCACTTTGAGCTACATTTTTTGTATGAAAATGTGCTATATAAATAAATGTTGTTGTTTTTGTTTAGTCATAAGGGGGCGGGGGTGCTCTGCATGCAAATTAATTATTTTATGAACTGGAGACATTTTAATTAGAAATGCCAGGCTTTATTATATCTGCACCCCTCAAAAATCTTTACATTATTTTTAGATCCCACTCTCTCCTTTGAACCGCATATTAATAATATTACCAAAGCAGCCTTTTTCCATCTTAAGCAAATTTCAAGGTTGCATCCTTTTCTTTCAGATACTGCAGTGAAGATTATTATTCATGGTTTTGTCACCTCGTGACCTAATTATTATGACACGGTGTTGTTTGGTATCCCTGCGTGGAGCCTAAACAGACTACAATATGTCCAAAATTCAGCCACAAGAGTTGTTACACATTTAAAATCATAGGAACATTTTACTCCTACACTTCAAAAATTACAGTTGCTACCTGGGCCTCATGTATAACGCTGTGTGTAGACTTCACACTAAAACATGGACAAAATGGACAAAAGCGGAAATGTGCATCCGCACAAAAAAAATCCAGATACATAAAACCATATGTAATGCAAGTTCCACGCATGTCCCCTTTATAAATCCAAATGAACATGAAATTTAACACACGTGCACGCACCTACAGCCCAACTTCGATTCCTCCCAGAATTTTGAATATTTGAATATGCAAATCAATATAAATAGACTCTTCCATTCAGTGTTTTGTTAAAGACAAAGGTAAAAGCACATCGAAAAAAGAATTTCAGCAAATGCAAAGTGGAGGCAAAGAAAAGCATATTATTTGTTAGCTTAAGCAGTGGTATAAGCAACAAAAGGAAGTTGATGGAGTGATACAGCATGGCCGAGACACTCAGAAGTTCAAGTTCAGAAAGTCGCACAGTGCTCCAATTAAAAAAGAAGTGGTCAGATATCAAAGTCGATGTGAAAAGCGAGTCACAGCCCACTGTTTGTTTATTTTGCTTCAAACTATATTACAAATGATGACCCCTGTGTGATGGTCAGGTAGTGCTGCTGTGCCCAGCACATCTTCAGACGCTGGCTGCGCACACATTTCTGCCTTGAAAACCACTGGGGGACCATCTGGCTGTGTGCTAACAGATGCTGTTCTGGAGTCACAATATGCAGTAGTGGGTGCTGTAAGAGATGTGGCCAATGAACTATGGAATATAAGGGCTGTACTATGTGATATTGACCACAAATTAAATGAACTAGTTAAAAAAATAAATGCTGCATCTGATTACCTGTTTTTGCATTCTGCTAAATTCAAACAAAGTTGTAGCGCTGTCTGATTTGGCTGATCATTTTGGGGGTCAGGTTCATTATACTGCATTTCTTCAGGTACGGACATGCCATGATTGTGTGCCACATTATACATGCAGCACGCTACATACTTGAACAATGTGACACACTTTCTGTGGACTATAGAGCAGCACATTAATAGAGTGGAAATGATTTACATAAGCAAATTCATTCTCTGAAGGCGCTTTTACTTTACTTGACTTGCTATCCTTAAAAGGACTGCTTGCCTTTTGCTGCAGTAGTTGGATAAAGCACCACTGACTGTGCAGAGCTGCCATTTTTATAAACTCTCCTGTTATATATGATACAATGCCAGCTCATTCTTTTTGTGATTCATCCCTGGTTGATGTAACTTGTTCAGAGCTGCTACAATAGCAGTGTTCGTGCAGCTGACCTCTTCGATTATATTTGGAAAACCGGACGTTGCTGCGAATTGAACTTTTGTGTTTTCCAGTTCAACCACAGTGTAAGGAAATCTTATGTATCTGGATGACAAGTGTTTAATACTATATAGCTGGCATGGCGTGACTCAGTGATGACTGAGAAATACTCGATCGGTCAGCAAATTCAAGTTGAAAAGCTCCTATGGCTAAAAACCTGAGAGTGGATAGAATTTGCAAAGAAGCAGGTAGAGCACAATTCTTCAAAGTCACTTCAAAGCGGGAAATCAGCAGGCCCTAATGGTTACCCCGTAGAATTTTATAAGAAATTCTCCACTCAGCTAGCTCCCCTCTTATTGGCAACATTTACAGAAGCTAGAGACAACCAAATACTACCTCAAACATTTCGTCAAGCATTAATCACCATCTTTCCTAAACAAAATAAGGACTTGTTACAATGTGCATCATACAGACCAATTTCACTCCTGAATAATGATGTTAAGATACTCTCAAAAATTCTAGCTAGAAGGATGGAGAAAGTGCTGCCCTCGGTAATATCACAGGATCGAACTGGATTTATTAAAGGCCGACACCTATCTTCCAATCTCTGACGCCTGTTTAATGTTATATATTCACCAGCAAAATCAAACACCCCAGAGATATTACTATCATTAGACGCAGAAAACGCATTTGATATGATTGAATGGAACTACCTTTTCACTGCATTGGAGAAATTTGGGTTTGGCCCGAATATTTGTGCATGGATCAAACTACTGTATACCAATCCAGAAGCCTCAGTTTGTATTAATAACATTTGTTCAGACTACTTTAAGCTAGAATGTGGTACCAGACAAGGATGTCCCTTGTCACCACTGGCGGTTCACTGGCGGTTCACTGTCGAAATTCTTATCAGATAAAGGGGATTATCAGAGAAGGACTGGAACAGAAAATTTCTCTATATGCAGATGATATGGTTTTATATATATCAGACCCAGAAAACACTGTGCCTGCAGTTTTAACAGCACTCACAGAATTTCAAAAGATATCTGGTATTAGAATTAATCTGAATAAAAGTATACTCTTTCCAGTGAATTCACAAGCATATAATATTAGATTGGACACCCTACCTTTTACTATAGCAGATCAGTTTAAATATCTAGGGGTAAATATCACAAGTAAACATAAAGCTCTTTATCAACAAAATTGTGCCGTCTGTATGGAAAAAATTAAGCAAGACTTGCATAGATGGTTAACCCTTCATCTCACTCTAGCCGGAATAATTAACATTGTTAAGATGAATATCCTTCCTAAACTTCTTTTTTTATTTCAAAACATTCCAATATATATCAATAAATCATTTTTTAAGCAATTAGATTCAACAATGATCTCATTCATTTGGAACTCAAAACACCCACGTATCCGAAGAGCGACCCTACAAAGACCTCAGGCAGAAGGTGGCATGGCTTTACCTAATTTTCAGTTTTATTACTGGGCAGCAAACATACAAGCTATAAAAACCTGGACACAAATAAATGAACATACACAGGCTTGGTCCGCAATAGAAGTAAAATCCTGTAGTACTTCTTTATACTCCCTGCTCTGTGCTCCAATAAATGCAAGTTATCGCAAATATACTAATAACCCAATTGTGCTTTACTCACTCAGAATATGGAACCAACTTAGAAAGCATTTTAAGATGGAAAATCTTTTATCCGTGGCACCTCTGCAAGAGAACCACCTCTTTCAGCCCTCGCAAACATATCCAGTTTTTAATACCTGGAAAAGTTTTGGGATTAAAATGCTCAGAGATCTTTATATAGACAACATATTTGCATCTTTTGAACAATTACGTTCCAAATTCAACTTCCCAGCTACACATTTCTTTCACTATCTTCAAATTAGAAATTTTCTTAAACAGAAACTGCCCGATTTTCCTCACCTCGTACCCTCCACCATGTTGGAAAAAATACTGCTCAATTTCGAGGAATTAAACACCATTTCCGCATTATATAAAATCTTATTAGAGTCCCTACCTTTCAAAGACCCAAGAGGACATTGGGAAGAAGATCTCTTAATCAATATATCAGAAAAGGAGTGGAAGGTAGCAAAGCAGAGAATTATTTAACTAAAAATTATATATCGAGCTCATCTGTCTCGCTTAAAACTGTCTAAAATGTTTTTCCAGGGCATGATCCAACCTGCGAACACTGTAACCAAGCTCCTGCCTCACTGGGTCACATGTTTTGGGCCTGCACCAAACTAACATCATTTTGGACCAAACTTTTTCAGACAGCCTTGGGGTCACAATCCCTCCTAACCCATTAACAGCTGTGTTCGGTGTTCTTCCAGACGGACTTGAAGTGGAGAAGGACAAGCAAACGGTGATTGCATTCACTACACTTTTGGCACGCAGACTTATTTTGTTAAATTGGAAGAATCCTACCTCACCTCTGATAAGTCAGTGGGAAACCGATGTTTTATATTATTTGAAATTGGAAAAAATCTAATTCTCAGTTAGAGGATCCGTACAGAATTTCTTCAAAACCTGGCAGGATCTAATTAATATTATTTTAGAATAAGAGAAATAACTATTACCGCATTTATTTCCCTTCTCCAGTTTTTATTTACCTACATATATTTCTTCCTTTCTTTTGTTTATTGTTGCCTTATTAAAAAGCCCTTTTCTCCTTTGGCTAAGCTCTCCTTCTCAGGGGTGGGGTTTGATTTGTCTTCAATTTTTTTTTTGTTGTTATAAATTGATCTATTTGTATGGAATGATTACAATAAAATTAATAAATAAAATTTATATATAAAAAAAAGAAATATGGTACTTCTTTTTGGTTCACCCTGTATTAAGCCTCAAAAATGTTGATGATAATGTTGTATTTTAGTTCACTTTTAGGAGGGTCAATGCTGTGTATTTGTACTGAAGCACTTTTTTTGGTTTTTCTGTGCCTGTTTTTACTTCTCAGTGAACTGTTTGATGAGTCAGCAATATCCCAACCAAGCTTCATCTCCATCATGCCCGCTGTGCTGGAAGCCATTAACTGACAAATTAGGTGCTGCATTCAGTTTCTGTATGGTGTGGGTGTACAAGCCAACACAGAAAGGCAACTTGTAGCAGTGTCCGGTTTTCCTAACATACCTGGGGCAATTCACTGCACTCATATTATAATAATGGTAGCTAGTGAGAATAAATCTGCTTTTATTAAGTGTAAGCAGTGGCATTCCATTTACACACAAGTCATCTGCGAATCCAAGATGAGACTGGCAAACATAATGGCTTGATGGCTTGGGTCAGCAAATGATTTATCTATTTTGAGGCAAAGTAGTTTGGATATTGATTAAATATTGATGGTCAAACACAAACAAAGTCTCAGAAATCAATTAAACAAATCGTCTCTTGCTCTTAAACAACAGGCTATGCTCTGGTAGCTTGTATAATGAAAAAGAGTCAGTCGTTTGGGAGCTCCGTTGGGCAGTTCGCTCTTGGGTAAATGCTGATTCCTGTTGCTGATGGTGGTTTCTTGGAGCTGTGCAGAGAGAAGGAGAACAGAATGCCAGCGACAGCACCCCCTCTCGCCCTGGTGGGTTATCATATACAGTACCTTCCTCGAACCCGTGAGGAGGTCATTCGACGTGCATGTGTGGCAGTATGTACAATAGAATAGTCTAGATAAGAACAGGCCATTCAGTGTAACAAAACTGACCAGTCCTATCCACTTAATTCTCCCAAAATAACATCAAGTCGACCACACACTGCTCACCACACTACCTGGTCTTTTATTCCATGTGTCTGTGGTTCTCTGTGTGAAGAAAAACTTCTTAAGGTTTGTGTGAAATTTACTCTTAACAAGTTTCCAATTGTGCCTTGATGAACTCATTTTAAAATAACAGTCTCGATCCACTGGACTAATTACCTTCATAATTGTTAACACTTTAATCAGGTCTCCTCTTAATCTTCTTTTTCTTAAACTGTAAAGACTTAGCTCTTTTAAACTTTCCCTGTAGCCCTAGAATCAGCCTGGATGCCATTCTCTGGATGAAGTTGATTAAAATAGTCCATGTATGGTTGTTTTAGGTGGGCAACTGGGTGGGGTTCAATGCACGTTCACATTTGCATATTTAAAAGAAGACTGTGCTTTATAAAGGGTAAATTTATGTGTATATAACAGATTTTTGTGTGTGTGTGTGCGCATTTTCCTGTTTTTTAGCATAAGCATACTTTCATGTTCAAATCCAAGACCACTGGCTAACCAGTACAGAAAACTGTGTTTTGTTGTCTCCTGAAAACAGTGGAGGTGACTTAATCATCCCTTTACTATAAATATGGCCTCTGTCATGATGAAATCAAGTGTAAAAGAAAGGTTCCTTATTATTTATCTGTATTTTCCGCTGCTATTTTAATCTGTCTTTAAGAGCTTCCACCAATGTAACTGAGCTTTCGTGGATTAGCTTGGACGTTGGAGAAGGTTTGTATGGAGAATATTTTCACTTTATATAAAGTTAGTCCCAACACAACACCCTTTTATTACAATTCTTTCAAAAAATCCAAACCAGAAGAGCATGTCTCCTCTTCACTACAGTCAACCCCGAAGGGACAGAATACTTTCATTACTTAGCCACAATAGATAAACCCACTAAAGAAAAGTACAATGCAGGTGGGTCCATAACACTATTAATATGTTTGTCTAGAAAGATATTGAAATTTCTTACATTAATTGAGAAAGTTTCGATGAGTGTCACTGTGCATGCTGTCACAAGTGGCTTAAGCTGTCTATTGTGTGTTTTTTAATTAGTCTAGTGACCTCCAGAGTGTAAATCATTGCAACTCTTTGCAATAAACAGATCTGTTGCTCTTCTATAATGACTGTAATCACCTCCCAGGTGAAGAACATCCCTGAAGGCTGACACTTGAAATAAATTGTAGTCTCTGCAGTGACTTCTTAGTCATTTCTACCCAGTAGTGACTGAATGTTTGGTAAGCATGGTCTTTTCTTCAGTCTGAATATATGATCCGATAAATTAAAATTAGTCAGTAGTCAATTTTTGTTTTGCTTTGCTTTTGTACAAAACATACTGTTACTATTTAGCATGTTTTAAAAAACTTAATTATTTATAATCATTTAATTTATACTTTTTCTTACTATTATGTAAGTTAAACCTGGTTTCAAAGTAAAATAATTAAAAAGTCGAGCTTAAGTGCTTGTGTTTAAATAGTAAATCAGTAGCATTTTTATACCATCATGTATCCTTTCTGAAACTAAATTATTTTACTTGATTGGTAAGCAGAATATGAAAATTATAGCAAGAAAAAGACTTATTATATTTCATATAATTGTATTGTTGTAAAGTATGGAGGAATATTTTGAAAAACTTTAATAAATAAATATGGAAATAAACGTTCTGTGAAATGTAATAATAAATAATATGTATTATTAAATAATAAATAGTATAAATAATTAAATGTGTCACAGAATATATTTTTGTTGCTCATTTCTTTATGCATTTTTTAAATTACTAGCTGTGTTACCTGTCTAAGATGAGCTGAAATCTAAGTAATCAACGTAAATATCAGCATTAACATTTGCAGTTCACCTTCTGTTGGAATGTTTTTTGTGATGCATGTAGTAATAAAATGTGTTTCATTTGTCGTTCCAACAGATGGCACATCACAAACACTTGTACTAATAAGATGCATTACAATTAATCTTTTTGAATAACAAATATAATGCATGTGTCTCTGTTATATGCCATTTGGTATGGGATTTGTACAGTCAGTGTTAGTGTTTGTAATGTGTCGTCTGTTGGAAGGACCAGTGTAATGCATTTTATTATTACAGATGTTTGTGATGCACTATCTGTTGGACGACAAAGATACTGCAACTAGAAGGACACACACATTCTTGTGCTTTTATTAAGGTGAATTTCTTAATCTATTTATGTCAGTCGACACCAGATGCAACATGAAATCAGTCCTGAAATGAAAACTGTGATTTTCACTTGTCAGAGTGAAGAGGGTGGGCTCTAGCAAATACTGTTTTTTGATTGGTGAATTGTACACAGGGTGGCACTTGCTGGCAGAAGGTTTACAGCCATCAAGAAACAATGTTTGCTGCAACCTGCCCTGTCCAGCTTTCAGTTCAGAGTTTATTTAATGTTTCATATGGTTTCACTAAAATAAATAATGAAAAAAGTATGTAAAGAAATAAGGTGCAAAATTATGTATTTTGTGACAGTTATGTTACTCACTTTCATGTTGTTATTATTTATTGTTACATTTCACAGAACGTTTATGTATTTGCATACTTATTTATTTAATTTTGTCCCCAATATTCCTTTATACCCTTATGCAATACAATCATATGAAACAATTGAAATCTTTTTCTTTCTATAATTTTTCTTTTGCTTACCATTTAAGTAAAAAAAATGTTTCAGAAAGGATGCATGATGGTAGTAAAAATGTGAAGTGTTCCTAATTAAGTTTTTAAAGACAAACACTTAAGCTTGACAAGAATCCAACAAAATCAAAGAGTTTTATTTATTTTATTATCAAACCAGGTTTAACTTATTTAATTGTGCACTACCAGTCAACGTTTTAGAACACCTCAGTTTTTCCAGTTTTATTCAAATTTAACCAGTTGAAATGCAATGAATGACTTAAACTGTTGTGAAGGTAAGCAATTAACTGCCAGAAGTTTAAATTTAAAATTTAGGTTAGCAAAAACTGAAAAAAAGTATATTATATTAATAATTTATATAATCGATAATATTTCAGAATATTACGAATGGGCCTTCTTCAGGGAACAAGTAATAGGTTACAGCGTTCTGCAGTAATTAAAATAAATTAAACCTTGCAAGTTGAAGCAAACAATTTGATCAGGTGTCCCAACTTGTGTTGATTGCTTAAAAACCTTCTGTCTGTCTTAAAGCAGAGTTGGAACTCATTGTGTTACTACACCCTCTGAAGTACCACTTGGACAATATTACACTGCCATAGAACAAATATACAATGGCAAATGAAAAAATTAGCCAAGGAACCATTAATTGTACAAACTTTTATTCAAATTTTTTAATCATCTGTAGGCTGTAACCTATTAATTGTTCCCTGAAGGAGGCCAATTTGTAACATTCCTAAATTTCCTTTTTTCAGTTTTTGCTAACCTAAACTTTAAATTTAAACCTCTGTAAGCTTACTGCTTACCTTTTCATCATTTTAGGCCATCCATTACATTTCAACTGATTAAACTGGAAGAAAATCTGGAAAAACTGAGGGGTTCTAAAACTTCTGACCAGTTGTGAAAGCAAAAGAAAAAAATATTCTTCCACAGTATGGATCCTACTCTTTATTATTTATTTATTTATAAAGCACTTTAAAAACAACCTCAAGGCTGACCAAAGTGCTGTACAAAGAAAAACAACACATAAACACATAAGAGCTGAAGACATTCTTAATAGAAAGTACAAAAAGTATACAAATAGCCAACATATTATACAGGGTTAAAAGCCAGAGAGTAAAAATGTGTTTTTAAAAAGGATTTAAAGGCAGCTAGCGAAGGAGCCTGCCTAACATGCAATGGCAAATCGTTCCAGAGTTTTGGTGCTGCAATTGAAAAAGCTCGCTCACCTCGGAGTTTGCATCGTGCCCTGGGAACGCGTAAAAGCATCTGGTCTGCTGACCTGAGGGAGCAAGATGGTACGTAAGGGTGCAGTAGTTCCGACAAATAAAGAGGGGCACACCCATTAAGAGATTTAAAAACAAATACAAGGATCTTAAAATGGATTCGAAAACAAATTGGAAGCCAGTGGAGGGAAGCCAAAATCGGGGTAACATGCTCATGCTTTCTTGTGCCAGTTAAAAATCGAGCAGCAGCGTTTTGCACCAGCTGTAGGCGAGCCATGGAGGCCTGGCTAATTCCAAAAAGAAGCGCATTACAGTAATCTAGACGAGATGTCACTCTTTCAAGGTTGCGCTTAGACAACACAGGCTTGATTTTTGACAGCCGCCTCAACTGGAAAAAGCAAGATTTTAGCACTGCATTCACATGGCTATCAAGTTTAAAAGTGGAGTCCATTTTTACACCTAAATTTGTGATCATGGATTTCTCAAATTGAGCCACAGTGGAAAGGTCGATGCAAGGGGTCCCGCTGGTGCTATTGGGCCTAAATAGCATGACTTCTGTTTTGTTCTCATTAAAATTTAGAAAATTTAGTGCCATCCAACTCCTTATGTCAGTAAGGCAATCAAGCAGGGGCTGGACAGAACATGGACCTTGGCGCTTCAGTGGGAATTATCTTTAGATATAATACTCTACCGTGGTTGTTCATTTGTCTGTCCAGGATTTTAAATCACCTGTAGCTCGCAAACCATTTAACCTATTGACCTGAAATTTCGTACACATACAGTGGAACCTCGGGTCACGACCATAATTCGTTCCAAAACTCTGGTTGCAACCCGATTTGGTTGTGACCCGAAGCAATTTCCCCACATAGGATTGTATGTAAATACAATTAATCTGTTATGGACCGTATGAGCTGAATGTAAATATATATATATTTTTTTAAAGATTTTTAAGCACAAAAATAGTTAATTATACCACAGAATGCACAGTGTAATAGTAAACTAAATGTAAAAACATTGAATAAAACTGAGAAAACCTTGAACAGAGGAAACTACCATTGCAAGAGTTGACGCTACAGCCTTATGAACTGCTCGCTGTAAACACTTCTTTTTAATGAGTTTTAAGCACAGGGAAAAAAATTAACATTTGAAAAATCCGTAATTTATACAAAAACTAACCAGAAACCACCAAGAAAACTAACCTTGCATGAGTTGAGTTCTGGCATGAAGGAAGTGAGGAGGAACTGGGTGGAGATAAGGTTACAGTTTTGAGGTAAAGTCTCTCTGCGTGATGCACGTCTGACCGAGAACAATGTACTGTACAGGTACAGGGAGAGACTGAACACGTGCGTAAATCACCGGCGCGTACGAACTGGAAGGGAAACTGGCTTGTTCGTCACCCGAGTGTGTGGTCGTGAACAGATACAAAAGTTTGGCGAACTTTTGGTCGTAACCCAATTTGTACATGTTCCGAGATGTTCATGACCTGAGATTCCACTGTATACTACGTGACGTCTACTATCCACTTTCAGGGAGATGATTGACATCCAGGGTTAGACCTCTTTCTATTTTAATTTTATTTTATTGTAGCATCAAATCTCAGCAGTGGCCAGCAGGGCCTACCACCTTCACTGTCACTTCCCCTACCACTTCATATCTTAAGTCTTCAGTCTGCCTAAAAAATGATTTAAGTGCCAGCTTAAGTGAAAAATTAAAGAAAATGTACTAAGTAATTGCAACACAAACACTGACTTAATCTGACTTAACGCGGAAAGATGCCGACGAAAGAAGCGAAGAAGCGGGCCGCTAGGGTGGAGAAAAGAAGAGCTGCTCAGGAAGCAGCAAGCACATCAACCTCTGAGCAAATGAATGATAAACATACAGAGAAAGAGGAGGAAAACTAGGAATGCTCAAGTCAAGTGAATTCACTACACGTTATCGTGCAGTGCGCCGTTATTGGTTTAAAAATAAATTTCTGTTGAAAAGAACTAAAAGTTAAATACATTTTTTATACTGTTATGAGAAGGATTCACAGAAGTAGCCACACTGAATGTTTCATTTTCAAACATACAGCTGTGTTTATTTTAATTGTGTTTGTGATGTTATCAGATCATTTCAGTGATCTTACAATGGTTCCTGAAACTGTGGGTTCTTTGTACTGTCCTTTCAAAACACCAATTAAGATACTGAAGCACTTAACTCAAGTTCTGCTTTTATGTTTTCTGCCCTCCAGTTAGACCCAAAACCATCCATGTCTGGATTGAATCAAACCAGCTCTTCAATCAAGGAATTTCTCATTGTTGGATTTCCAGGATTCAAAGATCAAGAAAGCAGGAGAACTCTGTTTGGAGTCTTCCTCACAGTTTATCTCTTCACTTTAGTGGGGAACATTCTGCTAATCGCCATCTTTGCCTCCAACAGAACTCTGCACACCCCAATGTACATCTTAGTGTGTGGTTTGGCTGTTCTCGACATCGCCATCAGCACTAACACTCTGCCCAGTACGCTAGCCCACTTAATTTTTGAATACAGAATTGTGCCTTTAGCTGCTTGTTTTACTCAGATGATGTTCATAGGAGGACTTTTTGCAACAGAGTGTGTCCTCCTTACTCTAATGGCTTATGATCGCTATGTCGCAATCTGTTACCCACTTCACTATCCTAATTTAATCACTAACAGTCGCATCTCCAAATTGATGGCAGGCTGCTGGGTATTTGGGCTTCTTTGGGCAAACATTACTTTGGCTTTTGTTCTCAGCCTTTCATTCTGCAGGCCTAGTAATGTTATCTATGTATTTTGTGACATTGCTTATTTGATATTTATGGCTTGTGGTAACACTCAGATTGTTAATTATGCTGTATTATGTATTGGCTTGGGCATGTTGTTCATCTCATTGGCCTTAATTCTCTTCTCATATCTACGGATTTTAATCTCAGTTATCAAGATTGCCAGTAAAGAGGGGCGAATGAAAGCCTTCTACACGTGTGGCACACATATGCTTGTGATTTCTGTGTTCTTTCTCACTGCTGCAGGAGTCTTCATTTCAGACAGGACTTCTTTGTCTTCTATGGACACCCGTATTTTTGGGGTCATAATACGGAATGTGTTTCCATCATTAATGAATCCAGTAATTTACTGCCTCAGGACTAAAGAAATTAGAAATAGCTTTGTTAAAATGTTAAAGACGATTAAATGTTTACCATACAGAAGATAGAGTGTTTTAGTTGAAGAATATGAAATGATGCGCTTACAGTATATTATGCTAACTGTTCTGCTTCAATGACAGCTTCTGACTCTTTGTAATAAAAACTAGAATAAGTAGGTTCCATTAATGAATTAAAACACAGACTTCAATGACATAAATTTATTTATATATTAATATTTCAGTGGGATAACGGTTAATTTTGGCTCAGTGTAAGTAGTTTGGGTACTGGTGTAGAACAGGGGTTCAGAAACTGGCGGTAAAATGTCTCCTACTCAAGAGATAACTTTACTCACAAAAGGTGAAGTCGTGAAGATCTTGATGAGTTCCCAAAGATGACATGAGACTTGCTCTCTCAACAACTTCACCTAGAATATCTGAAATCAAAAGAGAAAAACACAAACACAAAGTGTCTCACTGATCGATGTGTTCTCATTGACTCAATATGTTTTGTTCTGCTATACCAATATATGCTCGTCATTAGTTGATTTAAAAAATAAAAGAAATAACATTATTATGTACCATTATTTCTGCTTTTTGAAAAATTTCCCTTTGTTGATCGCTTCATTATGGCAGAAGTATAAACTGAAATTACTGAACAAAACATGGTGGGGGAAAATTTACTTTTGAAAAGTTGCCATTGGGTAAATGTGGCAAAAAAGGTTGGGAACCACTGGTGTGGAATTATTCACACCAGATAATATACTGTACTGTATATATGGGCTTCGTGGTAGACAACAGGCTGTTTCACAGTAACTGATTTGCTTGCTCTCCCCTTGTCCTTCCTGCAGCCCAAAAATAAGTCTGCTTTTGAAACTGGTTGAATTAAATTTTCCTGCTGCGAAGTAACCCGGGTCATATTTTATTCCTAACAAGGAAGATTTCTAGGTTCCAGCATGGAATCCAGATTTTTGGAACAGTTGAGAAAATAGAGGAAGAAAATGGATAATTGGTAGGTTCCGCAATTTAGAGCAGTGTTGTCAAACTCGACATCACGAGGACCGCTGTGGCTGCAGATGTTCATTCCAGCCACTTTGCTGATTGGTAAGCAGTTACCACTGCTAATGGAAAACACTTCTTATTCAGAATTGACTTGCTTTTTAAGATTCAGAACCCGTTAATTGTTTCTTTTGTTCCAGCTAACTCAGGGGACTGAAAATTATTTTCTGAATGCTCATCACTTTCACTGAAACCAGTTTCTTGATTAGCAACCAATTTTTGCAGTCTTTAAAACAATTATTTAATTGCAGGACTTCCCTGTGGTCTCATTCCGCCACACCAGACACTTCTGAAATGGCTTAACTTTTTTTTCTTTTTCAAATATTTTATCGAAACATCTTTTATTCCTTTATGCACCGATTTTACTGGACTGATAAACCTGTAAGTAAGTGCTTCACTCAGTTAGATACTGTGTCAATGTTTTTTCTGCCTTGCACCCTATGATTACTGAGTTGGGCTCTAGCTGTCACTCGACCTTTCCCTGGAGAAGCCAGTGAAAGCCATGTCACATTAAATGACTCTCCTAGCGATTTTCAGTTGAATCCTTTATTTACATAATCTTAGGCAGTTGGAGGCGCACTCTCATACAGGACAGTCATCTAATTCAGCTCTGATCCTGGCGGGCCACAGTGGCTACGGGTTTTCAATGTAACCATTTTCTTAATTAGTGACCAGTTTTTGCTGCTAATTAACTCCATTTAATTGATTTGCTATGTAAGACTCAGACCCTTTACAATACATGTGAGCAATGTCGGTCCTGGAAAGCCGCAGTGGCTTCAGGTTTTTGTTCCATCCCAGTTGTTTCATGAGAATTCATTTATTGCAGATGAAGCACTTATTGCTCAAGTGACATTTTTCTCCTTCATTTTAGTTGTCTTGCTTGTGAAGGATTTTGATCCCCTAATTGCTTATTTTAGTCTCAAACAGCTGCATTCTCTGTTTTAATTTCTCCTTATCACCAATAAGATGCAAATGACAAAGGCAGCAGAAGTTCTCCATCTCACTTGTCTCCATTGCCACCTGTGTGTGTTCTTCATGTACTATTTGGTTTAATTAAATACTCCAAAGGAAACTGAGGAGAAAGTGAAGAACGGACAATTACTCACCTGTTTTAGGCTTCAGATCATTTGGATGATATCCTTAGAAAGGTAAAAAAAAATCTATGATATAAGAATGGCCTGAAATTGTAGAGTTAAAACGCTAACAAGCCATGAAATTAAGTAAGGTCTGTTATTGGCAAGGATTGCTTTCTAATTGAGCAACTGCGTTGGAAGAAAAACCTGCACCCACTTCGGCCTTCCAGGACTGCGAACCGCAGTAGCTACAGGTTTTCATTCTAACCCTTTTCCTAATCAGTGACCAGTTTTCACTGCTAATTAACTTTTTCCCCATCACTTTAATATCCTTGTTAGAAGAGTTCAGCCCTCTGAATTGATTCCTTTCTTCATTAAATGACAGCCAAGCAGAAATGAGATGTGAAATGAGCTAACAGATGATCAGCTAAACTGGGGCTTCAAACTCCAACCAATTTAATTCGATGGCTTGTTGCTGCTATCATTCTGCCACAGCACACATTTCAAAAACTGTTGTTTTTCTGTTCTTTCTAAGAGCACTGTCAAAATGTTTTGGTGACCTGAGAGATCAACCTTACCAAGACCATCACCTCTCTTTAATTTCAGATATTGTGTAATGGGCACAGGGGAGCTGGTCATATGGTGGCTTGTTTTGTGTCTCATTATTGTTTGGCTTGTCCTGCGGTGGGCTGGCACCCTTCCCGGGATTGGTTCCCTGCCTTGTGCCCTGTGTTGGCTGGGATTGGCTCCAGCAGACCCCCGTGACCCTGTGTTCGGATTCAGCGGGTTGGAAAATGGATGGATGGATGGATATTGTTTGGCTGATAATTAAAGAAAAAGAAACAACTATGGGGCCTGAGTCACATTAATTAAAAGAAGTAAAAAGCAGCAGAAATTGATCATTAATTAAGAAGATGGTAAGAATGAAAACCTGCAGCCACTGCGGCACTCTAGGCCTGGAGTTCGCCACCCCTGGTCTAGTCTAACATACCTAGCAACCCACCCCAACAAAATCAGACAGGATTGATTTGTCTTTAGTCATAATTTGGAGTGGGGTGGGGTGGGGGTGTTCTGCATGACAAAAAACTGAGGCATTAATTATTTTATCAACTGGACACATTTTCATTAGAAATGCCAGGCTTTATTACATCTGCATATCTCGAAAATCTTTACATTATTTTTAGATCCCACTCTCTCCTTTGAACCGCATAATAATAATATTACCAAAGCAGCATTTTTCCATCTTTAGCAGATTTCAAGGTTGCATCCTTTTTTTTCAGATACTGCAATGAAGACTCTTATTCATGGTTTTGTCACCTCGTGACTTGATTATTATGACACGTGTTCTTTGGTATTCCTGTGCGGAGCCTAAACAGACTACAATATGTTCAAAATTCAGCCACAAGAGTTGTTACAAATTTAAAATCATTGGGAACATTTTACTCCTACACTTCAAAAATTACATTTGCTACCTGGGCCTCATGTATAACGCTGTGTTAAAACATGGACAAAACGGACAAACGTGGAAATGTGCATACACACAAAAAAATCCAGATGCATAAATAACAATATGCAATATGCAAAAAACAATATGTAAGGCAAGTTCCACGCATGTCCCCTTTATAAATCCAAATGAACATGAAATTTAACACATGTGCACGCACCTACAGCCCCACTCCGACTCCTCCCAGAATTTCACATATTTGAATATGCAAATCAATATAAATAGACTCTTCCATTCAGTGTTTTGTTAAAGACAAAGGTAAAAGCACATGGAAAAAAGAATTTCAGCAAATGCAAAGTGGAGGCAAAGAAAAACATTATTTGTTAGCTTAAGCAGTGGTATAAGCAACAAAAGGAAGTTGATGGAGTGATACAGCATGGCCGAGACACTCGAAAGTTCAAGTTCAGAAAGTCGCACAGTGCCCCAATTAAAAAAGAAGTGGTCAGATATCAAAGTAGATGTGAAAAGCGAGTCACAGCCCACTGTTTGTTTATTCTGCTTCAAACTATATTACAAACGATGACCCCTGTGTGATGGTCAGGTAGTGCTGCTGTGCCCAGCACATCTTTGGGCGCTGGCTGCGCGCACACATTTCTGCCTTGAAAACCACTGGGTGACCATCTGGCTGTGTGCTGACAGATGCTGTTCTGGAGTAACAAAATGCAATAGTGGGTGCTGTAAGAGATGTGGCCAATGAACTAAGGAATATAAGAGCTGTACTATGTGATATTGACCACAAATTAAATGAACTGGTTAAAAAATAAATGCGTCTGATTACCTGTTTTTGCATTCTGCTAAATACATTCAAACAAAGTTGTAATGCTGTCTGATTTGGCTGATCATTTTGTGGGTCAGGTTCATTATATTGCATTTCTTCAGGTACGGACATGCCATGATTGTGTGCCACATTATATATGCAGCACGCTACATACTTGAACAATGTGACACACTTTCTGTGGACTATAGAGCAGCACATTAATAGAGTGGAAATGATTTACATAAGCAAATTCATTCTCTGAAGGTGCTTTTATAGTGCAGTGACGGCACCGAGCATCACAACAGATCGATTCTCTCTTCTTTATGTGACTCTTTTGAGGAAGACTCGCTATCCTTAAAAGGACTGCTTGCCTTTTGCTGCAGTAGTTGGATAAAGCACCTGTGACTGTGCAGAGCTGCCATTTTTATAAACTCTCCTGTTATATATGATGTAATGCCAGCTCATTCTTTTGGTGATTCATCCCTGGTTGATGTAACTTGTCCAGAGCTGTTACAATAGCAGTGTTCGTGCAGCTGACCTCTTCGATTGTATTTGGAAAATCGGATGTTGCTGCGAATTGCACTTTTGTGTTTGCCAGTTCAACCACAGTGTAAGAAAATTTTATCTATCTGGATGACAAGTAGATAATCCTATACAGCTGGCATGGTGTGACTCAGTGATGACTGAGAAATACTCGATCAGTCAGCAAATTCACGTTGAAAAGATCCTGTGGCTAAAAATCTGAGCGTGGATAGAATTTGCAAAGAAGCAGGTAGAGCACAATTCCTCAAAGTCTGTATTTGTAAAGCCGGAGTCAGTTCAGCACACAGCTCCCGACTCTTGGAAATTGAAATTGACTTAGAAGCCAGTCGTCATCATCTGTAAATATGCTCTCTCTTCTAATTCTTCCATTTGCAATTTCTTCTAACAACACTAAAGCAGCTATGGTAATTGAAATAGTTTGGCCATTCTGTGTACCATTATAGTGTTGCAGAATGATTATAATCAAGTGAATTAAATTTGTAAATGATATGCAATTAATTTTGGTGCATTTGATAAATCCTGTGTCATTAATGTGAATCTGAAAAAGGGAGACCACACAGAAACACTAGCACTGCTTTGCTGGCAGTTTGCAAAACTGAGCAGAAAAGTGCATATGCATGGGGTGAGGCTGCCATCAAAATGTGTGTGGATTTACACAAAGTTTAATTTTTATCCATCTCAAAGTGAGCATGGAAATGGGCACACACATTTTTCTGTGTACGCACCGTTTATACATGAGGCCCCCTGTCCTTTTTCGCATTCAATATAAATTTGTCCTGTTAGTCTTTAAGATCCTTCATGGTCTGGCCCCACCTTATCTATTTTTTTATTGAACCCATATGTTCCATCATGCTCACTCCGCTCTTCTGATTCTATGCTGTTAACCATCCAACTGTGCAGAATGTGGACTATGGGTGACAGAGCATTTGTGCATTGTGCAGTATAGAATGCCCTGCCTTTGGAGTTTTGTACTTGTACCTCACTTAAAACTTACCTTTTAATCATGCTTTTTGTTGATTTTGTTAACTGTGTATATATATCGGACTGCTTATTGATACATTTTAATATTTTGTATTAATTTAAAGTATCCTTGGGTATTGGACCTAACAAACAGGAGAGAAGCTCATCTGTCTCTTGTCTCGTGTTTTACATACCATGAGCTCAAGTTGGACGGTTGGGAGACAAAGTCAAAGAGGCAAGATTGCGTTGGTTTGGACATGTGCAGAGGGGAGATGCTGAGTATATTGGGAAAAGGATGCTAAGGATAGAGCTACCAGGGAAGAGGAAAAGAGGAAGGCCTAAGAGAAGGTTTATGGATGTGGTGAGAGAGGACATGCAGGTGATGGGTGCAACAGAGCAAGATGGAGAGGACAGAAAGATATAGAAGAAGATGATCCTCTGTGGCGAACCCTAACGGGAGCAGCCAAAAGAAGAAGAAGATAAAATTAACAAAATAAAAAAGGGGCAGAGATGCACCCTCAACCTCTCCTCGACAAAAGTTGACATCCGCCCTAAAAGAGTTAATCATGAATTTTACTGAACCAGTAAGTAAGTGTGTATGTCCAATGCCTCCATATCAATCAAATACTCCATATGTTTTGCGTGCTTGCTTACCATTGCTTGGTGTGCACTGTTCACATCGCATCATGTCTCAATGTAGAGAGAGCTCCATACGAATGAACGCATTACATATGTGCTTGCACAGCAGTGAACACCAGTGTGGAAAAATTCATTTTTGCTAAATCAACTAGGCTGCTGCCAGCAATGACCACAGCTCACTACAGTCAGTCAGTAGTCAGTAGTAATCACACCACAACAATAAATTCTACAAGAAGGGATAGTTTTTTTCAAAATATGACTCAGCTACTTTGGTCCACACATCCTGCCTTGTGCATTTCATTACATTTAGCTGATGTCTCGGAAATACTGAATGTTGTATGCATGCTAGGGGCTTAACTAGTATATTGTATTGTAATGGCACTGACAAGTTACATCAGCCAGGGATGAGTCACCTAAGTATGAGCTGGCATTACATCACCAGTGGCAGGGGAACCTATGTAAACAGCAAGCCTGTAAAGTCACATGCTTTTCCAACTAGTGTGGCAAAAGGCAAGCAGAGCCAAGTAAAGAGCAGAGAATCCGGCCATTGTGGTGCTACATTGGCCTCAGAAGAGGGAAGAGAAGACCTACAGTCTGACTAAGCAGAGTGCTGAGTGCCTCAAAGACCTAAGAAGGACCTGTTTGGCTCTTTGGAGGAGTTGCTGGAGAGTCTTGAGGCCCAAATCCATAATTTGGAGTGCCGTTTGAAGCAGCAGTACAGGAGAGAGGACAGCTGAGTGACTGCTGCAGCTCCACCACCACTTCTCCATCTGCTAAGGTCCATTAGCCTGGGTGCACAGACACTGGTGTAACTTCAGGCTTATGGAGTTGGGGAAAGGTGTGGCAGATCATGTCACAACTGACCTCAAGTGAGCTGTGAGAAGCAGGGCTGGTGGTGAAAAATACGCAGCCAAAGGACAAGGCAGATCATAGAGGTTTTCTTTTTTTAATTTTATTGGTATTATTTGAAGAAAGCCACATTTCATACAATCATGTCAAACTTAACAAACCATAATTCCACCCCCACCCAAGAGAAAGAGAGGAGTGCCAACAACAAGAGCAAATCTATAAAAAGAAAAAAAGATGAGCGAAGAATGTCCATCTCCCCGATTATACTGTAAATGCTTATTTTAAAATATTATTAATTAGATCTTGACATATTTTAAAAAATGTTTGAACAGAGCCTCTAAGTGAGAATTTATTTTTTTCCAATTTCAAATAATACAGAACATCAGTTACCCCACTGACTTACCAAATATGTCCTTTTTTTCGAGCCAATGCATTTGTCAAGTATTGAGCTGCATCTAGTACTAACACACACATCGTAAAATAGCTTATGTGTGTCATTTTTGAACAAAAAACACCAATATTTTGAGATTCTGCCATTTTAAAAGATGGCCAACCATACACAATAGCTCAGCACTTTGTCTATCTGCACAACAACCTTTGACCCTCCACCCCCGGGTGGGTGGTTACCTTCCATCAGACCGAATCACAGTAAACTTTTCATGGCAAGTGGTTGGCTTTGTTTCGATTTACTTCCATATTTACAAGAGGCTTTGCACATGTAAATAGAAAACGTATACTTAGCACGAGAAAAATAGTCCTAGGTACATGCAATAAAATGATTATTTCCACTCTTATTTTCAAATCACTTTTATGGTCAAAAACATGCGTCAGAAAAATGGAAGGTTTGGATCAATACTCGATAGCTGTCTTGGCTTGAAAAATGGACGTACTGTATTTGTTTTTAAGCTTTTCCCTCAGTGGCCCATAACCTTCATTGTAAAGTGCTGGGGTGGGCAAGATTTTTTATTTAATTTATAGAAATTACTTAACTTTTGAACACAATTTGGCATAGCAAATACCATATTTGTGAAAAAATTACATGGACTTGAAAAATACTGAACTTATCCTTTAATTTGCTCGTAAACCAAGTAAATTAAAATTCTAACATATTGTGAGACATTTTGTGCAAAAAATGGTGCTACTGAGCATGCTGTAATAAGTGGAGTTAGCTCTCTAATTATTTGTTACTCTCTAGTAACCTCCAGAGAGCACATTCTTGCATCAATTGTACAACATAGAAACAAACATCTTACTCTTTCATAATGACTCTAATTACCTCCCCGGTGATGTGCAGAACTTCCCAGAATGCTGAATGAATCCTGATATAAATTGCTACCTCTGCAGCGGCTTTTCAGCCATTTGTGTCCCGTTGTGACCGAATGTTTGGTAAGTATTTTTTCTTCTACAGCTTTGATAGACAATGTAGTAAAATGAAAATACATTATATATGTATATATATATATATATATATATATATATATATATATATATATATATATATATATATATGACATTTTATAAATGTGTAATTTGGCGGCACTATGTGCCGTAATAAGTGAACATGAATTGCAGCTTATGCAGGCTAAGTTGTCTTTTCCATTTTTTATTACATTAGTAAGGAACAATCATTGTGAATTTCCCCTTGGGATTAATAAAGTATCTATCTATCTATCTATCTATCTATCTATCTATCTATCTATCTATCTATCTATCTATCTATCTATCTATCTATCTATCTATCTAAGTGCCGTGAAACTTCCAAAATGAATAGAATACACACACTACTCCATTTAAGGGAATTATAAGAATGACGGAGAAACTAACTGACTGCTGTTTTTCTCCAACTATCTCTAAAAAACTATTAGAACAAAATCATATTTATGTTAGGTTCAAATTCTGTAAGGGACGTATGTTAGCCATGGAGTTTAATAAAACTTTTATTCTGCACCTTTTAAATGTTTCTTGTAAGTTTGCAAAAAATATCACATATGCGTAACTGTTATCGTAAGTAGTGTGGACAAACTGTCCACTGTGAATTAATACATAGTCTTTTATTATGTGCATTTCACAGTAAAGAATAAATAAAACAATTTTAAAAAGTAAAGTTTTATATCTTACTAGCTGTGTAAGCCTATAGTGTAAAAAGCCCAAGCTCCTAGAACTATTGAAATTGTCAAAAAAAAAATTGAAATGCTGAGTCGGCGGTTTTGTTTTGCGGATGTGCTCGCCCCCTTTGTCTATCAGTGGCTAAGTGAGTTTCTCTCTCCTCGGAGGTTTCATTTTGCTGATGTGCTCGTCTCGGTTGCGTATTAGCGGCTAAGCAAGTTTGTCTTTCCTCGATGGTTTCACTTTGCCGATGGAGTCAATTCCTTTCAGCTTCATGCTGTAGCCTTATAGTTCTTTCTTCTTCTGACTCATTAACTTTGGGCCACCTTGCTGGCTCTTTGAGCTTCATACTGCCGGACAGACAGACACACACACTTACACGTGTAGACGTTTATATATAAGATAAGTGGTACAAGACTTTCAGAAAATGAAAAATGTGATAAGGGCTGAAGTCAAACATAGTGTAGACAAGTTATACCTCTATCCATTTTTCCAACATGCTTATTCTAATTGACAGTTAATACTGCATATAAGTTTGATGTTTTTCAAGTTAAAGTTATTTCTTCATAATCATGGTATGTATTAATTAGCCACATAAAATTCTGTTCTAAAGCAGCGTTTTTTCAATCTGGGTAGCTACTGTTTATAATGTTAGTAGGTCACAGTGGGTCGGTAAATTGATCTCAAAGGGTCACCGGTCTGACGTTTGTGCTTGATCCCATCCCCCTATACCAGGGGTGGCTAACTCCAGGTCTGGTGGGCAGCAGTGGCTGCAGGTTTTCATTCTAACCCTTTTCCTAATCAGTGACCAGTTTTCACTGCTAATTAACTTTTTCCCCATCACTTTAATAGCCCTGTTAGAAGAGTTCAGCCCTCTGAATTGATTCCTTTCTTCATTAAATGACAGCCAAGCAGAAATGAGATGTGAAACGAGCTAACAGATGACCAGCTAAACTGGGGCTTCATACTCCAACCAATTTCACTCTATTCACTTTCTTAATGAGAAGCCAATTCTTGCTGTTAATTAAACCCATTATTTAATTCCATGGCCTGTTGCTGCTCTCATTCTGAAACAGCACACATTTTGAAAACTGTTGTTCTTTCTAAGAGCACCGTCAAAATGTTTTGGTGACCTGAGAGATCAACCTTACCAAGACCATCACCTCTCTTTAATTTCAGATATTGTATGATGGGGACAGGGGAGCTGGTGATGTGGTGGCTTGTTTTGTGTCTCATTATTGTTTGGCTGCTAATTAAAGAAAAAGAAACAACTAAGGGGCCCGAGTCACGTTAATTAAAAGAAGTAACTGGCAGCAAAAACTGGTCACTAATTAAGAAGATGATAAGAATGAAAACCTGCTGCCAGTGCAGCACTCTAGGCCTGGTGTTCGCCACCCCTGCCCTATACAGAATCATACTTCATTCACAAGTAGGTCACGACATCAAATAGGTTAAGAAATATTTTTCTAAAGTGAAACATTTTTTTAATAAATTTAAAAAATACGTTGTCTTTTCTTAAACTTAAAAATATGTCCACTTTGAAGCAGCAAAGGTTTCAATGTAAGAAAATAATTATTTTATCACTGATTCTTGGAGCTATTTTCCTTGACATAAAAATGCATTTCCTGTTTGTTTGTCTGCTCACCATCATGGTTGGGACTTTGATGTGAAAAAGGAAGTTGATCTGCTCAAAACCAAACACGTGTCTGAAGCTGAATTGTTGTTTATTAGCAAACTCAATACTGTATAGTGTAAGACGCTAGTTGACATTGTTACCCCTTTAAACCCAACAGACAGACGCACAGGACACAGGGTTAAAGCAATGAGAAGTACTGTATTTTATTTCTTTTTCTTCTCAATAACAGTGCCCTCAAGCACCCCAGCCACAGTAAATAGGCAAATAAACAAGTAAAATTCTCAATAATAATTATAACTCTCTTCTCCACACCTCCCAGCAAGCTTTGTCCACACTCCACCTGACTCTGGTTCGCTTTCTGGGTTCACAGCAGTCCTTTGTATAGTCAGATGGAGGACTTGAGTTTTCTTCAGCCCAGAAGTACTCCGGAGCTTCTGTCCTCGTGACTTGGGAGTACTTCTGGTCTATGGATGAGATATAACTCCTCCGGTCTTCTTGCAGTGTCCCCTGGCGGCACTCACGGTACCCAGCAGGGCTGTGGTATTAAACTACATGTCCCATAGTGCCCTGCAGGAATCCAGGGCACCGCTGCAGTCCAGGGAAGCTGCCATCTAGCATGTTGGGGGAGGCGGTGTCCTTGAAAAGCTGCCTTCCTCCATCCTTCTATTGCAGGGGCGTCCCGGCTGTCTCTTCTAACAGATGAGTAGTTCTTATGTAAGGCAGCAAGGCAGAGCAATCACTAATGGTGCTGCTTCATGGATCCAGCACTACGGGTATAAATTATATGCCTGGTTGTTTTCTGTGTAATAACATAATAACATACAGTCACTCGGATGTCTCACACATCAACGCTAAGTAAGCATTTAACACTGCAAACAGAGATATCAATAAGGAACTTAGTCTAATGAAAGTTAGGTTTTGATTGTTTCTTCTAGTTTTTTGGAAAGTCGAAATATGTCTCCAGAACTCTGTGATTGATGATAGCTGAAAATTTCATTTTTATCTGTTGCATATACAGTAATCCCTCCTCCATCGTGGGGGTTGCGTTCCAGAGCCACCCGCGAAATAAGAAAATCCGTGAAGTAGAAACCATATGTTTATATGGTTATTTTTATATTGTCATGCTTGGGTCACAGATTTGCGCAGAAACACAGGAGGTTGTAGAGAGACAGGAACGTTATTCAAACACTGCAAACAAACATTTGTCTCTTTTTCAAAAGTTTAAACTGTGCTCCATGACAAGACAGAGATGACAGTTCCGTCTCACAATTAAAAGAATGCAAACATATTTTCCTCTTCAAAGGAGTGCGCGTCAGGAGCAGAGTCTGTCAGAAAGACAGAGAGTAAAGCAAACAAATCAATAGGGCTGTTTGCTTTTAAGTATGCGAAGCACCGCGGCACAAAGCTGTTGAAGGCGGCAGCTCACACCCCCTCCGTCAGGAGCAGACAAAGAGAGAGAGAGAGTTTGTTTTTCAATCAAAAATCAATACGCGCCCTTCGAGCTTTTAAGTATGCGAAGCACCGTGCAGCATGTCATTTCAGGAAGCAGCTGCACAAAAGATAGCAACGTGAAGATAATCTTTCAGCATTTTTAGACGAGCGTCCGTATCGTCTAGGTGTGCGAACAGCCCCCCTGCTCAATCCCCCTACGTCAGGATCAGAGAAAGTCAGCGCAAGAGAAAGAGAAAAGTAAGCTGGGTAGCTTCTCAGCCATCTGCCAATAGCGTCCCTTGTATGAAATCAACTGGGCAAACCAACTGAGGAAGCATGTACCATAAATTAAAAGACCCATTGTCCGCAGAAACCCGCAAAGCAGCGAAAAATCCGCGATATATATTTAAATATGCTTACATATAAAATCCGCGATGGAGTGAAGCCGCGAAAGGCGAAGCGCGATATAGCGAGGGATTACTGTACTGCAGCCTTGTGTAACAAATTCCCCTAATGTGTTAAGTTGTCCAGTGGTGGAAACAGCACATCCCACTCCCAGCAAGTGGCCATAACTTCCCATGTTTCACATGTGCAGCAGAAATCGCCACTTGTCTGTTTCATATTTGGCTATTTTCGTCTCTCCAGTTCTGCTCTCCTGCCCGTTCCTTCCTCTTCAATCTGTTGGATCTCCTTATACATATATAGTTTGAGGCAGAATCATACAAATACTGTTCAGCGATAATGCTAAATGTTATCCTCTTCCTCATAGTCAGACATTTTGGCAATTTAAAACAATAGCCCATTTGTTTAAATCCTGAAAGAAAATGTACCTGAAAGTAGTAGATTCTCAAAGTGAAACTGGCGTGCATGGCATTCACAGCTCACACTAGAGGAAATCACGCACCAGGCAGGTAAAGAGGGAGAAAAATGGCCCAAGATAAGGTGCAGAGACAGTTTTCGTTTAAAATTTTATATGTCAAATTAAAATATACCTTTACTGTGAAGAAATAACTTTGACTTGAAAGATACAGAACTTATCCTTGAAGAGGATTCACAGTCTAGTTTTACTATTTCAACATGCTAAGCAGTAACCAACCCTGAACATGGTCACTAAAGGACACACTTACACGAAGTCACAGAGACGCAGTGATTTTAAAAGCATCAAATTATTTTAAACAAAAATAATGCATACGTGTTCTGTCTATTACATGCCTTATTCAGAAAATATGTTATCGTAACAAATTACAGCTACTGGTGTTTCTAAAAATGTGTCCTCTGTGAAGATGTTCATTAGCACTTTCAGTTAATCTTCATTAATAATAATAATAATAACAACAATAATTCTTTACATTTATATAGCACTTTTCTCAGTACTCGAAGCGCTTTTATAGTGAGTGGGCAGCCACTTTCACCACCACTAATGTGTAGCATCCACCTTTATGATGTGATGGCAGCCATTTTTGCACCAGTATGCTCAACTCACATTAGCTGTTAGGTGGTGAAGGGGTGGGAGAGATAGACAATTTGAGATAAGGGATGATTTGGAGTCCAGAGTGACCAGGCCATGGAGGGCAATCTAGCCTGGACATCGGAATACACCCTGCTGTTTATGAAGGATGTCCAGGGATCTTTTATGACCACAGAGAGTCAGGACTTCATTTTTCCATCTCATCTTAAGGATGTGGAGCCATATTTACAGCACAGTGTCCATGTCACTGAACTGGGGCATTGGGATTCACATTCAGACCACAGGGTAAGTGCCCCCTGCTGGCCCCACCAACACCCCTTTAAGCAGGACCACAAGCTTTTCTTTGTTGGTCTCCCATCCAAGTCAAGGCTGTGCTCCAACATGCTTAGCTTCAGGTGGATGACCTCTTTGCAAGCGCATGTGGTATGGCTGCTTCATTATTTGTAACCTGTAGATTTCTGCTTTTCCTTTATTTTACTTGGAAACCAATTAATGTTAATTACTTTATTTACTTCAAGTACTAGACTAGGCATACTTTAAGGTTTTTTACCATTGTATATCCCAGGTTGAAAACTTTCATAATGCTACATCTGCGGTGGGTTGGCACCCTGCCCGGGATTGGTTCCTGCCTTGTGCCCTGTGTTGGCTGGGATTGGCTCCAGCAGACCCCCGTGACCCTGTGTTCGGATTCAGTGGGTTGGAAAATGGATGGAAGAATGGATAATGCTACATTTTATTTGTTTTGCTATCATGGCTAAATAAGATTAGCACCACCTAGAAAAAGAATTAAACTTAATCAGAATTATGAGTACATATTTCCTTGTTTTTACTGGATTTTGATTAAAGTTAAATGCTTTCATTTAAATACGACACTAAGAATACTTCAAAGTTGTGGGGGTTTTTTTACCTTTGTATTACCCTCTGCTAGAAATTTTTGGAATGCTACCATTTATTTCTTTTTCTATCTTGATTAACACAGATTAATTAACCCTATGCGGTAAAAATAAAAAACAATAATTAGAATTATGAGCACATCTTTCATGCCAGGGTGCTTTAGTGGGAATATCTGAAAATCTGACTAATGTACTGTATACAAGTACATATCGATAATAATAAAATAATGATAAAACAAACCATACTGTTGATTTAACATCCATCCATCCATTATCCAACCCGCTATATCCTAACTACATTGTCACGGGGGTCTGCCAGAGCCAATCCCAGCCAACACAGGGCACAAGGCAGGAAACAAACCCCGGGCAGGGCACCAGCCCACCACAGGGCACACACACAAACACACAGGCACACACCCGGGACAATTTAGAATTGCCAATGCACCTAACCTGCATGTCTTTGGACTGTGGGAGGAAACCGGAGTACCCGGAGGAAACCCATGCAGACACGGGAGACAGACAAGGAATGACTCAGGCGCCGCCGCGAGTGGCAGCCTTTCCAGCAGCTCCATGTATGACTTTATCTTTCTACCTTTTTATCTATTTTATCTATTTCACTTGTGAATTTCCCCTTGGGATTAATAAAGTATCTATCTAACATGCAAACTCCATGCAGGGAGGACCCGAGAAGTGAACCCAGGTCTCCTAACTGCGAGGCAGCAGTGCTACCCACTGCGCCACCGTGCCACCCTGATTTAACATTCATCTAGAAAAGTAATAAAACTACTGTATGTAACCAGAAAAGTGTGAGACATTTGGCTCAGTTTGTAATTGTTACACAAATGGTGGCTTTGCCCATGAAAAACTAGTCATTCAACCAGTAATGCTGGACGGTGCCTTGTAGGCAATGGTGTAACTGATATTTTGTCGTGTAAGATTTATGTGACCTTCCCTTGGTAAAGCTTCTCTTTTATGCAGCCATATGTACTTCTTGTATTTATTTTGAGTTGTCATTTCTTAAGTGGGATATGTCACTATTTCTTTTTGGATTTCTATGTTATCACGATCATATGCATCAGTCCATGAACTTCAGTCATTTTTCATGGGGTATTATATTAGTGAGAGGCAGAAATGTTTTTTTTCTCATTGATAGATTGATGTTAGAAGTGACTGAAAGTACAAAACGAAACTCATAGTTACCAGACAGCCCTTTAGAATGGCTTCATTTAACTGTGTGTGTCTAACTAATGTGTGTCTTTATGTGTATGCAGTAGTAATCGGTCATTTGTGAAGTCTGTAATTTGTGTCTTGCTTGTGAAGATGGCAATACAAAAATAATTTGAAATGAATCGAATATTACATGTAACACTCAGCTGGGGCATAAAAATGTAAATAGTAATGAAAGTAATTTTTTTCTTCTCTTCTATAAGATGTGTGGTAGAAACTTAACATCTTATTACAGAAAGAAACATCCTCTAACAGGACAATTCATTAATCAGGCAGGAGAAATGTTGCCCATTGTATCTTTTAATTACTCCTCAGCAAAATGCATTGGAGGGAGCATTCATCAAGAGAAGTCTGTTACAGCCTGGTCAGAATGGCCGGAGAAACAAAGAAGAGAATCAAATCAAATTTACATACAGTGTCAATCAATGCAAACATTTTACTCTGGTTGGTTCATTGGTTTACACCCAAATGTAACGTCCTCACAGGTGGTGCAGTGGTAGTGCTGCTGCTTTGCAGTAAGGAGACTGGGGAAGATTGTGGGTTCGCTTCTCGGTTCCTCCCTGTGTGGATAGCGCTTTGAGTACTGAGAAAAGCGCTATGTAAATGTATTGAATTATTATTATTATTATTAAATGATTTATGTAAAATAAAAGTCTGTTATATTATATTCTGGTTCTTCTTATACCTTTGCGTTGCGCTACCACCCTTGAAATTTCTGTGCATATAACAAGTGTCCATTCTTGTTTATAGGACACCTGATGATTTCTTAGCCATCTCTTAGTCATCCTTCCGTACATTTTGTATATTACATCAACCTTTCTTTTAGTACATTCTTTATTTACTTGACCATCTCAGTATTTTTCCTAAACCAATTCTTATATTTCAGTGTACATTTTGTTGTTCACGTGACCTTCATCTGGCTTCCTGGTGTGCCTGAACAGGTTTCTGACATTTATTAAGCCTTTATGCTATTTTTTAATATGAATGCTATGTTACCCTAAAATTATTCTTGCACAGAAGTAAAATGTAAATATTTCAACTCAGTGAAAATGTTTATTATTTTGTTATTGTCATGTTGTAAAGATCCTGCGATGACTTTTTACAAGTTAATTTCCATGGATTTTCTTTGAGTTGGAGAAGGGCTAAAAATTAAAAAGAAGATTAGAATATCAGGAGAAGGATTCACAGAAGGAGCTACACTAAGATTTTAATTTTAAAACATTCTGTATTTGAATTTAGTTTGTAATGTCAGGAGAAGATTACAACAGAAACAAACATTTCACCATTGTTCCTTTGTGGTGAGGCACTTTAAGGGCCGTGGCTACAGGCAGGCCTTTTTTAAAACGGTGCATGCTCATGTGCCTTCTGGATGGTTAATGGTGGTCCCAGTTGCCTCATTAACTATCCATGGATTGTAATTGAGAATCCTCATCCACAAAGGGATAAAAGTAACCTGAACAGGATAGAGGGGGACGGGATTGCAATGGAAATATGAAATGGCAGAACTGGGAAGGTGAGCCAGTGTTATGGATGGGAGGCAGTGGTCAGTGGCGCGACGAGGTAGCAAAGGGAACGGTGCTCCAAGGATGGACCACTCCTGCTGAGCACCATAGTGTAGCAGGAGTGATCATGTACTCCAAGCTTCTGCAGACACTGATGGATGCAGCAGGAAAGTAGGAGTTGGGTTCCAGATGTGCTGGCAGACACCAATGGAGGCAGACAGGATGGAAGCCAGAGAGTGTGACCGCAGTTTTTGGTGTCTCTGCCAGCTGCAAGACCCGGGAAGGGTGAGCTGGGGAGGTGGTAAGCTGGGAGCCTTGGGCTGATGGGTGACTGAAGGAAAAGAACCCAATGTCTTCATAGTTTTATATTTGGATTTTATATAAGATCTTTTTATTGTTGATTTTATCCTCACAGTGAGCACTGGTTTTTATGAGTATTTATTGACTTTATTTATTTGAAGCACTACATATCCACACTTTGGGGATTTAAATTTGATTTGATTAGATGAGATTAAGGGCGGCACGGTGGGTAGCGCTGCTGCCTTGCAGTTAGGAGACCTGGGTTCGCTCCCCGTGTCTGCGTTAGGTTAGGTGCCGGTTAGGTGCATTGGCGATTCTAAATTGTCCCTAGTGTGTGCTTGGTGTGTGTGTGTCTGTGTGTGTGCCCTGCGGTGGGCTGGTGTCCTGCCCAGGGTTTGTTTCCTGCCTTGCGCCCTGTGTTGGCTGGGATTGGCTCCAGCTGACCCCCGTGATCCTGTAGTTAGGATATAGCAGGTTGGATAATGGATGGATGGATGGATGGATAGATGAGATTAAATGAGATCACACAGCAGCAGAATCATAAAAAAAAGGATACAGACTTGCAGGATAAATAATACAATCAATCTATCAATAAATCAGTTGATAAGTAAAAATAAACAAATACAATGCATCAGGTGAAAGCACTGAATTGCCCCATAGTGCCAAAAAGACCCCCGGAGGCACTTCTTAGCACAGCATGGTGGACTGAGCCTGTGGCTAAAAGTGTTCCAAGAGAGCGCCTCCTGGAAAGTATGGAGGAGATTTTTCATGATGTCATCTAATTTTACCACCATCTTCTTTTCCACACCAGCTTCCGGTGTGCCCAGGGTTCACCCTGTGATGGAGCAGCCTTTTCTAATAATTTTGTTCAGGTATTGGGCTTCTTTTAAACTCAGGTTACTTCCCCAGGAGACTGCAGGTTATAACACCACACTGGCTGCTGTGGACTGGTAGAACATTTCCAGTATCTTGCTGTACACATCAAAAGACCGGAGTCTCCTTAGCAAGTCCAGTGCTCTGACTCATCTTATCCAGCGCCACTGTGTTGTCAGACCAGTCCAGTTTGTTTTTTATATGGACCTCCTGGTACTTGTAGCTCTGCACCACTTCCACATCCTCCCTGTGAATGGTAACTGGTCTCAGAGGCTTCTTGGCCTGCCAATAATCCACCACCATCTCTGTTGTCTTGCTGATGTAGAGATACAGGTTGTTGTCCCTGCACTACAAGACAAAGTCCTCCACAACCTTTCCTGTACTCTGACACATCTCCGTTATAATGCAGCCTATGATGGAAGAGTCATCTGAAAATTTCTGTAAGTGGCAAGGGCTGGTATTGTGCTGGAAGTCTGTTGTGTAGAGGGAGACAGATCAGTTCTGTGAGGTGCTCCAGTGCTGGTCAGGTAGTTCATGATCCAGGAGATTGTGGGGGCATCAAGATTCAAAGCTTTGAGTTGTTGATGATGCAAAATGTTGTTAAACGCACTGGAAAAGTCAAAGAACATGATCCTGACTGTGGTGACGGCTTTGTCCAAGTGGGAATAGGCTCTTTGGAACGTGTAGGCCAGAGCATCCTCTGCATCTACATGTTTGATAGGCAATATAACCGTGCATGTGAATGAGCGCATAATACCCTTGTTTGATGGGAATAACAGCAATTGCAATTTCTTCACCTTCTGTTGACTCTATGTGTGTTTGTGTGCGCTCTTTTGCCCGCCTCATCCCGGTTACATTATCAACATCTGCAGTTTCAGATGTAATTAAGACTGAGGCAACCAACCCAGACCATCCCATCCTAAAAGTGTGGATTCCTCAAACAAACGCCAGTACAATCCTTTCAAAACATCTAATAAAAATGTATATTTTTTTCTCTCTTTCTCTCCACCAGCTTTACCTGAAGTCATCCATGTCTTCTTTGAGCCAAAACAGTTCTGTAGTCACAGAATTTCTCATTGCTGGATTCCCGGGATTCAGAGACCAAGAATCCAGGAGAACTCTGTTTGGAGTCTTCCTCACAGTTTACCTCTTCACTTTGGTGGGGAACATTTTGTTAATCACCATTTTTAGTACCGACAGAACGCTGCACACCCCTATGTACATCTTAGTGTGTGGTTTGGCTGTTCTCGACATTGCCATCAGTACCAACACTGTGCCCAGTATGCTTGTCCTATTAATATTTGAATACAGAATTGTGCCTTTAGCTGCTTGTTTTACTCAGACATTTTTCCTGACTGGACTTTTCTCAACAGAGTGTTTCCTTCTTACAGTAATGGCCTACGATCGCTTTATTGCAATCTGTTACCCACTTCACTATCCTAATTTAATCAGTAACAGTCGCACCTCCAAGCTGATACTTTGTTGCTGGGTGTTTGGGTTTCTTTGTGCAAGCATTACTTTAGTTCTTTCTCTCAAAATTTCATTCTGCAAGCCGACTAATGTTATCTATGTGTTTTGTGACTTTGGTTCGTTGTTGTTCCTAGGGTGTGGGGACATTCAAATTACTAATTATGCCATATTAAGTTTTCCCATGAGTGTGTTGTTTATCCCAATGGCATTAATCCTTTTCTCCTATATACGGATTATAATCTCAGTTCTCAGAATTGCCAGTAAAGAGGGACGAATGAAGGCCTTCTACACATGTGGCACACATATGCTCGTGATTTTTGTCTTTTTTCTCACTGCTGCTGGAGTCCTAATTATAGACAGGATTCCGTCGACATCTAAGGATACCCGGATTTTTGGACTCGCAGTACGCAATGTGTTCCCATCATTAATGAATCCTGTAATTTACTGCCTAAGGACCCAGCAGATTAGAAGCAGTTTTCATAAAATTTTGAAGAACATTAATTGTTAAATAAAATTAATATTTTACCAGCTAGAAGAAAGAATTCTTCATGAGTAAAAAATAATATTTAGTAATGAATGAAGGAATTAATTTATATAAATAAAATCATAAAATCTGTCTTTTGAAATTTTTGGCTTTGTTTGATGTTATTTATGCATTTTGCACACTCATTTCAGCCTTCAGATCACATCTTAACTGTTTGCCTATGTACCAATCACGAAAAAACTGCCCAACCGATAAGCATTAAATTTTGCCTGCAAGTTACCATTATTCCAATTTAAAATATGGGATATGTGGCATTTCACAAATTTCTTTTTCAGGGGTTGTAACTGGGAGAGCACGCAAAATCTGCACATTGTTCCAAATGATCTTAATGAAATTTTGCATACATAATAAAACCGAACTAACTTAAAATTCAGGCTACATTGCATTTCAAAACTTTCATCAGTAAAGGTGGTTGTAATGATAGAGGCAGCATAAAATGTGTCACTCCAAAGCAGCCGAGTTCAAGTTGATGGCATTTTGCATGCATATTACTGTTGATACAACTTCAAATCTAAATGTGAAGGCCTTTCAAAACTTCCATCGAGAAATGGCGTGAGGAGGAGAGTACAAACCAAAACCACTTGGTCATGCCGAAAGGATCAAAGTGATGGTAATGAATTTGTCATATTGTTTAGATTTAGCACTACTTATAATACAAGCTACATTCCACATTCAAAGCAATTGGGAGTTTGTGGTGTAATGAGGACTGAATTTGGTGCATACAGTGGACTCAGTACGTATTCAGACCTCTTCACTTTCTACACTTTTTATCGTGTTGTAGATTTAATTTTAAATGGATTAATTGCTCATTTTTGCCCATCAATCTACGCTCAATATACCACATGGACAAAGTAAAAATATGTTTTCAGAAAGGTAGGCAAATTTATTAAAAATCAAAAACTGAAATCTTTCATATCGGTATTGAAACCCTTTGCTGTAGCACTCAAAATTGTGCTCAAATACATCATGTTTGCTTTAATTCTACTTGAGCTGTGTCTACAACTTTATTGGAGTCCGCCTTTAGTAAATTGACTTGATTGGATGTCATTTAGAAAGGCATATGTGTACCTGTGGCATGTAACGTCCACAATTCACATTGTATGTGAGAACAAAAACCAAAACAAGAACGAAAGTCTTTGTGTAAACCTCAAATTGTGCTGAGTATGTCTCATTAGGGCAAAGGGGATATAACACAATGCTTTGAGTGTTCCCAGGAACTAAGTGGCCTTAATAAGTTTGAAGTGAAAAGAGGTTTGGAACTTCCTAGCATATACGATACATATTTCATTGGGAAGAATGAAATGCAGTCTGCAGTTACAAATAAAAAAACGATTAGTCAAGTCCAGTGGCTAATTCTGGATTAACAAAAAGGAATATGCTAACTAAAGACCAATGTGATGCACATTGAAGACAAGAGAAGAGAGGCTGTTCTACAGGAATTCTGAAATAATGGATTATTCTTCACTTGAAAAGTCTGATTATACTACAGAACCTTATATTTTTGAGATAACCATTTTTTTTAGAGATTTGGAAAGCTAGAGAATCAGGAATTTGTGACATTTGAAATGTGCTCTCTTTATGTATCCCTCCTTGCTCTTTAATAGCTCACGTCTGACTTTCTCCTGTACAACTGTTTTGCTGGAAATTTAAAACGATCACTCCAGGTCTGAAGTACATCCTTTGTGTTCTATAAGTGTATCTGTTTTTATGAATCACTGACTGACTGACAAGAATATTTGCAGACATCGTAAGGAAAAATGGTTTTCCATAACAGATTAATCTTAAAGCCCTGAGGCCCATAAAAATACAACCTCAAAACAATTTAATTTAAAAAAAATTAGTGATGTGTGAAAAATCATCAATGATGTTTTGCATTTAATAGTAGGAAACAGCCATCTTACTGACTTCAAGTCTATGATCAACATAGAAGAGTACAGACGAATGTATTCTTTTTGTTTTCTTGAGCTTATTTATGGTTTGTATATACTGTAAATATGTATATAGTCATCACTTACTTGCTGCACATTACTTCAAAACAAACAAATAAGTTCCCATATACTGTGGAAATCATCTACAGAAACTGGTCACATGGAGACCAGGGGTTGTTACACTGAGATTTTTGCAATTCATATTGGCATGCTTGAATAACCTGCCTACACTCTATGGCGGTGTGAATTGCTTAAAATATAACAAAACAGAGTACAATAGACTTAAAGTAGCCCAAACATGGGTTCCCCACCCCCATTTCTCAGTCTACACCATATTCGCAATATTTTCACAATCCTGTTTGCACTTGCTGCATGCATTCTTGCATTCGCAAGCATTCTGTGTTTTGTATTAAGTTTTGCAATTAATTTAATACCAGCAGCCATACAACATGCACTTCAGAACAGGTCATCCACCTGAAGGTAAGCATGTTTGAGCCTGGCCAGTACTTGAATGGGAAACCATCTAGGAAAAGCTTGGGTTACTGCTGGAAGAGATGTTGGTGGGGTCAACAGGGGACGCTTACCCTGTGATCTGAATGCGGATCCTAATGCCCCAAGGCAGTGATGGGGACACTGTGCTATAAAAATGGTGCCATCCTTTGGGTGAGATATAAAACCAAGGTCATGACTTTCTACGGTGCAAAAACAAAATTCCCAAATGAAATTATACAGTGTTATTAAATAAAACCCAGTCCTAATGACACACACAGAGCAAAAATAACAAAAATAACCAACAGAAAATATTTGCAAAAATACTGTCTTTTCCTTTCCTCCTGTGCCAACCAAAAATCAGGAAAGGAAAAAGAAAAATAATTATAAACTCCTATTCAAAAATGCTATTTATACAAAAAAAAACTCCTTCCTCGAAAGGAATAATCCAGGAGAAAGAAAAAAATACTGCTCAAAAAAATTAAAGGAACACTTTGAAAACACATCAGATCTCAATGGAAAAAAAATTCTGCTGGCTCGCTCTACTGATACAGACTGGTAATGTGTTAGGAACAAAAGGATACCACATCGTTTGATGGAAATGAAAATTATCAACCTACAGAGGACTGAATTCAAAGGCACCCTGAAAATCAAAGTGAAAAAATGATGTGGCAGGCTAGTCCATTTAGCCGAAATTTCATTGCAGCAACTCCAAATTGTACTCAGTATTTTGTATGCCCCCCCCCCCCCCCCCCCCCCCCCCCCTCCACAACACGTGCTTGTATGCATGCCTGACAACGTCCTAATGAGACGACAGATGGTGTCCTGGGGGATCTCCTCCCAGATCTGGACCAGGGCATCAATGAGCTCCTGTACAGTCTGAGGTGTCGGATGGTCTGAAACATAATGTCCCAAATTTTTCCTTTACTTTTAAAATTCCAAATTAACCTCTTATGCATGAGGTGACCGCCAGCAGGACACTACCATATTTCAAAGTTGTTTGTGTATGATGCAATAAATCCGCAAGTCAATCAAAAGCAATAATTGTATTTTTACATACGCAAAGATGTCTTCTTTCAAATAAATCATAAGTTTTCATGCTGTCTGCTCCCTTACATTTTTAAAATATGTGATTGGCACATGTATACCCTGAGGCGAGCAGAGCGTCACAACCAAGTGAATCTGATTTTATCAAATATCCCACTTACGTCGAGCCGCATACAGTGAAAGGCTCATTACCATTGGATAGTTGAGATTCAAAGCAGTCTAATGATGACATAGGTGTCTATGATTGGTCATTTGTACTACATGTCACAGCTGTGTGTACATGGCAACAAATATAATGCCTGTGTAACCTCTCAACTTTACGCATTGTTATGCACAAAGCTTGAGTCAGATTCTGAAGAAAGTTTTGGCTTTATTGAGAATGACATGTTTGATGAAGGTCTCAAAGCTATGCCTGATTTGTAAGTACTGCTTAGTATGATTTTGAAGAGTCATGGTATGCAGTTTTACAGTTCAAGTCTCATGGATTCAGTTACTATACCTTTGAGGCATTCTGCTCCCTGTTCTCCCTATGTTCTGAGCAGTGCTCACTCAATGTACTAAGAGTACCCCGGCAATGTTTCTTAGCATTGCAATGAGTAATTGATTTGCTGTACTTGTGCTTCTCAAACTTTCATGCAAACACCCCTCAGCCTGATTCAATTTCACTGTATCATGCCGCTCATGTCACTGAGGAGGGAGCATTGAGGGAAAAAAACATAGTTTCAGCTAGTGAGTTGATCCCAGTATATTCCCCCCAAAGAAAGAATAGACAGCGCTGTGAAGTATTTTTTTATCCCATTTCTAATTCTGCTTGCTTCACCACTGGCATCCCCACTATGGGAGGGAGGAAATGAAGGGGGTCAGGGAGATTCAAGGGATAAAAAGACTTGCAAGGCTGTGTTGATTTTTGTTGGTGGCATCGCGGAGAAAACGTTTCCAGTGGATTATACTGTGAACAAGTCTCATATGAAAATGTGTGCATCTTCTTCTACCTCTTCATCTTTTCTCACTTCTGTATGGGGTCAATGGCTTCATCAACCTGCAAACAATTTAGTCCTCCACCTCCTCACAAGTCAAACTCTTTTAAATCAGATCTCTTTTTAACTTTATCCATCCACCCCTGCTTCAGCCCCCCTCGCTTTCTCTTCCCCTGTACTACCATTTCCATTACTCTTTTGCCCACATATTAATTGTCCTTCTTCATCACACTCCAATCCCAATCCAAGTATACAAAATGTATGCTTATTCTGTGCCCAGTGGTAAGCAAAATTATTTCAAGGTATGGCATGAAAAAGTATTTTGAAAGTAAAGGTTTGGATGTGTAAATAATTATATGTACATAATTACACATTTACTTGCTGCTTCAGAGTGATATAAAGTTGTTTACGTGTATATGTATATTTTTTTGTAAAAAAAAAAAGGTATATATTGTGACGGACGGCCGGCAGCTCAACCTGGCTGACACACCCGGGACGCTAGATGGCAACTTCCCTGCAGCATAGTGGTGCCCCAAATCCCTGTACAGCACTATGGGATATGGAGTGTGGTTTCACAGCCCTGCTGGGTACCATGGGTGCTGCCAGGTGATGCTGCAGGGAAACACGGGGATTTATGCTTCCAGCCTATAGCCTGGAAGTACTCCCAAATCATGGGGACAGAAGGACAGAAGTACTTTCGAGCTGAAGAAAATACAATTCTCCATCTGACCCGGAAGTGCTAACGAATCACATGGACGGAAGGACAGAAGCACTTCCGGAGGGAGTGTGACAGAGCTTGCTGGGAGGAGAGGAGGGAAATTATTGTGTTGATTTATTGTGTGTTTGGTGGATGTGGTGGTTTGGAGGCACTACTGAAAAGAAAAAGATTAAAAATCTTCTTAGTGCTTTTAAACCTGTGCCCGGAGTATCTGTCTGTTGGGTTTCATGGGGCAACAGCGCCCTCTAATGTCCACTGCAACTACAATACTGAGAGATTAGGTGCAAGAGACTAAATGTTTCCAAAAAGGTGGACACCTTGTGTCAAACAGTCTAACTTTTCAGTGCTGTGGGATACAAGTTTAAGTTTCTGGAGAGAAATCCCTAAAGCACCATTTTTTTTTGTGTATTACTAAGTTGATATTGGTGCAAACAAAGGTTTTTAATCATATAAAGACTTTCTTTAAAAATGTGAAGTGTTGTGTTCACTGCTCTTTAGCCATTTGCTGCTCCTTTATTGCAATAAACAAGTAATAGGCATTTATTTTTGGCTACGTATTTTAGGTGCAATAATACCAAAAACCCTTTAGTTGGTTAAACATGCACATCAAAGGAGTCTGAAGAAGCAACTGTTTCAGTGTCAACTGAGGCACCACATGCCACTCGTTGGTCATTTTGGTGAGCCAAGCACATATGGCAATAGTCCACAGATTACTTCCTGCAGTATGGGGATGAACTACTAATTTTAAAGAACTAAATATATAATTGCATCACATATTTGAGCAAAATTATGTGGGATACCGAATGATGTGAAGGTGCAGGTGATCATTTGCGTCACATATATCTTAGAATCTGACTTAAAAGAACAGAGGTATAGAAATTGCACCTGAACCTGACTTTTGGACTGTGGGTGTTGAGCTCACACAATGGGACTTTGGGGTTTCTTGGAGGTACAGTCAGTCTGAACAGACTAAGGTGTCATTCTGCATCTTCCTCCAGGACTGAGTCCTAATGTCCACTCTGTGGATGATCTTTGCGTGTTTATTCTGCTTAAGGTTAGAGTTGGAGGTTGAGCAGAAGCTATGTATTGTTCATGATTTAGATGGTAAAAGTTATATTTTATGGAAGGTGTACACAGGAACACCACAGGGGACTGTACTTTCTCCGGTCCTGTTCAGCCTATATACATCGGACTTCCAATACAACTCAGAGTCCTGCCACGTGCAAAAGTGCGCTGATGACACTGCTATCGTGGGCTGCATCAGGAGTGGGCAGGAGGAGGAGTATAGGGACCTAATCAAGGACTTTGTTAAATGGTGCGACTCAAACCACCTACACCTGAACACCAAAGAGCTGGTGGTGGATTTTAGGAGGCCCAGGCTCCTCATGGACCCCGTGATCATCAGAGGTGACTGTGTGCAGATGGTGCAGACCTATAAATACCTGGGAGTGCAGCTGGATGATAAATTGGACTGGACTGCCAATACTGATGCTCTGTGTAAGAAAGGACAGAGCCAACTATACTTCCTTAGAAGGCTGGCATCCTTCAACATCTGCAATAAGATGCTACAGATGTTCTATCAAACGGTTGTGGCGAGCGCCCTCTTCTATGCGGTGGTGTGCTGGGGAGGCAGCATTAAGAAGAGGGATGCCTCACACCTGGACAAACTGGTGATGAAGGCAGGCTCTATTGTAGGCATGGAGCTGGACAGTTTGACATCTGTGGTGGAGCGATGGGCGCTGAGCAGGCTCCTGTCAATTATGGAGAATCCACTGCATCCACTGAACAGTATCATCTCCAGACAGAGGAGCAGCTTCAGCAACAGACTGCTGTCACTGTCCTGCTCCACTGACAGACTGAGGAGATCGTTCCTCCCCCACACTATGCGACTCTTCAATTCCACCCGGGGGGGGGGGTTAAATGTTAACTTTATTCAAAGTTATTGTCTTTCTGTATACCGGCATTATTATCACTCTTTACTTTAATATTATCTTTATCAGTATGCAGCTGCTGGAGTATGTGAATTTCCCCTTGGGATTAATAAAGTATCTATCTATCTATCTATCTATCTATCTATCTATCTATCTATCTATCTATCTATCTATCTATCTATCTATCTATCTATCTATCTATCTATCTATCTATCTACATACAGATGTGGAGAAATGTGTTGATACCCCTCTATAAAAAAGAAGAACCCATAATTGTCTCTGAAATAACTAGAAACTGACAAAAGTAATTGGCATCCATCATTGTTTATTTTGTATTTAACAAAAATCAGTCTTTGCTTTAGAGTTTTGATTCAACAGAATATTTCAAGTGACACAAATGAAAATGACATGAACAAAAGTGAAGTGACCCTTAACCTCATATTTTGTTGCACAGCCTTTAGAGTTTGCAATCACTGCACACAAGCGACTCCTGTCTCCATGAGACTTCTGCACCTGTCCACAGGTAGTTTGGCCCACTGTTACTGAGCAAACTGCTCCAGCTGTTTTAGGTTTGAAGGGGTCTTCTCCAGACTGCATGCTTCAGTTCTTTCCATAGATGTTTGATAGGATTCAACAGGACACATAGAAGGCCACTTCAGGGTAGTCCAGTGTTTTGTTCTTAGCCATTTTTGGGTGCTTTTAGTGGTGTGTTTTGGCTTATTATCCTGTTGGAGGGCTTTCTGACACTGGGCAGTGCGTTTGGCTCAAGAATGTCTTGATAGCCTTGAGATTTCATTGTCCCCTGCACAGACTCAAGGCACCTCATACCTGATGCAGCAAAGCAACCCCAAAATAGAACTGAGTCTCCTTCATGTTTCACTGTAGGTATGGTGTTCTTTTCTTTGAAAGTTTCATTTTTTTGTCTGTGAACATAGAGTTGATGGGACTTGCCAAAAAGTTCCAGTTTTGTCTTATCTGTCCAAAGGACATTCTCTCAGAATCATTGTAGCTTGTCAATATGTATTTTAGCAAATTTCAGTCTGGCTTTTTTATGTTGTTCTTTCAACAATGGAGTCCTCCTGGGTCTTCTTCCATTGAGCCCACTGTCATTCAAAAAGCAACAGATGGTGTGATCAGACACTGATGGACCTTGACCTTGGAGTTCAGCTTGTATCTCTTTGGAAGTTGTCCTTGGCTGTTGTGTATCATTCTCACTATCCTCCAGCCCATTCTGGGGTTGATTTTTGTCTTGCGGCCTCATCCAGGGAGTTTGGCAACAGTCCCATGGACCTTAAACTCCTCTATAATATTTTCAGCTGTTGTCACAGGAACATCAAGCTGCTTGGCAATGGTCTTCTAGCCGTTGCCATTAACAGGATTGTCTTTAATTTTCTTTCTGATCTCTTCAGACAACTCTCTCCTTTGCTTTCTCAGTTCCATGTTCATTATGGAAGACACAATGAATCCACACAATAGAGTGACTACTTTTCTCTATTTAAATCAGCTGAGTGACTGATTACACAATTGGAGACATTCAAGAAAACAGCTAGTTTGAAAAATCTCTCGAATACAATTGTTTAGACTCTTTTCTAAGGGTCCTGACAAATATGTCCAGGCCATTTTAGAATCTATTTGAAAAATTAGTATTACTTGATATCTTGTCACACTTGCTTTGCTTTACTCGATGACATCTCAAAGGCATGTAGGCATGCAGGGGACAATTACTTTTCATTTCATCACTTTCAGGAGGGAAACAGCACTTTTTCAATGAGCAGTAAGGGTACCAACACATTTGTCCACGTCTTTCCCCTCACTGTATTCATTATATGACCTTGTTTTGTTCTACATATTAACAAGATGAAATGCATTATCCAAATCACTAATTGTTTGCCAAATTTAAATTTCTAATAAGATTGAACTCTCTATCTTCACTGCAGAAGGGGTCTGAGTTGCCTCGAAAGCTTGCATATTGTAATTTTTTTAGTTAGCCAATAAAAGGTGTCATTTTGCTTGACTTTTCACTACATCTATAATGGCTAACATGGTATAACACTCTAGTACTATAGTTTGTACTCAATAACACTAAAGTAATTTTAATTCAACTTTATACTGTATTGGTTCTGCAAATGAAAATAACATAGGAGAAGAAGTTAAGAGAAAGAAAAAATGTACTTTGCTAGGATTCAATCTTCAAAAACTCAATCAATCCCCATAAATATAATATAATTAATATAATTTTGATACTTCAATGATTAAGAAAACTATCCTCCTTCTGGCAAAATTTTAATTTTTTAACATTTAATGTTCTTCAATGTTTAACGAAAACTGTTTCTAATCTCCTTTGTCCTGAGGCAGTAAATTACTGGATTCATTAATGATGGAAACACATTACGTACTATGACTCCAAAAATATGAGAATCCATAGATGTCGAAGGAATCCTGTCTGAAATGAAGACTCCTGCAGCAGTGAGGAAAAACACAAAAATCACAAGCATGTGTGTGCCACATGTGTAGAAGGCCTTCATTCGCCCCTCTTTGCTGGCAATCTTGGCAACTGAGATTATAATCCGTAGATAGGAAAAGAGAATTAATATCAAGGGGATAAACATGACACTCAAGGGAAAACCTAACATTGCGTAACTAATAATCTGAATGTCCCCACAGGCTAAGAACAGCAAAGAACCAAAGTGACAAAACACATAGATAACATTAGTGGGCCTGCAGAATGAAAGCCTGAGAGCAAGACCCAAAGTAACGCTTGCACAAAGAAACCCAGCCAGCCAGCAGCAAGCCAATAGTTTGGAGATGCGACTGTTACTGATTAAATTAGGATAGTGAAGTGGGTAACAGATAGCGATAAAGCGATCGTAGGCCATTAGTGTAAGAAGGAAACACTCTGTTGAAAAAAGTCCACTCATGAAAACTGTTTGAGTAACACAAGTAGCTAAAGGCACAATGCTGTATTCAAATATTAGTAGGACTAGCGTACTGGGCAAAGTGTTGGTACTGATGGCGATGTCAAGAACAGCCAAACCACACATTAAGATGTACATTGGGGTGTGCAGAGTTCTGTCAACAGCAAATATGGTGATTAACAGAATGTTCCCACCTAAAGTGAAGAGGTAAACTGTGAGGAAGACTCCAAAAAGAGTTTTTCTGCTTTCTTGATCTCTAAATCCTGGGAATCCAACAATGAGAAACTCTGCAGCTACAGAACTGTTTGAGTTCAATGTAGACATGGATGGTTTCAGGTCAAACTGGAGAAGAGAAAGACAGAAAACAAAACAGAATTTGACTTAAGAAGTTAAATACAGTATTTTAGTAGCTATTTGGAAAGGATCGTATTGGCACTGGTTTGACAAAGAATCTCTTATTTCAGGAACAATGGTGTGATATTTACCCTTGTAAATCTACAGTAACATTACAAACAAAATAAAAATAAATGGGTACGTTTCCTGAAAACAATGAATCTTGGTGATTAATGGGTGAGTTTACAATGTGCATACATAAAGTATAACCTACTTTTCCGCAAGTTTACCAGAATTCTTCTTAAGCAGCCAGTTTATGAGCAAACATAAAGTATTACTGAAGTGAAGTCACCTACAAAAATGGCCAATGAGTCAAGTGACGCTTTAATCCTCCTGTTGAATGAAAAAATAAGTTGTGAAAAGTAATATAAAGTACATTATATACTCGCGTTTAAGTTCTCCCGCAGATAAGTCGGGGATTGATTTTACTGTATAATTTCCAGTATTTTATAATTTCGGTCGTATAAGTTGAATGTGGAAAACTTACGGTATTGGTCCAAGAGATTACGATATGCTAACGCCCACCTGAGACAGTAACCATGGAGCACACGGCTTTTTTTTTCTATGTATTGTGCCTACGTGACCACACAGTAATACCCAAACTATTCTGAAGCAACGTTTGCACTGTTTTGTGTATCTCACACCCTCATACACCTTTATCGTAAGAGCATCCCTAATCTACGATGGAGTGTTTGATCAAAAGAAAATATGAAGCTGGTTTAAAATTAAAAGTCGTTGAAGTGGCAAAAGACATTGGTAACTGTGCTGCAACAAAATTCGATGCGTCTGAGAAACTGCTGCGAGATTGAAGGAAGTAAGAAGATGTAAAAAAAAAAATCTAAGTGTTGCATTTTTGAACGGGTGTACAAGTCGGGGTCTGATTTTATGATCAATTTTTCGGGTTTCAAGACCTGACTTATACATGAGTATATACGGTAAACAAAAACATCATAATTTAATAAAACATAAAAATAAGCAAAAAGCTGAATAGATAGATAGATAGATAGATAGATAGATAGATAGATAGATAGATAGATAGATAGATAGATAGATAGATAGATAGATAGATAGATAGATAGATACTTTATTAATCCCAATGGGAAATTCACAATATGCATTGTTTCTGAAAGAATCTCAAAAAATGTCCAACACAAAGAATGATAGAAAAGTAATAAAGAATAAAACAAAACTACACTTTTCTAAAAACAAATCAAAAAAAGACAGTTCTTTTAAATAATATCAGAGTGTCATTGTTTACTAAAGCATGCAGCACCCTTTCCATCAATAAGAAAAAACAGTGAGTGAGATGATACAAGGAGACGGAGGTGGTCCTAGCGTGAACTTGGCATGTCTTCTCCTACTGTTTCCTCCTGGTGCATCGGGTTCCTTCCATAGTCTAAAGACATGCAGGTTAAATGAATTGTTAAATTGTTCTTATACTGTGTGTCTGTGTCTGTGTGTACCCTGTGATGTACTTCCTGCCCTGCATTCAATGATGGCTGGGATAGACTCCAACTTCCCAGTGACCCGGCCCAGGGAAATGATATAATGAAGAAAATAAGCCTGCAAATTACGGCCTATTTTACTCCCTTTAGGATACATGGACACATTTCTAAATTATTCATATATACTTATATAAATAAATAAATGTATTGAAAATTCCCACGTACCTTCAGACAGTCCACAGTATGTTTATTTCTCAAATATGTACACAATAACTAAAGTATAATTCACTGCAATACAAAAGAAACACACATTACTGCTTACAAAGACAGCAGCAGTGCATTTTCCACATACAGTACTATGCATATAACGTCCTTTCAACCATGCTACGAGTTTGCTGATGCGCTGGGTTGTATTGTTCTTTGGCTGCCGCCTGAGGGTTAGTTTTGATTGTCAACAGGCACACATAAAGGGGATACCCCCTAACACCCAGTAGATGTCTACCAAGAAACTCTCAGTTTCTTCGTTTCTTCCCTTTTCACATTGTTGAATTGGTTCAAATGAAGATATCTTGGGTACTCCCATGCTAAATTGCCACAGAGTCAGTGAAAATTCCTTAGTAAGTGCAAAATCTCCTCTACGTTCAATGCTGAGAAACCATACTGCAGATATAAAGAGGCTCCAAGAAGCTGGTTAAATTAATGGGTTTCAGCTACAGGTTTAATTTTAACAATGTGTAAGTGCTGGGTTCATGAGGTGGTGGTTGAAGACACAAACGTAGGATTCAACGGATGTTATTCTGGGTGTTTTTTTACAGCCGTACTCTCTCTGTCCAAACTATCAAGCCCAGTTCCTGTCCATTCTTTTTTTTTTCTTCCCACTTCATCACATAACCAAATGCAAAACATAAATCGTCTTTTTGAAAGTAAAGTGAGTCACAACCTTAGAACACTGATTCTTCAGAACTTTTAAAGAACACTGTAATATCAACTTATAAATTTGTAATTATTAATAATAGTTTATTTAGAACAACTTAACAATTAATCTATAAAATGTAACACAATAAATGCTTTAATGTATTTCATCATGAAAATGAAATAATCCCAACATATTTCTTATAGAATATAGATATAGAATTCTAAATGTTCAATGAGCTGTTATAATCTGAATGTAATGTATTCTGTACAGCAATCGCTGTCCATAGCTATGGTTGGTGCAGGAGGAAGCCCATTTAAGAAATACTTAGCTATTAACAATTATAATGGGGAGAATAAAGATAATGAATGACTTAAAGTGTTAGTTTAGTTATGATAGGGTTTGAGAAACGCCCATAAATTAACAATCTTATGTTTATGCTGTTTTTAGGGTTACAAATGCTTTCAGGAAACACACTCAATAATTCTTTGTTTTAAAATTAAAAGCAAAACGCAGGTACTTCTTTGAGGAAAAAATCATTTTTTATTTTACTTGTTAATATTTAACCCTTCACCAACTCAACGGGAATTAAGATAAATGTGCTTTTCAAAAAGTCATCGCTGGATCTGTACAACACTTCAATATTATCGAAAAATGAACGTCTTTGTGTTGCACTTTTTACAGTTTACTTGTCATAGAAAAGAAGAAAAAACTCATTTTGATTACTTTTTACATGTTACTTATACTTGTAATTCAATTAAAACATTTTTCATTCATTTTTGTATAGCAGGGGCATATCCCCTAGGGGAGTGAAGGTAGGTGAAAAAACAACGTAATAAGCGCATTGCGTTTGTAAAATACCCTTTACATTGTAATAAAAAAATACAAAAATTACACATTAAATATATAAATCAAAACTGCTACACATGCAGGTTTAGCCCATTTACACAATGGTATATTTGTAGTAATGGGTAGCTTTTAAAATGGGCTGAAAGGAGCAAGAAAGAAAGAAAACGATAATCAAGAACATATGGTAAGGCTTTCAACTACATCTCTCATGTTCTGCAGTGCATTATTAGCTAAATTAGCAAGTTCCATGGGGTTGCAAAAAGATGACGAAACAAATGATCTAACATCTGCTAATATTTGCTAGTTAACAAGAGCTCCCTACTGATGTGACTTTGCCAGTCGCTAAAATTTGGTTGTGTGCGATTCAGAAAGACCATTGAAATGTTAGTGGTTTTTAATCCTTTAACTGCCATATACAATTTCTTGTATTAGGAATTTGTCATTTTTTGCATACCCCTTTTAACTCTCCACAGTCACACACAGAGTTTTGGGGTCAGAGCACAGGGTCAGCTATTTGTACAGCATCCTTGGTACACCCCTGGAGCAACTGAAATTAAAGGCCTTGCTCAAGGGCCCAATGGAGTAGCATTCCTTCTGTCACTGCCGGGTTTTGAACTGACAACCTTCAAGTTACCAGCCCAGATCCTTCAGAAACAGAGACACCACTCCGTCCCATAGAGACACCACTCTGCCACCTTAGAGTTAAGAATATTAATTAAAATGGTAATCTTGATTGGCAGGAGTGTACGGAATGTCATTTGTGGCAAAATGAAGTAAAGTGAAAAAGTGCAATATACTGTATAAGTGAATCATTAAATTTTGATAAACTGCAATGATGTTTATTGAAGTTTGATTGATAGACAACAGAAATAGCATGAAATAAATAATAAGCTATTTTGAAATGTACCGTCTAGAACAGTCCCACTATGAAATATAAACAGCCTCCAAAAATAAGGTAATTTTAAATAAAATGTAAAAAAGTCAAATTAAAAGTTCATTATTAAAACTGAATAAGATGCTGATGTAGCACTTCATGAAAACAAGTTGTATTAAGTATTACCAAATATTGTGTTGTATTTTACAATTACTTTGCAAGGTTTATTTATTTAGTTGAGCTATAAACAGCAGCCGAAAGAAGAAGATAAACAAAAACGTTGACTGCATTTTGCTTTGAAATTAATTTGATACTGTTTTAAGAATTACAATGACAGAAAAACCTATGCACTGAAAAATAAATGTCACTGTTTCAATAGGTCTGCTGTATCAATGTTTATTTTAACCTTTTCATAAGAAACCTTTAGGCCAGGGAAATATAAAACAATGCACTGAAAATGAAGAAAATGGTCAATTAATTAAAAAAAATAAATAAGTCCCGTTTTTTGGAAAAAAGACCCACCCTATCTGGGAGACTAGCCACTCCCCTCTATAGTGCGTTTCAAAGGTAAAATACAAGCTACAAACTTCACCAAAGTAAGTAAGTACAGAATGCATACAGATCTAGAAACAGGGGTACGTTTATCAAAAAGCTTTGTAATGCTAAGTACATTGTTTGTTAATTAGTGAGTGTTTCCCAAAACCCTTTGTAAATAAAGTAGTACTAAAGTAGTACTTAATCTTGTTTGTAAATTAAGAAGTGAACTGAACTACTCATTTTTTTAAATGTTGTTCTTTATTTGAACTTTTGGTGGTCACTCTAAGAGGATCACAAAAAAATCCACTAAACCTTTAATCATTTAGATTACTTTTTACATTTTTTATTTTCATTCTAAGTGTTACTTACACTTGTAATTCAATTAAATCATTTTCCATTTATTTTTGTATAGAAGGGGCATATCCCCTGGGGGAGGGAAGGTAGGTGAAAAAAAACATGTAATAAACGCATTGCGGTCGTAAAATACCCTTTACGTTTTAATAAAAAAATACAAAAATTACACATTAAATATATAAATTAAGGTCGCTCTAAGAGGATCACAAAAAAATCCACTAAACCTTTAATTTGGGCACTGTAATAATAATAATAATAATAATAATACAATGGCTTGCATAATAAAGTTGCTTTTTTTGCAGGCATACTTGCAATTGTAGTTGCAGTTGCAATGGATAGAACGTTCATCCCTATTCATACTCCAAGCCTCCTGAATCCCCTCCGTACCGGTCAAAAAGGGTTCTCAGCATTAAATGTCCAGGTGAAATGCAACCAGTCATCAGGAACTTCATGCAGACCTTATGGCCAAGCAGCCTATGAGGACACATGATGCTTACATCCAATTCAAAATATAAGTAAAATGTATTATTATTATTATTATTATTATTTGTCCTACTCTGGAGGATGTCAGATGGCAAGGGATGGTGTGTTTGATGGTGGCTGGTTACTGGGAGACAGTAGGTCTGGTCTTCATGAACACCTGCCATCTCCAGTGTTGAATCCCCAAACTGTGACTGAGAAGAGGTGGAACACGTCACACCAAAGCACGGGCACTGTTTTAGATCGTTTAGAACGTGCTATGGGTGAGAGGAAGATGAAATTCTGGTGCCAGCATAAGTCTTCAGAGGGCTTTCACAAGCCTTGTAAAATAACATTTCTTTATTTTTTGTCAATTCCTCCGTAAGTTGCTTTAACTCCTCCTTTGTGAAGTGTTGCTTTTTTTTCCTATCACTGCTTACCATTGTTCTTAATTGCAAGGAAGTCGTGTTACATTTTCAGCCTGTTTATGGATTTTTGACTTGTATGTTATACTAATTTTACCTAATAGTGGCAATATTTATTGCTTTTTTTTGAGTTTTTTTCTTTTGTTTACATTTGTACATGTCTATATTTAACCACTTAAATATGTAGAATTGATTTTCCTGTTATTGACTGACTGCTTTTCTGATGTGGACACTGGGTAGGACCCCAACATAGAACTGTCGAATAATGAAGGGCTTCTGGAGACACTCGTAAAACTTACTAATTCTTTTCCTCTGTCATTCGTTATCACATTCATTATTAACTAAGATCGATCATTTAGGGGAAACACAGTCCAGGTTACTTTAAATTCTCACTAAAACAAAGTCTTTCTATAGGGTGCTCTGGTGACTTTAAACTTTGTGTTGTCCTTTCAACTGCTTCCAGCATCAGTCTATGAGTTTGCTCAGCATGGAAAAAAGAATATTTGCCACTCACTAATAAAATACATGTGGAATGGAATTTAAATCTATTGCTAGCTTCTGTATGAAAATCTGCATGTTCTCTGTGTGGCTAGGTATTATTATAACAGATAAATAAGCGTGCTTACATAGAGTAGGGCTGCCAGCGTGGAATGCAGTTCTTGGCTGCTTCCCGGCTTGTCTCAGCAGTGTCTGGTTATCGTCCAATTAAGATGCCAAACGTATGACAAGTTTTCTGATAAGCTTAATTAAAAATATAAGAAAAGATTAGAATTTCTGCTTTCCGTTGTAATCAACAAATTGTGTAAGAATGTTCTGTGACGTTTGGATGAAACTGAGCTTATGTTTTTTCTAAACTATTTCTTTTGAACATCTCTGTTATAAAATGCAACTCACCCCCCTGTGATGGGGTTTTTGCACTTCAGAGTCAGTGAGAAAAAAAGCTGACAGGCTCTGTAAGGAAAAAGACCCTCTGCTCATCAAGAAGTGTAAAGAAATAAAAAGAATTCTGCTTATTTGAATTAGTGTCTGCCTGCTGTTGTCTCGACACTTCGTCCACATACACCATGACAGATTACCATAACTCATGGACTGATGTAAGCTACCATGAAAAACTATCAACAACATCAATGCTTACAAGGCACCATTACAGGTCATTACAGGATGAATAGAAAGTCGGAATTCAGGTGCCAATTAAATAACAAATGATTTAATTGAGCCAAGTGTCTTGCACTTTTCTGGCTATATAGTTTGGTAAGTTTTTCTAATTAATGTTTAATTAACACAATGGGTTGTATTCTTTTTCTTCTTCTTCTTCTTCTTCTTCTTCTTCTTCTTCTTATTATTATTATTATTATTATCAATTTAATTAGCCATATTTGGGTATCTTGGTCACATTTCCAGGTGTTCTCATTAAAACACCCTGTCATGAAAGATGTACTCATAATTCTAACTTATTTCTTTTCTAAGTGCGGCTAATCAGCATTAGCCAAGATAGCCAAACAAATAAATGATAACATTATTAAAAATTTAAGCAGAGAATGAATAAACCTTGAAGGATTCCTAGTCTAGTAATTAAATGTAAGCAACTAACTTTAATCAGAATCCAATAAAAATAAAGAAGTGTTCCTTTTACTATCAAACTATGTTTAACTTGGGAAAGTAAAAGGAAAACAGTTAAAACAAATAATTAATGAAACAGAGGACACATTTTGAAGAATACAAGAATCTATAATTTTTTATAACTTATTTTCTCACTTAGGCAACAAACTGTAGTAGACCAAACACGCATACATTATTTGGTTAAAAGACAATTAGATGCCTGTAAAGCCGCAGTGTCTCAGTGACTGCATATAAGTGTGTCTTTTAATGATCAGGTTTAAAGTTGGTTCATTCTTAGCATCCCATAATCACAGGACTAGACTCCAAATTCTCCTAACTGCCAATTAAAATAAGTAGCTCAGAAAATGGATGGAAGGATAACTTGTCTACAACATGCTTGACCTCATCATTTTTTTGTTGTAAGAAAGTCTATGAGATGTGATTAAAGGCTTTATGTTTTAAAATTGTGTTATTTACGACTAGTCAAAGACAGGCAAAAGAATACATTTTCAAATATTTGCTATATCTTGCCCTACATGCACCTTCAGCACCTTTCCTCAGTGTCTTCATGTGTTTAAACTTCCCTTGACCAGCACTCCTTCTCTTGAACACGTTCCTGTAAAGCTTCTTTCTCTCATTCTGTCATTTCAAGGCACTTTGCTCACCTCCAGTCTGCTTTTATACTACCCTTCTCTGAATGTGGCACTCAGCAGGCCTCCTACGCCTTTACTCCTCCTCGTAGATCTCACACTTGCACATCATCTTTCAATCACATCACCAAAGCCAAACTGACCAATCAGATTGCTCTGTGAGACTGGACATGTACACAGCCATTAGTGATTAATTCAATAGTGGATTTAAAATGCGATGCACAAACTAAAAGAGTCCTTTGTATTAACTCATATAGGCCAACTTCTGTGCTTTACTTACAGTAGCAGCTACATTTTCTAGATATTTTCACAAACTTACAACAAACATTGAAAAGGTGCAGATTAAAAGTTAAAATCCATGACTAACATATGTCCCCCAGACTGTAAACCAAACATAAAAAATTTTATTCTGACAGTTAAATGAAAAAAAATAATCTTCAGTTAGATATTGAACAATTCCTAAAATGAATTCCCTTATACAGATTAGTGTATGTATTTTATTCACCTTCCGAAAGTTTCATAACATTTCCAGTGCAGGATGGTCTTTATCAGTGTGATGAAAATAAAAAAAAGGTAAATTAACTGCTAGACTAAACCAGGTTCTTCATAACTTCGTATACTACATAGGACTGCCTCATTATGTATTGACAAAATGTTAGATATACAAAAAATAAGTATTTTCATTTTATTATGTTGACCATTAAAACTGAAGAAGAAAATATGCTTACCAAACATTTAGTCAGACCTGGACACAAAACGTTGAAACACCACTGCACAGGTGGCAATTTATTTCATGGCCCAGCCTTTTGCGTGGTGCTGTACATCACCAGGGAGCTAATTACAGTCATTATGGAAGAGCAACAAGTTTGTTTGTTGTACAACAATTGTATGGATGTGCCCTCTGGAGATTACTAGAGAATAACAAATACCACAATTATCAAACAGAGAATTAAATCAGGTTATTACACCATTTTTTGCACAAACATTCTAACAAAATCTTAGAAAATGTAATTACCTGTCTGACAAGCACATTACGAACTGAATTTATGATTATTTTATTTATGCAGTCCTATCGAAATTTTGAAATTTTGTACCTCAGCTTAATAGTTGAAACCTTTTAAGAGAAAGATTGTCACCAAAAGTATGGGCTGCCAGGGAACCAATACATTTTTTTAAAAAAGAAAAGTGCAATTGATTGTTATAGAAAACCTTTAAGTAACATTATCAGTCTGTTCAAAACATTTTCAGTTATATTACCTTTTGTCTAACCACTCTAAGTAGGACGAGTTCATTGTAGTATGCAGTCCCTCTAACTAGCCCCTGACCTGAGGTATCTCTCTTTCTCTATGTAACCTAATACAGGATGATCTAATGTCTCATTTACAGACCTGTTTGTAATAGATTAACATGTTATCAGCAATATGCTATATATGTTTTTGAATACTGATATACTATAAAGACTTTGTCGAAAAAAGGAATGACAGCACACCTAAGACTATAATACAGAGAGCAAGGGGTGCTCCAAAGATGTCTTTGTTAAATAGAACATTTTTATACTTACAGTATATATTGCTGGAGTATGAGGAACCTTTTATGTATGAGTGTTGAAGTACAACAGGGATCAAGATTTTATTTTTCCTTATCACTGAAACACATTATATAGCCAATATGTATCACAATTACATCTGGAATATCACTACAGGCAGTTTTATACAGGCAGTTTTAGATGGGGTAATGTAGCTGACTGACGAGATAAAAGTTACCCTCAAGTCAGGATTATACATTTGATTTGGACCTACCATGGAGTTCCATTGCAAAGACAGTAGACGTCTCTACCTTCGATGCTTGCTAGATATTTAATAAGAGAGTGAGAGACTCTACCATTTAAAGGCAGTGTGACATATATGGTTTTTGAGATACGAGGAAATGTAATTATTATAATATGCTACACTATCTCAGATTGGATTCAAGTTTGGAATATTTGAACATTACAACAATATAGATGAGAACATGGAATTCAGTCCAATAAAGCTTGCCAATTGAATCCACTTAATTCTTCTAAAATAACATCAAGTCTAATTTTGAAATCCCACCACATTACTTGGTTGTTTATTCAATTTCTGTGGTTGTCTATGTGAAGAAAAAAATCCTCATTTTTGTGCAAAATTTACCCTTAACAAGTTTCCAACTATGTCCCCATGTCCTTGATGAACTCATTTTAAAGTGACAATCTCAATCCACTGGACTAATCCAGACTAATTTTACACACTTCAAATCATGTCTCATCTTAATCTTCTTTTGATTAAACTGAAAAGGCTCATCTCTTTTCATCAAACACTCGGCTTCTTTCATCTTTCATCACACGTAATTCATCCCCTGTAGCCCTGGAATCAGCCTAGTCGCTCTTCTTTGGACTTTTTCCAGTGCTGCTTTGTCCTTTTTGTAACCTGAAGACCAAAACTGCACCCAGCACTCCAGATGAGGCCTCACCAGTGTGTTATAAAGCTTGAGCAGAACCTCCTGTGACTTGTACTCCACACATCAGGGTGCTATATAACCTGACATTCTGTTAGCCTTCTTAATGGCTCCTGAACACTGTCTGGCAGTTGATAGTGTTGAGTCCCTTATGATCCCAAATCCTTCTCGTCAGGGGTACTTTCAATTTTTAGACCTCCCATTGTGTATTCAAACCTAACATTTTCACTTCCTATGTGTAATACTTTATATTTACACCTATTAAATTTCATCAGTCACAAATCTGCCCAAGCCTGCATGCTGTCCAGATACCTCCGTAACGATTCAACAGATTCTAGATTATCTGCCTAGTTTGGTATCATCTGCAAACTTAACACTGGAATCCCTGAAGCCCATGAAAAAAGTTGTAATGCTGGGGCACCTTAAATTCCTTCGCACCTCTCCATCTTTTGTTTTGTTAATGTGTCAATCAGCACAAGCAGCCTGCTATCCCATCCTCCCCACCGATGCAGCTGAAGTTCTCCCAGCTCAAGTGTCTTTATCTGGGTATGAGGTGCCTGGAATTGTATAGGATAAATAATATATCATTATTTGGAATACATGGATTTCATGTGTGTTCCATGTCTACAACAATCTGTGTAAGTGTAGGATGACAGGAAATGCGAGGCAAGAAATGCTGAACACATACTGTAGCTAAAACAGACACTTCAGAGTGTTTTCAAAAGCAAAAGGCCTTTCCCTGAACAATTTAAAGTATCTCCTGTATGTTCAGCAATTTACACTTAGTGAAATAGTACAGAAGGTCTCTCACTAAACATAATAACTGATTGCATCAACTTTAGCTCTAATGATTGAAGACACTACAAATCAATATCAGTCTTTCTCATCACTGTGGAGAAACTTTAACCCACTCTTCCTGGCAGAACATCTGTAATTCTGGAACACAGTTATGTTCTAGACCATGAACTCCTCATTTCAGAGCCTTCTTAACTCTTTTAGGGCTAATTTTTTTTTGTTTCTTTTCTCCCAGGGCTGAATATTTTTCCAAAAACTAACATTTTTTAAAAAAGAACACAAAGCAATTGTTTAACATATCAAATCAACAAAAAATATTTCCTTTTGACAAATGTTACTGTCTTGCATGTTGTATGAGCCTGCATACTCTATGATTTCACATACATATCACATACATTTTACACAGCAAAGTCTGATCTTGCTCAAAGCAGCCAATTTCAGTCTTTGCCACATTGCACTCCTTACAATATGTGTTGCTTTGGTGCCTATTTTTCAATTGTCTGTTGCTGCACTTTCTCACATATATTGTTAGTGTGTACTGTAGAGAGACAAGTCACCCATTTGCCATCGTGCCATGCCACTGCCACCAAGTTTTCTGCCTGCATGAAAACCGTATTGTCACCTCTTTTCATCTTCTGAAACTTTATGAACTTTATGTATGGCATTATAGCCTGGCTCACCCCATGGGATTTGCTTCTGTTTATTACAGAAGTGAATAAAACTTTGCAGCAGCACGTACCTAAGCCACCAGGGGACAAAACACGTTTGGACCAATGCTCCCTGACGTTATATCACCAGTTCTGTCCCATCTCTATTTGTAATGCCACAGCGCGCTTCATCTCGTCTTTCGTTGTGGGTTTCCACTTTGAAAAACGAGAATGCGATGCAAACGCAGCCCGCGATTCAAAAAAAATCTCTGCGTACCTGTTTGTCTCGTCTGACAGTAGCTGAAAAGCAGCATCAGGAGAGAGCAGCCTGAAGTTCAGCAGCTGGTGATCTGTCGTGTCCAACAGCAAGCCATGCTGTCTTGTAAACTCCGGTAGCCAGATCAGGTCTAATCGGATCAATGTCTGTGTATTTATCCCATGCGAACCTTGCCGTAGATGCATCGGCTGCGCGAAGGCACTCAACTGGCAGCAGATCCGCTGGCGCGGCATCGGCTGGTGTCTGATCAGCTGATGCCTGCTTCTAACTCTCTTGCTCGATCTCCTGATCACTGCCAATAAAATCCGATTCTGAAAAATGAAGAGTCCGACTCCGCGATAATGCGCAAAACATCATCTGCCGAGTGTTTTCTTTTCTGCACTTGCTTCGCTGCCTTTTCACATGTGGGTGCCATCTTGCCTTTGTTTACATTTCGCAACTCACGCACACGCAATGTTTATTTGCCGAGTCAACGAGTCTAGTATTCCTCCAAGCACAGAGGGAATGCCTGTGACATGACAGTGAGATTTGTCGCAATTAACAGCTGATTGTCGCCCCCTATCCCTGGATGTCGACTTTTGTCGACATTAGCCTTCAACCCCTCCTGTCGACAAAAGTCGACATCCGCCCTAAAAGAGTTAAGTTGTATACTTCGACAAGGCTAATACAAAACTTCAATCTACTTGATTTCAGTCAATCTGGATGCGGCTTGTTTTTGTGTTTTGGATTACTGCCTTGCTGCATGACACATCTATGTTCAAGCATTATCTTACATATGGATGACTGGTTATTTTCTTACGAATTTTTTGACACAAAACAAAATTAATAGTTCCTTAAATTATTGCAGTTCACATCTTGAGACAGCAAAGCAACCCCAAACTATCTCACTACCACCCAATCATTAGAAAGGGCCTGATTATATGGAATTACAAAAGGAAGACGGAAGTTTAGAATTTGTATTTAAACAGGCACTATTGGTACATGATGAATATTATAAAGTACAGGATGGCAACAATTTAAAAACTCCATAATTCATTAACAAGAATGGTTTCTTGTACCATGTGATGTTGGGCCATATCACTGCTAACTTCATAAAAGAGTTAGTGGACCCACAGTCCTGAAGGGAGGCTGTTTTACATCTTTCTCAATCACACATGTTGGGTGGACATCATGGCACTAAGAAAACAAGGGAGCATATTTTGAAGCATTTTTATTGGTTCAGCCTGTCTAAAGATCATGTCCTGATTGTCAAAAGTTCTCTGCTCATCAACCACCTTGCCTTCCTCTACTTCTGAATCCAATTATATTTGTATGTATGTATATCGCCAAAGTAATCCTCTACAGCCAGTAGGCGTCACGCACAAGAACAGAAGGCCTCCCTCAGCTGTGCTACAGGGACGTCTGCAAGTGGGACATGAAGACCCTGGAGTTGATCATTCAAAGTGCAGAGGCATCTTGAAGTTCAGAGAAGAAACACTCCAGATAGAAGCGGCGGAATAACAATCTCACAGAAAGCAATGCTGCTCCAAAGACAGAGCTGAGATACCCACAAGTTCAGCCTCTACAATAGATATTGCCACCCTTACATTGGTTTCATCAGTCACAAACAACGCTGCAACAACAACAAAACAACAGCATGAAAAACTACAGCCCACCTTTCCAACGCCGTTTTCGACTGATGGAAGCCTTACTATATGTATATACACTGCTCAAAAAAATTATTGCAGTTCCTGGGTGACAAAAGGAATTGATGCCGTTGACTTGCCCACACACCCCTTGCTTTCCTCCTATAATGGACAGTCTCCTGATATCTCTTCCATGCTCATGAGACTGTGCTGTGAGACACAGTAAACCTTCTTGCGATGATATGTATGGATGTGCTATTCTGTAGGAGCTGCACTACCTGTACACAACCTGAATCGGCAGCAAGTACTGCCTCTTACTACCAGTAGTGACAAGGACACTACAGTAAATTCAATCAGGAAAGATACAATACAATACAATACAGTTTATTTTTGTATAGCCCAGAATCACACAGGAAGTGCCGCAATGGGCTTTAACAGGCCCTGCCTCTTGACAGCCCACCAGCCTTGACTCTCTAAGACAAGGAAAAACTCCCAAAAAAACCTTGTAGGGAAAAAATGGAAGAAACCTTGGGAAAGGCGTTCAAAGAGAGACCCCTTCCAGGTAGGTTGGGCATGCAGTGGGTGTCAAAAGAAGGGGGTCAATACAATACAATACACAGAACAGAACAAATCCTCAATAAAAAATAAGAAACTTTTTTAGAAGTAAAAAAAAAAAAAAATTTTAGAAGTACGGAGCAGAATTTAACAGTAGATGATATCACATAATAAGATTTGGATATTTTTAGAGTCCTGGAGACCTCATCCATCAAGCTGCCTCCCCCATTTGGCCATTTCACGGCTGAAACAGTGCTGGGCCAGCCAATACGACGAAAGGACCCCTCTTTCCCATGATTCCTACGAGTCTCCATCAGGGATGACTTTACTTTAGGCAGGCAAAACAACTTGGCAGGTGGGCCGTGGCACCAAGTGCCACATTTGAGTACCGAGAAGAGAAACAGAATAGGTGAGGGTTAGAATTCAATTATAACTATCATGTTACTTATGTTTTAGTGCTAATGACTAACAACAGAGATGCAGTCTGTACAGTTAATCAGCAGCTCTAGTCAGGGTGTGCTAAACTGAAGTAGTGAGTCTTCAGCCGGGATTTAAAAGCTGAGACCGAAGGGGCATCTCTTATAGTAGCAGGCAGACCATTCCACAGTTTAGGGGCCCTGTAACTAAAAGCTCGACCTCCCATTGTTATTTTATTAATCCTTGGAATCATAAGCAGACCGGCATCTTGAGATCTTAATGTGTGCTCTGGTTTGTAAGTCATGATAAGTTCAGACAAGTAAGCCGGACCTCGGCCATTTAATGCTTTATATGTTAAAAGGAGGATTTTGAAATCTGCCTTAAACTTAACCGGGACCCAGTGTAAGGATTTAAAAACTGGAGTTATGTGTTCGTATTTTCTTGTTCTTGTAATAATTCTTGCAGCTGCATTTTGGATTAACTGGAGGCTGTATAAGAAACAGTTTGAACATCCAGTGAACACCGCATTGCAGAAGTCAATCCTACTAGAAATAAATGCATAAATTAATTTCTCAGAATCCTGTTTATTTAGAAAGCGCCTTAATTTCCTAACATTTTTAAGATGGAAGAAACATGATTTGGACAACTTTGTAATGTGCGCTTTAAATGACATGCTAGAGTCAAAGATAACTCCTAGATTGCGGGCTGATTCAGTAAAATTAATGGGAATTCCAACTGAGTTAAAATGATGACAAAATATAGTTATGATCAGCGTCATTCCCTCCAACAATTAACATCTCTGTTTTATCTGTATTTAAAGCCAAGTAGTTCTCATTCATCCACTCCTTTAATTCGCTAACACAACTAATTAAAGACAACATTGGAGAAACTTCATTTGATTTAAATGAAAGGTATAACTGGGTGTCATCTGCATACGAGTGAAAATTAACATTATGTTTCCTAATGATAGATCCCAATGGAAGCATGTAAAGTGAAAACAGTAAAGGTCCCAGTACTGAGCCCTGCAGGACACCATATTGAACTTCTGTGTATAATGATGGAGTACTGTCAGCACATTTCTGTACATATTGTAATCGATTTGATAAGTAAGAACTAAACCAAGCGAGCACAGTGCCTGTAAGCCCAACATCATTTTCTAGCCTGTGCAGTAAAATAGAATGGTCTGTGGTGTCAAATGCTGCACTTACGTCCAACAACATAATTACAGTGGAGTTTCCTTCATCAGAGGTTATCAGAATGTTGTTTACGACCCGCGTTAGTGCCGTTTCTGTACTAAGACCAGTGCGGAAACCAGACTGGAATTTTTCAAATAAATTGTAATGCGTAAGTTGTGACTGAAGCTGACTGGCGACTACTTCTTTTAGTATTTTAGAGAGAAATGGTAGATTTGAAATAGGCCTATAATTATTTAGTCTAGGTCTGACTTTTTAATTTAATGACTGACACTTTTAGTGTCAGTGTTATTTTTAGTAGAGAGCAATTGTCTGTGGTCACCACCTGTAAAACCATTCCCTTTTTTGGGGGTTGTCTTGCTGTTGCCTCTCCAGTGCACGTGTTGTAACTTTCATTTGCACCAAAACAGGTGAAGTTGATTCACAAACACCTGCCTGGACAGATTGATATTGCTGAAGCATAACTGACTTGGTGTGACACTGGGATGATTAAGTTTTCCCTTAATTTTTGTGAGCAGTATTTTTCTTGCTATGTACCCTTTTATGTGGTGTATATTTGTGTGTCTTTTTGTTCTGAGGAGACCTGCAGGTAAGAATGTCATTGTATTGTGTACATGCCAATAAACTTGAATTAATCATTCAATGGGAGAAAAGCCTAATTGGCCATTATACTGTGTATAAACACACACACACACACACACAATTATATTCAATATATACAGTATATCTGCCAGTATTTATGTTTATATCAATGCATTTTTTATACTGAAATATTTTTATTATTATTGGCTGTTCAGTAATCTTAATATATGTGGGTAGGAACTGCCCCTGAATCTACTGGTGCAAATGCAAAAGGAAGGGGTGAGAAAAATGGCTGTGCTGAATAACTACGGTTTTTAATAATCCCATTTGCCCTTCTAAGGTAGTGAGTGTTGTGTATGAATAGCACAGACATTATGCATATAGAAGCCAAAAAAATGCATAGAATATTAATGGCATACTTGTCAACTGCAGCCATAATTTTAAACTCCTAAATAAATGATCATGCAAGGGCAATTTAGACAAATGAATTAATAAAAACACAATGTAAGACAGAAATCGCAATGGTTCTCATTAACTTTGGGACATAGATAGATAGATAGATAGATAGATAGATAGATAGATAGATAGATAGATAGATAGATAGATAGATAGATAGATAGATAGATAGATAGATAGATAGATACTTTATTAATCCCAAGGGGAAATTCACATACTCCAGCAGCACCTTACTGATACAAAAAAACAATATTAAATTAAAGATTGATAATAATGCAGGTAAAAAAAACAGACAATAACTTTATATAATGTTAACGTTTACCCCCCCGGGTGGAATTGAAGAATCTCATAGTTTGGGGGAGGAACGATTTTCTCAGTCTGTCAATAGAGCAGGACAGTGACAGCAGTCTGTCGCTGAAGCTGCTCTTCTGTCTAGAGATGATACTATTTAGTGGATGCAGTGGATTTTTTCATAATTGACAGGAGCCTGCTGAGCGCCTGTCGCTCTGCCACAGATGTTAAAACTGTCTAGCTCCATGCCAACAATAGAGCCTGCCTTCCTCACCAGTTTGTCCAGGCATGCGGCGTCTTTCTTCTTAATGGTGCCTCCCCAGCACACCACTGCGTAGAAGAGGGCGCTCGCCACAACCGTCTGATAGAACATCTGCAGCATCTTATTGCAGATGTTGAAGGACGCCAGCCTTCTAAGGAAGTATAGTCGGCTCTGTCCTTTCTTACACAGAACATCAGTTTTGGCAATCCAGTCTAATTTATCATCCAGCTGCACTCCCAGGTATTTATAGGTCTGCACAATTTGCACACAGTCACCTCTGATGATCACGGGGTCCATGAGGGGTCTGGGCCTCCTAAAATCCACCACCAGCTCCTTGGTTTTGCTGGTGTTCAGGTGTAGGTGGTTTTCCGCTCCCACCTTTTCCTGATATGCAAACTGCAGAGGGTTGAGAGCGTGTTGAACCTGTGGCCTCAGGTGGTGAAGCAGCAGCCTCTCCATGGTATTCATCACATGTGATGTTAGAGCAACAGGCCGGAAGTCATTCAGCTCACTAGCACGTGATACCTTTGGGACTGGGGTGATGCAAGATGTTTTCCAAAGCCTCGAGACTCTCCCCTGTTCCAGACTCAGGTTGAAGATGCGCTGTAGAAGACTCCCCAGCTCTGACGCACAGACCTTCAGCAGTCGTGGCGATACTCCATCTGGACCCGCTGCTTTGCTGGCACGAAGTCTCCTCAGCTCTCTGCTCACTTGCGCTGTTGTAATTATGGGTGGGGATGTCTCTCCTATGCTGGTATCAGCAGAAGGATGTGTGGAGAGTGCAGTACTCCGAGGTGAGAGTGGGTTAGGGTGGTCAAACCTGTTAAAGAAGTTGTTCATTTGGTTTGCTCTCTTCACGTCTTTCTCGATGGTGGTACCCCGCTTCGAGCTGCAGCCAGTGATGATCTTCATCCCATCCCACACTTCCTTCATGCTGTTATTCTGCAACTTCTGCTCCAGCTTTCTCCTGTACTGCTCCTTCGCCGCCCTGAGCTGGATTCGGAGTTCCTTCTGCACGCGCTTGAGCTCATGCTGATCAGCGTCTTTAAAAGCCCTTTTCTTCTGGTTCAAAAGGCCCTTGATGTCACTTGTAATCCATGGCTTGTTGTTAGCATAGCAGCGTACAGTTCTTACTGGAACTACAATGTCCATACAGAAGTTGATGTAGTCAGTAGTGCAGTCAACAACCTCCTCAATGTTCTCACTATGTGATCCCTGCAGGATATCCCAGTCTGTAGTTCCAAAACATTCTCTCAGAGCATTCTCAGCCTCCGGGGTCCACTTCCTGAATGTTCGTGTGGTTGCAGGTAGGACCCTCACTTTTGGTTTGTAGTGAGGCTGAAGCAGAACCAGGTTATGATCTGCTTTCCCAAGCGCAGGCAGTGGGGTGGCGCTGTATGCGTCTTTAACGTTTGCATACAGTAAATCAATAGTCTTATTTCCCCGGGTGTTACAGTCCACATACTGAGAGAAGGCAGGTAATGTTTTGTCCAGCGTCACATGGTTAAAGTCTCCAGCGATTAGCACAAGTGCCTTGGGGTGCTGCGTTTGTAACTTAGCAACAGCAGAATGGATGATGTCACTCGCTGTCTCCACATTCGCCCGAGGAGGAATGTATACAATAACAACAATTACGTGTCCAAACTCTCTGGGCAAGTAATAGGGACAAAAACTTACGGCCAACAGTTCGATGTCCCTGCAGCAAGTGGAGATTTTGACGTTAACATGTCCAGAGTTACACCACCATGTATTGACATAGAGAGTGAGTCCTCCTCCTTTGTGCTTCCCACAGGTACTTGCGTCTCTGTCCGCTCTAACTGTGCTAAACCCGGGTAGCTCCACGTTAGCATCTGGGATGGTGTTAGTTAGCCATGTTTCACAAAAACACAACAAACTGCATTCTTTGTAGGTTCTGACATTTTTCACCAGCGCAGCCAGTTCGTCGATCTTATTTGAGATTGAGTTCACATTCCCCAGAATCACAGAAGGCACCAAAGGCTTAAAACGCCACTTTCTCGCAAGCCACTTCATTTTTAGCTTAGTGCCCGCTCTGCTGCCACGATACCGCCTTCTTACTTCGTCGGGTAAATAGGGAACCACACCGGCACTTGCGTTTGTTCTCAGCACATTGGTAGTATAATAAGTTTAAATTAGAGAATAAAAGAAGATGGCAATATAAAAATTAAAGAGAATCAAAAGATATCATTATTCTTTCAAACAACAAAATATGATAATTGTTCTAATTATTCTTAAAATAATTAAAGGAAATTAGGGCATTACAGAAGCTCTAAAACAAGAAATAAACAGACTTCTGCCCATCTTCCCAGTACACAAAATTCATAATCCATCCATTTGATTTGAGTGAATAAAAAAGCAGTTCCAGTGAGATTTTATCAATAAACTTTCATATTTTTTCTATACAATTTGATGGCAAAAAGCGATCATAGCTAGTGTCTCATAAAAGTACATTCTATTGCATAAGAAATGAAGAGTTCATGTGTAATGAGGATGAAATCTACTTTTTCAGTTTATTAAATATGATTCCTAATATTTAATTTGAGTGTTTTATTTAGACAGATGTAGCTATTAAGTGAATAAACTGTTTGACCAAGACTATAACTATATTATAGAGCTCATTAGCGAAAACTAGCATTTAAAAAGGAATTTAGAAAAAGGTTTGAAGAGAAGCCAACAGGTAGACAATACCATCATGCTGTTGGGAGATGTAGGAGAGGCTGAATGCAAATAAATATTTGAAAGGCAAGTTTTAGAAGACATTATTAGCCTAATTTTGAGAGCATCCTAAAAAAGGAGTCTGTTAGATCTGCTCTTGATTTGAACTAACAAATTGACAGGAATAAACAATGTGTTTTAACAGTGTTGAATTCTGGGATAGGGAAAAGAAGAAAGCATCATGGGAAGTATATGCAAAAGTAAAGCAAACACTGGGAAGAAATTATTATCTATTTGAATATGTATCTATACTAATAAAAGGCAAAGCCCTCACTGACTGACTGACTGACTGACTGACTGAATCACTCATCACTAATTCTCCAACTTCCCATGTAGGTAGAAGGCTGAAATTTGGCAGGCTCATTCCTTACAGCTTACTTACAAAAATTAGGCAGCTTTCATTTCGAAATTCTACGCGTAATGGTCATAACTGGAACCTGTTTTTTGTCCATATACTCTAATGGAGGAGGCGGAGTCACGTATCGCGTCATCACGCCTCCTACGTAATCACGTGAACTAAAAACAAGGAAGAGATTTACAGCACGAGTCAAACGTGGGAACGAAGGTAAATGACGTTAATTTTTGAGTGTCTTTTAATACTGTGTAAGTATACATATTAACACATGTGCAATTAAACATGTGCATTTACGGGGTGATTTCTCAGGCTTAAAAGCTCGCCTTTTATTAAAGAGGTAAATGCAAACTGTTTTCATTCTGAAGGGCACAAACCACGTTAGATTTCATGCTCAAGAGTAAACTCAGCACACAGCTTGGTCATATTACAACCGGTTCATTTTCCTCAGTTTAAAAAGGTTTACTTTTCTTCTTAATAAAATTTTTAAAGCAGTACTTCGCCGCTGCAAAGCGCGGGTATTTTGATATATATCAAAATATATCGCGTCATCACGCCTCCCACGTAAGCACGTGAACTGAACCGCTGCCGTTTGCAATGCCATATTCGCGAGATACAAGTTTAATGAGAAGACACGAGGTATGGACATCGCAACATCACACAAGACAGCGGCTCACGTGAAGTGACTGAACGCAGCAGGAGTGATCACTTCGATGAATCAAACCTGTTCAAAAAACACATTACACAATTGATAAGGTACGAAAACAATATGAAACCGATTGTGGATTTGCGTACAGCCACTGAAACTTTCTGACGGCATGAAACTTCAGGTCACGTGTCTGCAAAAGAACGTCATTGAGGCAACTATTTTTACTGGCGGTGGCTCAGGGGAGAGAGTTTTTATTCCTCGCATCCCCGTTATACCCTCTGATCTCCCATTTCAATTCAAACGCCTCCAATTTCCACTAAGGCTCTGCTTCGCAATGACAATTAATAAGTCTCAGGGACAGACCCTACAAAAGGTTGGCATTGATTTGAGGCAAGACTGATTTTCACATAGCAAACTGTACGTTGCATGCTCAAGAGTAAGCTCAGCACACAGGTTGGTCATATTACAACCAGAGGGGCAAACTGACACCATGATATACAAAGAGATCCTTAACAAATAATTATTGATTCATTTTCCCTCAGTTTAAAAAGGTTTACTTTTCTTCTTAATAAAAATTTTAAAGCAGTATTTCGCCGCTTCGAAACGCGGGTATTTTGATATATATCAAAATATATCGCGTCATCACGCCTCCCACGTAAGCACGTGAACTGACCCGCTGCCGTTATTCACGAGATACAAGTTTAATGAGAAGACACTTTTAACTGCCGGGTCTTAGCTAACATTAAATAAACCCGTGGACATTGCAACATCACACAAGAGAGCGGATCACGTGAAGTGACTGAACGCAGCAGGAGTGATCACTTCGATGAATCAAACCTGTTCAAAAAACAAATAACACAATTGATAAGGTACGAACAGAATATGAAACTGATTGTAGATTTGCGTACAGCCACTGAAACCTTTTGACGCCACGAGACTTCAGGTCACGCGTCTGCAAAACAACCTCATTGAGGCAACTATTTTTACTGGCGGTGGCTCAGGGGGGAGAGTTTTTATTCCTCGCATCCCCGTTATACCCTCTGATCTCCCATTTCAATTCAAACGCCTCCAATTTCCACTAAGGCTCTGCTTCGCAATGACAATTAAAAAGTCTCAGGGACAGACCCTACAAAAGGTTGGCATTGATTTGAGGCAGGACTGCTTTTCACATGGCCAACTGTACGTTGCATGCTCAACAGTAAGCTACCACACAGCTTGGTCATATTACAAGCAGAGGGGCGAACTGACAACGTGCTATACAAAGAGATCCTTAACAAATAATTATTGATACATTTTCCCTCGGTTTAAAAAGGTTTACTTTTCTTCTTAATAAAAATTTTAAAGCAGTACTTCGCCGCTGTGAAGCGCGGGTATTTTGATATATATGTGTACATATGTGTGTATATATATATATATATATATATAGATATGCGTATATATATATATATATATATATATATATATATATATATATATATATATATATATATGTAGATATATGTATATATATATATATATATATATATATATATATATATATATATATATATATATATGTAGATATGTGTGTATATATATATATATATATATATATATGTAGATGTGTATATATATATATATATGTATATGTATATATGTAGATATGTATATATATATATATATATATATATATATATATATATGTAGATATGTAGATATGTATATATATATATATGTAGATATATATGTAGATATATATATATATATATATATATATATATATATATATATATGTAGATGTATATGTAGATATATATATATGTGTGTATATATATGTAGATATGTATATATATATGTAGATATAAGTATACTGTATATATATATATATATATATGTGTGTCTGTGTGTGTATATATGTATGTGTGTATATATATATATATATGTATGTGTATATGTATATATGTATATGTGTGTGTGTATGTATGTGTATATATATATGTTGACATATGTATATATATATATATGTATATATATGTGGATGTGTATATGTGTATGTATATATATATATATATGTAGATGTATATGTAGATATATATATATGTGTGTATATATATGTAGATATGTATATATATATGTAGATATAAGTATACTGTATATATATATATATATATATGTGTGTCTGTGTGTGTATATATGTATGTGTGTATATATATATATATGTATGTGTATATGTATATATGTATATGTGTGTGTGTATGTATGTGTATATATATATGTTGACATATGTATATATATATATATGTATATATATGTGGATGTGTATATGTGTATGTATATATATATATATATATATATATATATAAATATGTATATATGTGTATATGTAGATATGTGTATATGTAGATATGTATATATATGTATATATGTTTATGTATATATATGGTTACATAACCTCTTTAACACACTACTTCTCCGCTGCGAATCGCGGGTATTTTGCTAGTGTTTAAATAAACTGTCCAGTATGTATATGCTGGTATATGCTTGTAAGAAGATGTTAAATAGGGGTTTTTAGGGACTTTGTTATTTCACTTGTATCTCATAAATAGCTTAAAATAAATTCAGGTTAACAGCAAAGACCAAGGGTACATTCTTCATCATCTGAATGTTACTGATATAACAGACTAAAAGTAACCATGAAGCCATAGTGTAAACAAATAACCTCCATTGGCATGACGCAGACGCAATATAGCAATTAAGCGGCATACAGACCCTGTGCAGCTATTTAAAATGGAAGTATGGCTTGCAGCTTCTTATATAGGAAATGAGAATGCAGCATTTTTATGAGAGAGAGAGAGACAGAATGGGTGCGATAATGATAATAATTCTTTACATTTATATAGTGCTTTTCTCACTACTCAAAGAGATTTACATAGAGAGTAAGGAGCTACTTCAACGAGCACTAATGTCCAGCATCCACCTGGATGATGCAACGGCAGCCATTATTGCACCAATATGCTCAACACACATTAGATGTGATGACACTTACTTCCCTACACCAGCTTTAAGGTATTACATCTTGAAATACCTGGGATACGTATTTTGCAGGACTCCTATTCAATATTTTCAAAGGCTTTGGCAACATTGCATTTTGGGAGAATATTCTATGTATAGATGAAACAAAACAGGAATTTTTTGGATGAAGTGGGTTCTCTTATGCTTGGCCCAAACCAAATTTGGCATTTCACAGTAACAAGGTGGGTTGCAGTGTGACGACGTGGATATTCTTTGCTGTATCAGGAAATGCACAGTTTGTAGTAATTGCAGTATCTATGAATTTTACTCTGAATTGTAAAATTCCTAAAAAGAATAACCTGACACTCATATCTATATATATAATTCACTAAGCAGCCACCAGCGCAAGCAAGACACCCATGGAGCACGCAGGACGGAGCCACGCCCACCAACTCTAAGACCATTGGATATGACAACAACTCGCAGAGCCACGCCCACCAACTCGAACGCAGCAACTCACAAAACACGGCGTCATTTGCGTTTGTCTCTGCTACAGTCCACATGCACCTGTGAGCCACGTTGACTTTTCATTATTCTTTTTGGTTACGACGCACGACCGCGTCCACCATCGCAAACTGTTTTACACGCCATGATTTTAGAGTTGGTGGGCGGGTCTCTGTGAGTTGCTCTTGTGAGCGGGCACATGACCAGGCGGTGTGTATGCTTCGAGAACGAGGGTGGACGCGGCAGGACCATCTAAGAAGAGGCATGTTTGTCGCTGTATGCAGCGTGTAAAACAGTTTGTTTGTTGCGGATAATTTGCCTTTTACTTTTACATGAAGACAATTTCCTGTTAGATTGGCCTTTGCAATGACAATTAATAAGGCACCGGGCCAAACTTTCAAAATGATATGCATGTATCTGCCAAAACCAGTTTTCAGTCACGGACAATTATATGTTGCTCTCTCCAGAGTTCCATCTTTTCATTCACTTACTGTTGTATCCTCAAACCCACCCCTTTTAGACAACTGTGTCTTTCCAGAAGTGTTCAGCCATCAATAAATAATTATGCAGCGTATGCCTGCAGGAACACGTGCAGCGAGCGAGCGAGCCAGAGAGATAGAGCGACACACACAGGCACGCGAGAGAGACACACACACACACGCGAGAGAGAGAGAGAGAGAGAGAGACACACACACACGAGAGAGAGGGGGCTGGACGCATAAGAATAATAATAATAATACTTCATTACATTGATATAGCGGTGTTCTCAGTATTCAAAGCGCTATCCACACAGGGAGGAACCCACAATCTTCCAGTCTCCTTACTGCAAAGCAGCAGTACTACCACTGCGCCACAAGGCAGTTAAAGAATGCACCGGGCTCGATTTTGTTTTCACTTCTGTTTACAGCGATCGGGTCGTAGCGTGCATTGTTGCAATGTTATTTTTCTTGGTGGCTTATTACATTACGGATGTTTCACATGTTCATTTTTTTCCCTGTGCTTAAAAGACATTAATAAAGTGTTTCTCAATTGTGACTCCGGAACAACTCAGTACGCAAGCTATATTAAGCGTCAACAACGAAGACTTGCTACACCTTAATGAACAAGTACTGACACTTATCCCTACCGACGAAGTAGCTTTCACCAGCGTGGCCTCCATCGTCACAGACGATCCCGCTTTCAGTCACGGACAATTGTATGTTGCTCTCTCCAGAGGTCCGGGGGGAACGGTGGCGGTCCTCCAGTTTTCAGTCACAGACAATTGTATGTTGCTGTCTCCTGAGTTCCCTTACAGTCATATCCTCAAACCCACCCCATAAGAAGAAGCATGTTTGTCGCGGATGTGAATCACTGTATGCAGCGTGTCGAGCCGGAAGACCGGGGCTTGCAATTATTCCCCACGAACGAGGAATTCCCAGTAAGTGCGGGTCATACGCTCTCACTGATTACGTCCCTGCCCTTTGTACACACCCCCCCTCACTACTACCATGGTCAGGTGACTTGGTGGTTTATATATAGAAAAGCAGCCGGAACCGCAAAGAACAATGAATGGCGGGGGGCAGGGGTTTGGGGGGGGTTGCTTGGACCAAAGGGGCAGAATGAGCATCTTTCCCCTCTCCCCTCTCTGGGAGGTGGAGGCGCGACGGTGGTCCTCCAGTTTTCAGTCACGGACAATTGTATGTTGGTTCGTAGCGTGCATTGTTGTGTTAAAATCGCTGTATGCGGCGTGTAAAACAGTTTGCAAGGGGTATCCCATAGCCTTACAGTTGGTGGGCGGGTCTCTGTTAGTTGCTCTTGCGAGCCGGCACATGACCAGGCAGTGTATATGCTTCAAGAGCGAGGGTGGATGCAACAGGACCATCTAAGAAGATTCATGTTTGTCGCGGATGTGAATCACTATATGCAGTGTGTAAAACAATTTCTTTGTCGCGGATGTGAATTGCTGTATGCAGCATATACAACAGTTTGCGAGGGGTATCCCATGGTCTTAGCAGTGTCTATGCTTCGATGTGAATCGCTGTGTGCAGTGTGTAAAACGCTGTATTGTATGTTGCCCTCTCCAGAGTTCCATCTTTTCATTCACCTACAGTTGTATCCTCAAAACCAACCCCATTTGGACAACTGTGTCTTTCAGAACGTGTTCGTCCATCAATACATAATTATGCGGCATATGCTACGCTGCGGGTTGGCTACAGTAGTAGTAGCTAAAGCTCAAGCATATTTGGTTTATGCAGCAAGGCAGTGATGCAAAACACAAAAGCAAGTCTACATCAAAGTGGCTGAAAAGTAGAAAAATTCAAGATCTGTACTAGCCTGGTTAAAGTTCAGTACCTAATTCAGTCTCAGAGCCTAAAATCAGCAACTCAAGGGAGATAAGTAACATCACTCATCCAAGTGACTTCCTCAGTCTCAGTTGACTACAGGTTTCTCCAACCTTATAAACAGTACCTTTGCATAATGACCGAATCTAGCACCATTGACTAACAATGGGCCGTGTGATCAATGATATGCAAATTGTCCATTGATCAATGGCCATGAGTACCATACACAGAGAGTTGGGGAATGGCTGCAATCACAGCATTGTAAGATGGTGAAAGATGTACCTTTAGGCCCCTTCCACGATTCAGAGATGGTCGTTCCTTTTTCACATAAATGGCCTCCTTGACTCCTCACTCAAACCAGCGTTCCTCCCTGTCCAGGATGTGCACATCTTCATCACTGAAAGACAGACCATTGTCCTGTAGGTGTAAATAGACTGCAGAGTTCCGGCCTGAGCTTCTCTTTGTAGAGATGGTGATGGATGTCATTATGGAGGCAGAGGAAACTATGGTCTCGTATGATGTTACATCTCTATTCACTTGCGTTACAGTTACGGAAGCAGTGGAGGTGGTCCATAAGAGATTACAGGATGACCCCACACTCAGTAAAAGGACCACTCTCAGCACTGACCAAGTGTGTCTGCTCTTGGAACTGTGTCTTCAATCCACATATTTCATAAAGAACGGCCAGTACTACAGGCAGAAACATGGGTGCACCATAGGTTCCCCAGTTTCACCTATTGTGGCCAATCTGTATATGGAAGAAGTGGAAAAGAGGGCAGTATTATCCTATCCTGGAACACCACCGAGCCATTGGTTCAGGGATGTGGATGACACCTGGGTGAAAATCAAATCTCAGGAGGTACCACAATTCACTGACCACATCAACTCAGTGGACAAACACATCCAGTTCACCAGAGAGGACATGAAACATGACAGGCTAGCTTTCTTAGAAACTTCCATCAGCAATGGGGGACATTTGAAAGTTGATGTGTACCATAAACCAACGCATACAGATCAGTATTTAAGGTTTGACTCTCACCATCCACTAGAGCACAAAATAGGAGTCATCAGGACTCTACAACACAGAGCAAACACCATACACACAGACACAGTGGCCAGGGAAGCAGAAGAACATCATACCGTGAGAAAAAGTGGTTATCCCAGCTGGACTTTTGTCAAAGAAGGGAAGACACCTAAAGAATGTGCTAAGCAATCCAGGAGAGAGGAAGGACAACTGCTGCCTAAGCGAAAACCTTTGGTGATCCCTTATGTGTCAGGAGTATCGGAACAGCTGAGACGCATTTTTTGAAAACACTAGGGGCCTCATATATAATGTCGTGCGTAGAACTCACACTATAACATGGCATAAGCACAAAAGCGGGAATGTGCGTACGCACAGAAAAATCCAGATGCAGGAATCTGTACATGCGCAAACTTCCACGTTCTTCCACTACATAAATCCCGATCAGCGTGAAAAGTAACGCACGTGCACGCGGCTTCTGTCCCGTCCCAACTCCTCCCAGAATTACGCCTCTTTGAATATGCAAATCAATATAAATAGCCTTCTGTGAAAAGACAATGGGAAAACGTGCTGCTGCTTTGCAGTAAGAAGACTGTGGAAAATTGTGGGTTCGCTTCCCGGTTTCTCCCTTTGTGGATAGTGCTTTGAGTACTGAGAAAAGCACTATATAAATGTAATGAATTATTATTATTATTATTAAAAGCACGGGGGAAAATATAAGAATTTCAGCGAATACCAAGTGGAGGCAAAGGAAAAACGTACTATTTGTTGGTTTAAACAGTGGTATAATCAACAAAATGAAGTTGATCGAGTGACAGAGTGTCGGAGAAATTCGAAAGCTCAAGTTCACAAAGTTCACACAGTGCCCGAAATAAAAAAGAAATCACATATCAAAGTCACCGTGAAAAGGCGAGTTGTAGCCCACCGTCTGAGTGTCATATGAAAGCTTATTAGGGTACAGACAAAAAAAATAGACACACAGTGGGAAAAAGCATGAAATGTCAACTTTAATCTCGAAATTTCCACTTTAATCACGTAGTTTATTTTGCCACTAAAGTAGAACATCATAAACTTCATCTTAAAATCGTTTAATTTACTAGTTTCTCAAATCCCATTGTAACTAAAGTAGCACATTAAATGCTTTGTTCTGTATTCGATCTTCTATGTGCTCTACATGTGTGAATCACTACCTGCTTCTTAAACTGGCTTTCTTTTTCTCCGACAGGACACATAATCCATTACATTCGTGATATTACAGCTCTCTGAATAATTAAAATACTGAGATGTATACGTGATATCTTTTTCATGATGATAGGAGTTAAAGCATGTTATTAAACATGGGAACACGGTGGCGCAGTGCTTGTTCATGTCTCACGCAAGAGGCTTGCTGTGCCAAGCGCGACCTTCGATGAAATAATTTATTACAGAAGTACTGTCTCTTTCAAACATACTAATCTCCAGTTCCTGTCCTTACTTTTCTTTCTCCAAATACCCAATCGCCACACAATCAGCTCTGTAATAGACGTGAAGCCATTTGTAAGCTTAGAACGCCGATTCTTCAAAACCTTTAAGGAACATTGAAATATCTTCGTAGTACATGTTTAATTATTCTATCCGTCTATCCTTCCAGTGTCGCGTCAGCACCAGCAAGAATACAACGCAATGCAGGAACAATCCCCGAACTAGCTAGCGCTGCGGCACCGTGTCCTCACATGTTTAATTAATAACAATACAGATTATTTAAGTGAAGTTAAAGTTTTATCTGTATAATATAATCAACATATTTTGCTGCATTTCATCTTAAAAATGATAACGTCATCATATGCAAATACGCGCTTTATAATTTGGCACAGGTTGTGCAATATTATAACTGTAGTGCAAGTTTACAGTGAGGTAATTGTTCTTATAAGTACAAACAGTTCTACAAGGAGCACTTGATGGACTGACTGAGTGCGTTTATAGTTCTTGGGATGAAACGTTTTGTAAACAGCAAAGTTCGTACAAGAAAGTCTCTGAAGTATTTTGCCGTGGCTCAGGCAGCGTCTACTTCATGCTGTATACCGATAATTCTCTTTCCAATCAGCTGCTGCTGTGATTTCCCACTCAGATACAGTGATATAAATATTCCGAGTGGTGCAGTGAGAGTAATATGGAAAAAGATGATCTGCTGTGACAACCCTTAACGGGAGCAGCTGAAAGAAGAAGAAGATACAGGGAGAGTAACAACACTAAAGCAGTTATGGTATTTGGAATACTATGGCTATTCCCTGGACCATTATATTGCTGCAGGTTAATTACAATCAGATGCATTACACTAATAAACAATATGCAGTTAGTTTCAGTGTATTTATAAAGTCGCGTCAGGAATGTGGATCTAAGAAAGAAAGGGTGACCACACAGGAACAGTAGCACTGCTTTGACGCTGGGTGCCGCCAGTCTGCAAAACCGAGCGGAGAAATTGCGTACGCCAGGGTATGAGGTACCGTGCAAATGTGCGTGGCTTTACGCCAAGTTTAGGTTTTATACATCGCGATTTGAGCATGGAAATGTTCGTACGCAACATTTCTGTGCGTACGCACCGTTTATACATGAGGCCCCAGGTCTCGGTGGCTTTCAAACCCCAAAACACACTACGGCAAAAATTGGTCCACTTCAAGGACCAGGTGCCCTGGTACAGATAGTAATATAGTTTACGCAGTTAAGTACCAAGAGGATTGCTGTGAAATATATTGCTGGGAAACCAAACAACCACTGGCGAAGCGGATGGCACAACACAGAAGAGCTACCTCGTCAGGCCAGGACTCCGCAGTTTATTTACACCTACAGGACAGTAGTCACTCATTCAGTGACGAAGATGTGCACATCCTGGACAGGGAGGAACGCTGGTTTGAGCGAGGAGTCAAGGAGGCCATTTATGTGAAAAAGGAACGATCATCTCTGAACAGATGAGGGGGCCTAAGGGTACATCTTTCACCATCTTACAATGCTGTGATTGTAGCCATTCCCCAACTCTCTGTGAATGGTACTTATGGCCATTGATCAATGGTCAATTTGCATATCATTGATCACACGGCCCATTGTTAGTCAACTTGTGCTAGTTTCGGTCATTATGCAAAGGTACTGTTTATAAGGTTGGGGAAACCTGCAGTTAACTGAGACTGAGGAAGTCACTTCGATGAGTGATGTAACGTATCTCCCTGGAAAAGAACTATGTCCAGATGAACAGAATCAACTTTCTAGAATAAACTTGAGTCCAATTTGAGTGGTGGAGCATATCATAATGATGCCATTTCTTCATATCCCAAAAGCCACATGCTACCCAATGCTTTCCTGTTGTACAGTATACATTCCTTCACTCTCTTTTCTTACAAATTGGTCAAGCATCGAAGGTACAGACACCTGTTCTCAGTGGAATAAATTCTATGGTAGATCCAAATCAACTATCAAGTCTATAATCCTGGCTCGAGGGTAATTCTTATAAGGTCTTTCAGCTGCACAAGCCCTTCTAAAAATGCCTGAAGCGCAGTTTATATAGAATTAATAACAGATTAATTATAATATATATATATATATATATATATATAATTACGACATACACATTAGCTACATAATTTCTATCAATGACTTTGTTTCTTTTAAAAATGATTTGGTTGCCTTAAACCCCATAAGATTAATGCACATCATTCTTACAAAAACTATTAAGCCTAGGTGCATCATTTTAAAATTTAAATAGGACTGCATAAATGAAATAATCATACTTTAAGCTAGAATGTACTTGTAAAGTAAGTACTTAGTTTTTGCGCACTGTGCCACTGTGCATCGTGTCTCAAGTGGATCTAGTTCTCTGTTCAACAATTACTTGTTATTCGTCGGTAACCTCCAGAGAGCACATCCTTTTGTCTATTTCACAACAAACAAATTTCCTGCACTTCCATAATTACCTCCCCGGGAAACTTCCCAGAAGGCCGGATCATAAAATAAATTGCTACCTCTGCAGTGCCATTTCAACCATTTGTGTCCGGTTGTGACTGAGTGTTTGGTAAGCATATTTTTTTTTCTTCAGTTGTAATGGACACTGTGATAAAATGAATTTACTTTCTTGTATATTAAACATTTTATAGATATATAACATGGCAGTACTATATAGTGTAGGAAGTGATCAAGAATTGCAGCTTCGCTAGCTTAACCCAACAGGTTAATTCGTCTTTTTTACTTTCATCACTTTGGCGTCGACTATCCTGCAGTAGAATTGCCAGTAGTGTTTGCAATGTAAATAAAATACACACACCTGCGGTGGGTTGGCACCCTGCCCGGGATTGGTTACTGCCTTGTGCCCTGTGTTGGCTGGGATTGGCTCCAGCAGACCCCCGTGACCCTGTGTTCAGATTCAGCGGGTTGGAAAATGGATGGATGGATGGATAAAATACACACACTCATCTATATGAGGGATATTATGAAAGCTGTGAATTAACTAAGCATTCTAAAGAAGTTTTGGGATAAAATAATTTTTATGTTCCATGAGAGACAGATGTTAGTCATGGTTTTTAATGAAAATTTTATTCTGCGTATTTTTAATGTTTCTTGTAAGTGTGGGAAAAATAACTTAACATATCGATCAAGAAAAGTAATAACTGTATAACTAGAAAATGCGTGACACCCTTGCTTCAACTGAATCACTTGTTTTTTTAACCGCCACATTAATGGTGGCTTTGTTTGATCAAAAGTATTCATTCAGTTCATCCTGTTCATTACAAAAATGAAATACATGTAACATATATTTTTAAAAATATACTACTATCAATATTAATATAACTTAATATATGATATACGTATAGGATACATTTATTACAGTATTTTGTAGTATACTGAAATATGCACATTACTGACATTTTTCTACATTGCAATATAATTTTCAAAATATAAAAATGTATTTCTTTACATGATTTTAAAGTATAAGTAATACAGAACAATATATTTATAAGATTCAGCAAATGCTGCTTTTAATATACTTTATGATATGTTTTATGTATACATTTCAATATACTTTAATTAATCTTTTTTTGTACATTATAGTATTTAAAAAAAAAATATTAACCTGTTATTGAAAATATAATTCAGTAGATATTTCATAACTGTTTCTTATATTAAAATATGTCCTGGACCAAATCACACTGCGACAGCTCAAATTCTAATATTAACTGCAGACAAGTAAGTAATAAGGACCTGCAATGTTTTGCCCTCAGTGCAATGCTGGGTTTGAAAATAGTAATTAAAATTAAATGATTTCAAATAAATTATGCCAAAGAGTATTTATGTTTTTTAACATTCTTGTATTTGACATACTGAGTTATCATTTTGATTGAAGATTATCGTGCAGTATTGCAATATTCTACATGAGAATAACTGATACAAATGTTGCTTAAGAGCCAATGCTGTAATATTTCAGACTTTGTTTTTAACTGTTAGCCCTGATAGCAGATTTATTCATTTTCAGAAACTAATGCTGAAGATATAGATATTACACACATATTACACACATTTTCTCCCGATGACCCTTTGAACAAATTTATTTACTCCATATGGGATACTGGAAACTCCATTGCAACTCAACACTTCACAATGTTACTTGTTCATAATTTAATGTCTAATTTGACCATTTAAAGTGAGGAGTATGTAAGGCGTTTCCTGAAAATATGTATTTGGCTTAGTATGGAATAAATTGCAGTGCATGTGCCAAAGCAGCCGCCTACTTGAAATACTTTTGGTGAGTTATGAGGAGTTCATTGGAATGACTGTGTTTAATTTTTCCATGTAAACGTTCAGCAAAATAAATTAGTGATCTGTGTGAAACAAAGGTATGGACACACACAGTATGTTTGGAGATTTGTTTGTTACAATGCATGACGTAGAAAATATGTTTCATTTATATTTCTGATAAAACCTTAAAAATTCATAAAGTATTTTAACTACATGTATTTTACACTATACTGATGTCCGCATATTTTTCGGTTAACTGCAACATGTAGGGGTTAATACTGAATGGTGCCTTGTAAGCATTGAAGTTGTTAATATTTGGTACATGTACGGTTTATTTATCCTTTTCTTGGTGAAACTTTTCTTGATTAGCATCTGTGATATGTCAATATTTGTCAGTATATCTCTTTATTTCTATATTATCATGACCATGTTCATATGTCCATGAAAGACACTAATGAGTGAGTGGCAGAAATTATGAGAATTCAGAAGAAACTTGTAGACTGATGGTGCATGTGACTTGAAAGACAAAATAAAAATCAAAGTCACCAGACAGGCCTTTAGAACTCCTTAGCATTACTGTGTGTTTAAACTGAACACGTCCGTAACTTTATGTGCATCAATTCTGTAATTAGTTTTTTGTGAAGTTTGTAATTTGTAAAAGCGCAATCCAAAAATAAATGGATGTGAATTACATTGAATTATAAGTAGCACTCAGCTGGGGTTTAAAAATGTAAAAAGTAATCAAAATTATTTTTATTTATTTATTAGTTTATTTTTTAATACTATTTTTTTTTTTGTTTCATAAAGATCCTGCTCTAAATTAATTAAAAGTAAATTTTCATTGATTCAATTTGAGTTGGAGAAGGGCAAAACATTAAAAAGAAGATTTAAAAAAGACATTTTTGAGGACTTTTCGCAGAAGTAGCCGCCCTGTGTTTATTTTAATTTTGATTGTAATGTTAATGTTTTACTATTGTGCCTGAAATAGTGGATTTGTTTGTAAACAAATGTCCATACAATTCTTTAAAACAACTATTAAATATTAGACTACTTAACTTAGCTTCTGTTTTTATTTTTTCATTCTCTCCTCCAGCTTAACCTGAAGTTATCCATGTCTACATTGAACCAAAACAGTTCTGAGGTCACAGAATTTCTCATTGTTGGATTCCCAGGATTCAGAGACCAAGAAAGCAGGAGAACTCTGTTCGGGGTCTTCCTCACAGTTTATCTCTTCACTTTAGCCGGGAACATTCTGTTAATTGCCATATTTGCTTGTGACAGAACTCTGCACACCCCAATGTACATATTAGTGTGTGGTTTGGCTGTTCTCGACATCGCCATCAGCACTAACACTCTGCCCAGTATGCTAGTTGTATTAATGCTCGAATACAGAATTGTGCCTTTAGCTGCTTGTTTTACTCAGACGATGTTCCTGACTGGACTTTTCTCAACAGAGTGTTTCCTCCTTACATTAATGGCCTATGATCGTTATGTCGCAATCTGTTACCCCCTTCATTATCCTAATTTAGTCACTAACAGTCGCATCTCCAAACTGGTGATTGGCTGCTGGGTGGCTGGGTTTCTTTGGGCAAGCATTACTTTGGGTTTTGCTCTCAGGCTTTCATTTTGTAAGGTCACTAATGTTATCTATGTGTTTTGTGACTTTGGTTCTTTGTTGTTCATAGCCTGTGGAGACATTCAGATTTCTAATTCTGCAATATTATTTTTTCCTATGAGTGTATTGTTCACCCCATTGGTGTTAATCCTCTTTTCCTATGTACGGATTATATACTCAGTTTTCAGGATTGCCAGTAAAGAGGGAAGAATGAAGGCTTTCTACACGTGTGGCACACATATGCTTGTGATTTTTGTCTTTTTCTTAACTGCTGCTGGAGTCTTAATTTCAGACAGGATTCCGTCGACATCTAAGGACACCCGTATTTTGGGTCTCATAGTACGCAATGTGTTTCCATCATTAATGAATCCAGTAATTTACTGCCTCAGAACTAAAGAAATTAGAAGCAGTTTACGTAAAATGTTGAAGAAAGTGAAATATTAAAAACATTAAGGTTGTGCCAGTTGGAAGATACCTTTCTTAATCTGTAAAGAATACTAATGATATAAATGAATTAACCTATAAAATAAAATTGTAATACCTCCTGTCTGTCTTTCGAATTTTTCAGATTTGCTTGATATTATTCGTCTGTTTTGAAAATTTAGAACCTCATTTCAGCTTTCAGATATCATCAGGTCTATTTGTTTGTCTGTTTGTTCGTCAGTCACACACAAAAAATAAATAAACAAAAAAAACAAAAACAGCCAAACTGATTTTCATAAAATCTCGTCTGCAGGCTGCTGTTGCTTCAACTTAAAATACAGGCTACCTGGTGTTTCAAAAATTTCATCTGGGGTCGTTGTAATAAGGGGGCTGCATATCTCCAAAACAGCTGAAATTTGTGAAATTTTGCATGCATGTTACACTTGATACAACTTTAAAACTAGATTTTAAAGGGATACCCTGCCAAAAAATGATTTTTTTATATTTATTACCCCCTTTAGATTGTACTGGTGGAGAAGGAAACGTTTTAGTCTCATATTTTCATGGAAAACAACAGCAATGATTCAAATTGAACAGGACCAAATGGTGACGAACTCTGGGCAATGACAAATGATGTCAAAAACATTGATAAACAAAAAAAAAATCCCACATAACTTGTGTTGAACAATCCACATGTCTATTGTCTATTTGTATTCTCAAAATACATGCATTTTTAAATTTTTTGTTAAAATATTAACACCAGAAAACTCAGTGTAAAAGATAAATAGATAAGACACAATCCTAAAATTCTGTGTGTTTAAATTGATGACAGGAGAGCCAAACCTATGATATTACATCAAAACAGTTTAGCCAATGGTAATGGTTTGGCATACTTCTTTGATTTAACTCTACTTTCCGTGTAGGCTGTATTTCCACACCAGTGATTCAATGGGAACAATGCTGGGGCTTGCAACACAAAAATCATGAGTCACTCAAAAATGGCTGTCTACTTTCAGCTAATTTTGTGTTTATATTACTGTTCATACAGTTTAAATTACTTCATAGAGACTTCATGGAGTTTCAGGAATTTCCATTGGGAGGGACAAAACCACAAAAATCACACATTACTCCAAAACAGCCGAGTGGATTTTCATGAAATTTTGCATGTATATTAGAGTCAATCCAAGTTAACATACAGAGCTGATAATGGTATTTATTATGAATAGGGGATTAGTACATAGAGAGATTATACTTTATTCCACCCCAAGAGAAAATGGAAAATTTACAGAAGTTTCATAAGTAAATAAGTAAAAACAATAACCCCAAACACACATAAAAACTAGCCTGGGTAACAGAGTGCTACTGCAGTCGATAACGGCCTTGTAGAAGGCAGTAAGATGAAGTCAGACCTGCTCTAATTGTGCCACAGGTTTATATTTAAATTCGTTAATATTTGGATAGAGAAGATCCAGCTCATAGTGTTCACGAATGGAACATGCTCAAAACAGTAGATACTTGATTTCTTGTTTGAAGTCATCAGTATTCAGAACAATTCATCATATTGGTACAGAGTGAGTCATTTCTGATGCCCAGTCAGCCAGGATGATGTAACTGAACTTTCCTGGGCAGTAATTCAGTCTGCAGTTCAATATCTTGATCATACTCTATGCACTTTTCACCATTGTACATTCACAAAAAAATCTCCAGACCCCCTTCTGCTTTTTCCAATCAGTCTGATGGAACCTGCCCAACATTAAAATAGCGTCTAAAATAAGAGTACCTGAATGATTTGCTATGAGATAAAACAGTTCAGACAACTTATATGAAAGCTGTAGTGGTCGGGACCCTCTTAGATTCACACAGTTGTAGAAATGGTGATTTGGATATTTGTTTGGTGGGGATCCCAGGAACGCACCACACTCGTGCCACACACCCACAGAATACATGAATTAACAGTATATAAAATAATAATGTGGTATATAAAATGAAACAAACACATAAACAACAAATGTAGAGATAACCCTCCCTACACCCCTATGGTGATAAGATGATAACAAATAACACAATTATAAACAACTAACAAAAAACTCTAACAACTAAGTCCATAAAGAGTCCAAAAGCAGCGTGAACAGATGTTGAGGAAAGAAGGAACAAAATGACGATCCTGTGAAAAGCTTGCTGCAAGAAATGTATAAATGGTCCTACCATTATTCCTGATGTGGCGAGGGGTAGTGTGATTAGGAACCACTCCCTCTGACACACTACTCACATGACAGACAGGCACAAGACAGTCCATACATCCATAGAGGCTGTGATCCAGGAATAAGCAATAGTCCAAGGCTGATGATGCAGATGACAAAACAGGCAGGTGAACACAGACACAATACAAAAGACTTTTTTTTTTCTTAATATCTAGCCGGCTTCCTTTTAAAGTTCCCACCAGCCCTTCATATCCCCAGCAGACCCTGCACCCCCTGCAGTTGTCAAATCAGGGCAATACCCTCAGGGCAGTCTGGTAAATGGAGTCCTTTAACATTAGAATTACCAAAGCCTACCAAAAAACTCGTAAACCCGGCCCCAACTTAAATCCGTTCGCACCTCTCTGTCAGCGTTGTTTGTTTTGTACTGTAAATGTGTCGATAAGCAAAAGTAGCAAACAGCCTGTTATCCCATTCCCCACCGCTGCAGGAAGGGCAAAAAGCTCTCCCAGCTCAAGCCTTGTTTATCGGGGAGTGAGGTACTGGGAGCTGTAGAAGGTAAATAATATATCGTTATTTGGAACACATACATTTCATGTGTGTTCCATGTCTACAAAGATCTATGTAAGTGTAGCATGACAGAAATGTTGAACACATACCTAAAAGACAAACTTGTAATTTGTAGCGCTGCAACAAAGCAATCGAACATATCTCATTATATGAATTCAAGCCAAGTCTATATCGTTTTAACCTTACTTTTATCGGATCTTTGCCTCTTCCATATCCAGATGAGATATAATAGAAGCTTACTTGCTTTGTTAGTGTTTCAATTATTGAACAAAAAGTTTAGTAATGCGGGATAAAACATCTATTTATGAAACTGCAGCAAACAAGGAAATATAAAGAAATAATGTACATGGTTCCAATACAGCAAGAAGTTACCTTAATTATGAAATCCAATAATACACAAAGAGTACAAGTTCTTGACTCAAGACAGCAGAAAAATCTATAAAGAGGTAGTGTAGATGACAGACAGAACAGCCGACAATGACAACAGGGTCAACATTTAAAAGAACACATAAACATTTGCATTCTTGCCTTAAACTATAATACAGATATACCTGGGGAATGTTGTGTACCTTGTCTATTTAATTATAATATTTGATTATTGGTTTTTGAGGTTAAAATCCTGGAAAATCCTTGTTTTTTCCTTAGTTTCAGCCTCCCAAGTTATTTTCGTTTGTAAAACCCGAATTAAAATTACTAGTCTCATTCAGTACAAACCAGGAAATTCACTTTTGTTATAAATTTAAACTAGGGAAACAATTAAAAATATCATGATAATTTAGCAATAGAAAACCCCTAATTTTTAACCCCTATTACAGTTACTTAGCCTTGTGTTGATGTAATGGATTCCATGTCTGACTTACATTGGGGTAGATTCCTGTTTAGAACAAATTTGCTAAATAGTAAAATAAAGCAATCAAAGAAAACTGACAACACTGGTTTGCACCAGAATCCTCCCACAATGGGGTTTGTACAACTGCAAACAATTTGCATACCATGGATAACCAAAACAATGGGACATGATGATAAGGTCTAGTGAGAAGGTGTATATATGGAGAAAAGAAGAGGGGGCTCAGCACTGATCCTTGTGGCACCCCCAAGTTTGCCTGGTGCACCCTTTACATCTCTTCTCACCAGGACACATGGTAGGATCTGCACAAAAGATAGGACTCAAACTCCTAAGGGCAGTCCCAGTGAAGCCAAGGTCAGAGAGAGTTGGCAAGGAGAAGTTGTCATCTGTCTCCCCTTTCTATTCTCAAGTTAACTAGTTCTAAACATTTTATGAACTTAGCAGCAAATATATTGCTATAAGAGCAGAGACAAAGAGTCCTAATCCAGATCAATTTGCGAAATGCAAAGCAAACATCTTTATCTGGCTTGTTATAATATCATCTAAAAATCAAACTTGTCAGTCTCCTTTGGACTTGCTGTCTTAATCTTCCTAGGATCTCTAGTTTTGTATATTTTGGGATCTGGAAGAGTGGATTTGGTGCTAAGCTGATCAAAGGGGACTTTGAGCTGTCTTTCAAGAGAAACCAAAGAAGGTGTTTCGCAGGAGGATTCATACACCAATGTGTTGTTAGCAAATCAAAGAGATAAATGTTCCACCCAGTGTGATGGCAATAAAGATGGTCTTTTGGGGGTATTGTTGGTGGAATTGTCTCCATCGAGTCAACACTTAATATTTCCTATGGCTCCACTGTGATTGTAGAGTGGAGTAATCTGGCCATCTTAACATGTGGTGTTTTCAACAAGATTTATGTGGTCCCAAACATCCTCCTGAATGGCCACCGTGCCACCTGCAAGATCTTCATTGGATTCTTCATGTGTCCAAGATACTCACTTGAAAAACTATAAGGATAGTGTTAAAGGAATGTAAGGATGAACTCATCAGAGACAACTAAATGGTGTTTGGATGTTCAGTGTGTTCAGGATCTCCCTGAGATCCTTGGCACACAGCACTGTATATTATGTATTTTCTTTATTTGAGCCGTGCATTGTTTTTAATTTGGGTTCTAACCAGAGCAACATCATGAAGAACTGCCTTTAGCATGCCTGTGGAAAGGGATGCTGGTCATAGGTAAAGCAAAGTTAACTGTGGAGAAAAACAACTTTATGTGGAATAAGGTATTTGTGTAATGTTAGTTAAATACATATGGTTTTATATTGAGTAAATTTTATAGAATGGTGTTATCATTTGTTTGATAAATTAAGATAAAGGTGATTTATTTTAATTATTGTCTTTTTAATGTTATTTGTTACATAATAGTAAATGAGTAATAGAGGCATTTTTTCAGTAACTAAACGAAAATGTCTTAAATGTGGCAATGTTCCATAAAACTTTTCAATTATTAGAGCTAGGTACAGAACTTCAAACTTTAGATAGGACTGCATAAGTAAAATAATCATGCATTAAGCTAACAATATACCTGTAAAGCAATTCATTTAATTTTCTAACATTTTATGAGAAGGTTTGTACAAAAAAATGTTGCCACTCTGTAAGGTGCCACAGGTGAATTTACCTCTCCTTTTGTTGTACCGTGTTAGCCATTATGAATGTAGTGAAAAGTCAAGCAAAATGACTCCTTTTATTGCCTTACTAAAAAGATTACAATATGCAAGCTTTCGAGGCAACTCAGGCCCCTTCTTCAGGAAAGATGTAATCCTGAAGAAGGGGCCTGAGCTGCCTCGAAAGCTTGCATAATGTAATCTTTTTAGTTAGCCAATAAAAGGTGTCATTTTGCTTGACTTTCCTCTCCTTTTGATAATTATTTGTTACTGTTTAGTAACCTCCAGGGAACCCATCCTGATGACAGCTTTACAACAAACTAACTTCTCGCTCTTCCATAATTACCTCCCCAGTGATAAACTTCCCAGAAGGCTGGACCATAAAATAAATTGCTACCTCTGCAGTGCCATTTCAACCATTTGTGTCCGGTTGTGACTGAATGTTTGGTAAGCATGTTTTTTTTTCTTCAGTTGTAATGGACAATGTGATAAAATTAATGACATTTTCTGTATATTTGACATTTTATAGTGTAAGAAGTAATCAAGTATTGCAGCTTCGCTAGCTTAACCCAACAGGCTAATTCGTCTTTTTTACTTTCGTCACATTGGTAAGGACTATCCTGCAGTAGAATTGCCAGGAGTGTTTGCAATGTAAATAAAATACACACACTCTTCTATATGAGGGATATTATGAAAGATGTGGATTAACTAAGCATTGCTGTTTGTCCTAACTCTAAAGAACTTTTGGAATAAATTCATTTTTATGTTGTGTGAGAGACAACTGTTTGTCATGGTTTTTAATAAAAATTTTATTCTGTGCCTTTTAGTGCTGTTTCAGCTATTTCTGTCTAGCTATGACTGAATATTTGTAAGCATATTTTCTTCTTTTGGTTTAATGGGCAATGTAATACAACAAAAATACATTTTCATATTTGAGGTTTTATAAATTCAAAACTTGGCAGCACTGGGTAGTGTAAGAAGCAAACAAGAATTTAGCATAACAGGCTAATTCATCATTTTTCATTTTTGTCATATTGGTAAGGTCTGGGACTATCCTACTTTAGAATTGCCATGAAACTTTTGCAACATGAATAAAATACATACACTAATCCGTATGATAACTGCAACTGTTCATTAACTAAGTGAACATTGTTTTTATAGAGTAAGAAGGAGAAAAACAATCAGAACAAAATATTTTTTATGTTTAGGTTCTTTTCTGTGAAGGACATGTAGTAGTTTTTCATCTTTTGAATGTTTCTTGTTAGTGTGGGAAAAAATATCTCATAGTACATAAAACATTTTAAAAAAGTAAATCATTTACTTACATCTTTTGGGTAGAAGACATTCAGATAACAAAAAAGTGACAAGGTCCGATATCAGGGAACAAGAAACATCTTAAGATAATAATTTCAAGAAATTTATAGTTATCAGAGCAGTAGTGTAGATGATGGTGAAGACACTTGCATTTCAACTAGATAGATAGATAGATAGATAGATAGATAGATAGATAGATAGATAGATAGATAGATAGATAGATAGATAGATAGATAGATAGATAGACTTTCAGCTTTAATTCAGTGGGGTGAACAAAACGATTGCATACAAATGTGAGGCAACTAAAGCATTTTTTGAACACAATCCCTTCATTTCAGGGCTCAAAAGTAATTGGACAATTGCTCAAAGACTATTTCATGGGCAGGTGTGGGCAATCGGAAGGTTGCCGGTTCGAATCCCGTAAATGCCAATAGGGACTCTGCTCTGTTGGGCCCTTCAGCAAGGTCCTTAACCTGCAATTGCTGAGCGCTTTGAGTAGTGAGAAAAGCGCTATATAAATGCAAAGAATTATTAAAGAATTATTATAGATAGATAGATAGATAGATAGATAGATAGATAGATAGATAGATAGATAGATAGAACTGTATTTGTCCCCAGGGGGAAATTTAGTTTTTTACAGAACCTCTTTAAATAAATAAATATACACATGCTCAGTGGTTTGAACACACAGAAGAATGACTAAAATGCAAAATAAAAATAAAAAGAAAGAAAACTTCTGACTTGGCAGTCCCATTCCCAGTCCCAGTGAGGCTTTATGCAGATGTATTGCTGTTAGTATAAAGGAGCCACAGTCGTGTTTCTTGACACATGTCTGCTGAATAATTTGTTGGCTGATAGTTTTGGGGTATTGTTCTCCATGTAGCTTTTCATTTGCATTTTTAGGTAAGCTACATTATTTGTACTTTTTCTGGATTTTCTTTTTAATTACTGTATATACTCTCATTTAAGTTCTCCTGCAGATAGGTCGGGGCTTGATTTTACCGTATAATTTCCGGTATTTTATAATGTCGGTCGTATAAGTCGAATGCGGAAAACTCACGCTATTGCTCCAAAAGATTATGATATGCTAACTCCCACCTAAGAGAGTAACCATGGAGCACACAGCCTTTGTTTTCTTCTATGTATTGTGCCTACATAACACCCGAACTATTCTGAAGCGACGTTTGCACTGATTTGTGATTTTTGTATCTCACAACCTTATACACACCTTTATCGTAAGAGCATCCCTTATCTACGATGGAGCGTTCGATCAGAAGAAAATATGAAGCTGGTTTTAAATTAAAAGTCGTTGAAGTGGCGAAAGAATTTGGTAACTGCACTGCTGCAAGAAAACTCAATGTGTCCAAGAAACTGGTGCGATATTGCAGGAAGCAAGAAGATGTAAAAAAAAAAATGTAAGTGTCATATTTTTGAACAGTGTATAAGTCGGGGTTTGATTTTATGATTGATTTTTCGGGTTTCAAGACCTGACTTACACGAGAGTATATACGGTAAACTTAGTCTGAAAGTGAAATTAACGTTTCCTTTATTTTTGTTGGATTCTATTTCATGACATTTTCTTACATTAAAATACTAAGATTAGAAATACAAGCTTGTTTCTTTTTTATCACTATGTATCCTCTGTTATCAGTTGTTTGTTTTGCCGTCTTGGCTTAACAGACTAGTCTTACTTAGAAAGAAAATAAATTTAATCAGATGTCTGAGTGCATCTTTCATCACATGATGTTTTAATGAGAACATCTGAAAATCTGACATAATAATAATAATAATAATAATAATAATAATAATAATAATAATAATAGGTGTTGATTTAATAATCATCAACAAAAATAATAAAATAATATAACCAAAAAGTGTCAGACACTTGGCTCAGTTAAATCACTTGCACACGAATGACAGCTTTGTCTGAGCGAAATATTAGTTATGTTCATGCACAATACTGGATGGTGTCTTGTAAGCTTTGATGTCTGATGCCTCAGTGCCTGCAGCTATGGGCATCACCCATTTTCAAGGGCTTCTGCACTCTTAAAAATATTGGTTCTTTAATGGCACTATATGGTTCATTACTGGGTTGTGTGGTTTCTCATAGAGCCATTGCTTGACAAAGAACCATTTCATTCTGGGAAAGGTTCTCTGGATATTAAAGTTGGCTCTTTGTGCTTTGAAAAGCTTTCCTAATATGTAGAGCAAACCTCAAATCTTTAATGTATGGCAGGCTACCTAGCAGGACACTAACAGATTAAGAAAACCTAAACTTAGCCTGCGGTACTGCACAGTGTCCTTTTAAAATCATGTGCCATTGGTATTTCAAAAATCTGATACCATCTATTCATGGTTATTCACCGTGTATAGCATGTTTCAGATCTAAATAAATAAAAGTTCTTTCTAGAACCTTCTTGGGGATGGGTCTTTTGTTAACCAATAATGGTTCCCCTATGGCATCACTCTGAAGACCTACTCTGATATCTTTATTTTGTGAGAGTGTGTAGTCAGAATCAAGGATGGACAAGGGCAAGTGAGCAGACAAATGAGAAAAATAGCAGTTTAATAAAAACAGGAAAATCAAAAGTGCTCAACCACGTTCAAACAGTGCATTCAATAAGTAAGTCAATCAATAAATCTTTAAAACATATACCTTAAACAAAGTGTCCATGGAGGCAAAATAAGTAATTCAATAAATATTTTAAAAACATTCCAGTCGAGAGGTAATCCTTTCCCTCTTTTGCATCCTCATCCGGAGTCTTTAATGACGCAACTTGTTGCATCCCAGTCCACCACGCAGAACTAAACTGCCACCTCTTTCAGTTTCCTGTAGTTCCCAGGGTGCGTTGGCCTCCCACGGATGCCGGTGCATCTCAGTCTTCCCATCTTCTCTAAGCTCTGGTGGTTCCTCTCCATCTTGTCTGCTCTGTAGCTTATCAAAGTTATGACCATACCACCGAGCTGTCATGCAGCCCTTGGTCTTGCTCTTAGGAAATAGTCAGCCTGGACGATGCTGCCCGTCCTGTTCTCTGTCTTTCTCAAAGTGCCTCTCAGCTCAGACAAGCAATCACTTCTTCACAAACAACAAACTCCTCTTTAACAACAAAAACTTTTTTCTTTTGTCTTTGACCCTCTGAATCCCTCAACAGGTGGTACCTTCTAATTACTGCACAGTAATCACTTTGTTAAACTAATGCATGCATTCACAACCCTCACCAGCTGCAGTAATATGCTTGTCAGGCTTTACCAGTCTAAAGAAAAACAGTTTGTTAAGACCTGTGTAAAATGACTTACATTCAGTAAAGTAAAGCACTTAACTTTTTAAATGTTTGAAATGCGAGCGTGTGCTTCTGCAAACATTTTCATTTTGCTCGGGCAGGACCACGTTGTGAGACGACAGCAGCTAGGCATATGTGGGTTCAGGAAAGGCCTATTGGACTTTATGTGTGTCCGCTCAAAATGTGAGCATCTTTGTAGCCACTGCCATTGTAGAACAAGAGGCATGGAGCATTCATTTAGTGCAAGGCATTCATTGTTTCAGTGCAAGGGATCTCAAGTTAAAACAAAAAGTGTAGCTTACCATAGTGTTTGGAGGAAGTGTCAGCCTGTCCCACTGGAGCACTTTATGGATTCACTTGCGGCCGCACGCATACACACATCACCATCGTATGATTTAATAGTAGCCTTGAAGAGTTGTGACATAGAATGCAATTGGAGCTTGGAGGCATGAGCCACAATAGGAGAATGAAAGTGGCATGAGGCCTGATTGGCTGACAATAAGACTTCCAGTATAAAAGGAACTTCCTGTCTGCAGGGGTCGTCTTTCTGTCTTTTGATCAAATGGAGAGAACAAGGTGGTAACAGTGCAGAGCATTTCGGAGTGCAATAGTTGCTAATGGCTTGTGCCTATTTTTGTATACATTTTTCTATTTGCTTTATTATAGATTTCTCCTATTTATTGTGAAGGTTTGGTGGAGATATTTGTATTGATTGAGTTTTGGTGTACTTTTTGATCTTTTTGTATGTACACTTGATTTTTCTTTTTGTAAATATTTTTTGTGGATTATTTTTGGGGCTGTGAGTTGTTTTGTGCTTTAAGGAATAACTTCCTGAACTGTATATTATTAGGGGAAGACTGTCTTTTATGGTGTATATTATTATGATATTATGTGATATCATCCATCCATCCATCCATTTTCTAACCCGCTGAATCCGAACACAGGGTCACGGGGGTCTGCTGGAGCCAATCCCAGCCATCTACTGTTAAATTCTGGTCCGTACTTGTAAAATGTTTATTTTTATACTGTATTGAGGATTTGTTCTGTTCTGTGCATTGTATTGTATTGGCCCCCTTCTTTTCGACACCCACTGCACACCCAACCTACCTGGAAAGGGGTCTCTTTTTGAACTGCCTTTCCCAAGGTTTCTTCCATTTTTTTTTTTTTTGGGAGTCTTTCCTTGTCTTCTTAGAGAGTCAAGGCTGGGGGGCTGTCAAGAGGCAGGGCCTGTTAAAGCCCATTGCAGCACTTCTTGTGTGATTTTGGGCTATACAAAAAATAAATTGTACAGTAATCCTTCGCTACTTCGCGGTTCACTTTTCGCGGATTCACGACTTCGCGGGTTTTTAAATACAAGTGATTGCCCGCCTATCGCGGAAGTTATGTTCCAGACCCATCAGCAACAGGAGAAAATCCGCGATATAGAAAGACCATATAAATAAACATTTTTATAGTTTAAGCCTTAAAATACCCATTCCACATGCTTTAAACACATGTAAACTTATAAAACACACTTTGTTAACACATATGATATGTGGATGTCGGGCTAAGGATATGAGTAACATCTCTCTATTATAAAACATTTTAACTTCACGCAAGACAAGACAGTGAGACAGGAAAATAGGTGATGTACAGGCTTTTAAATTATTGACACACAGAGCGACAAGCAGCACAAAGCCAGCACAAAGTCCACTTCTCCTTAGCGTTCATTCAGCTCCCCACCCCCTTGACAATGCGAAGTGGCAGGAGCGTACTGCGCCTCCGGGGAGGAGGGTTTGAGCGAACGTGCGTTCGGCCCTCACACACCCCCACTCCTTCTCCTCCTTCTGAACGCGCAGAGCGACAAGCAGGCATTTTGGCAGAAGCAGCACAAAGTCCATTTCTGCTCTGCTCAGAGTTCAGCTGCCCCCCTTCACAAAGCGAGTGCAGACACATTGACGTCTGATCGCTGCGTGCAGTGTGCAGTGTTGGTCTGCGGTGTTTAAGAATGTAGAATGTGTTTAAGAGTGTGGGAAAGGTTAACAAGAGAGTGAGAAAGGTTTATAAGAGTGTGGGAAGGGTTTATAAAGCCTTAAAATATGTATAAATAATAAAATATATATAGGTCGCTACTTCGCGGATTTTCACCTATCGCGGGGGGCTCTGGAACGTAACCCCCACGATAGGTGAGGGATGACTGTATTGTGTTGTATTGTATTGTATATTTTTTTTTTATTTGGGGTCATTGGATTTCACTGTAATTACTGTAAATAATCACCATTTTTGGTCATTGTTGATTTTTGTGTGTCACTGCCTTTGGAGTGTGTTTCAAAGCCTGCATGACACTGTTTTTTTGTCTCTGCAACTGTAAATAAACTGCACCTTTGTGTTGAAACCCAATATTTTTGTCTCTGGCTCTGTGTCTTAAATCTTTCTTGCTGGTCCTGTTTGGTCGCGAAGTATGACGCCCAGTGTGTAGTTTGGTGTTCACATTTCCGACTACACGGGTGCAAGAGCTGCACTGATGGGTTGTGCATAAAATCAATTAAAAACACTACTAATTTAAACAATGAAAACATCTTTTTACCACAGGATGCTACTGATATTTTTGCATGGACGATTTGTGTGTTCTTTGCATGGTGAAGGTTTTCTTTTAGGCATCTATGTGTACTTGACTTTTTTTTTAATGGTTGGCCATTTTCCATGTGGGATTTCTTAGCATTTCTCTTTGGATTTCTATGTTATCACAATCACATGTATGTGTCCATGAACTTAAGTAGTCTGTCATGGTGTATTTTATTAGTGAGTGGCAGAAGTTCTGTTTTCTATACTGAGCAAACTCATAGATTATTACAGGAAGTGAATGAAAGGAAAAAACTGAGTTTAACCTGCCCAGAAAGCTTTTGGGTCCTGCTTTCTTTTAGATAGATAGATAGATAGATAGATAGATAGATAGATAGATAGATAGATAGATAGACAGACAGACAGACAGACAGACAGACAGACAGACAGACAGACAGACAGAAAGGAAAGGCACTATATAATACATAGATAGATAGATAGATAGATGTGAATGCCACTATATAATAGATAGATAGATAGATAGATAGATAGATAGATAGATAGATAGATAGATAGATAGATAGATAGATAGATAGATAGATAGATAGATACTTTATTAATCCCAAAGGGAAATTCACATATTGTGTGTTTAAACTAATCTGTATCTCTATGTATATGCATTATGTAATTAATCATTTATGAAGTCTGTAATTTGTGTTTTACTTGTCATGAGCACTTTATAAAAATGCATTGAAATGAATTGAATTGAATTGAACTGCATGTGATACACAGCTTGGGGATAAAAAATGTTAAAAGTAAATACATTTTTTTTTTCTTCTCTTATATGGAAAGTAAAACGTAAACCAAGGTTCGCATCCAGGGTCCTCCCTGCGTGGAGTTTGTATGTTCTCCCCATGTTTGTGTGGGTTTCTGGGTGCTCAGGTTTCCTCATATAGTCTAAAAACATGGGAGTTAGGTGGATTGGCAAAGCCAAATCGATGTTAGTGAGTGGTTGGGGTGTGTGTGTGTGTGTGTGTGTGTGCGTGTGTTTGTGTGTGTGTTCACCTTGATGATGGACTGGTGCCCTGTCTAGGATTTGTTCCTGCCTTGTCCCCTATGCAGCCCAAAGTGACCCTGTTCAGGACTAAGCGGTTTAGAAAATGACTGCTGTTGTTAAGATCCTGCAATGATTTATTTAAAATTTCCATTGATTCCCTTTAAGTTGGAGAAGGGCTAAACATCAGTAGAATAAAAAATGGCCCTTTTTGATTGTCATAAAAAAGATTCACAGAAGCTTTTAATTGTCTTATATCAAGTTCTGTTTAATTTTATTTTGTTTGCCATGGGAGTTGTAGCTGCTTCTTTTCCAGTTTCCTAAAATTGAGCTTCCACTGAGTTGGCAAGGCAGTAGCCAGCCTGAGTCAAATGCATAACGAAAGAAATTTCTCAGTCCAATAAAGTGCATTTTAAAAGAGGATTACTGAAAATTCAAGGCAAAACAGTTTACCGAAAAACAGAGAAAACACGCAGGATAAAAGCAATAAAAGGAAAAAAAATGTTTCTTCTACAAACTTAGCTTCTTGTTAAACTTCAGTTACTTTCTATACTTAAAGGTTGCCTTATTTCTCTATGGCAAACTTATACTCAGTATGTTCTACACGTACGGCACATTCAGTAGGGTCAATACGATACGTTATGGGTTATGGGTTTGAAAACTATGTGCCCTCCATGCCTTAACAACTGTAAGGCCGATCATAAACTGGGACTAATCTGGAGTCAGAGGGTCAAGAAATAATGAGAATATTCCATTTCAACTTAGCGTGTGGGGGATATAATAGAACCTCTCATAAACTATGCACTAATATATAGGCAAACATTTTAACATAACTAAGAAAATACTTCTATCAATTTATCCATCCATCCATTATCCAACCTGCTATATCCTAACAGAGGGTCACGGGGGTCTGCTGGAGCCAATCCCAGCCAACACAGGGCGCAAGGCAGGAACAAACCCCAGGCAGGACACCAGCCCACTGCAGGGCACACACACACACAAGGGACAATTTAGAATCGCCAATGCACCTAACCTGCATGTCTTTGGACTATGGGAGGAAACCGGAGTACCCGGAGGAAACCCACGTAGACATGGGGAGAACATGCAAACTCCAGGCAGGGAGGACCTGGGAAATGAACCCGGGTCTCCTAACTGCGAGGCGGCAGCGCTACCACTGCGCCACCGTGTCGCCCTTCTATCAATTTAACATAACCTAAATAACTAAAAAAAAAATGCCATTCTACAGTTCACAACTATTTAATATTTAAGTCCTTAACTTTTGTTTTGTTTTCTCTCTTTCTCTCCTCCAGTTTGACCAGAAGTCATCCATGTCTACATTAAACCAAAGCAGTTCTGTAGTCACAGAATTTTTCATTGCTGGATTTCCAGGATTCAGAGATCAAGAAAGCAGGAGAACTCTGTTTGGAGTCTTCCTCACAGTTTACCTCTTCACATTAACTGGGAACATTCTGTTAATCACCATTTTTGCTTCTGACAGAACTCTGCACACCCCAATGTACATCTTAGTGTGTGGTTTGGCTGTTCTTGATATCGCCATCAGCACTAACACTCTGCCCAGTATGCTAGTTGTATTAATACTCCAATACAGAATTGTACCATTAGCTGCTTGTTTTACTCAGACGATGTTCGTGACTGGACTTTTTTCAACAGAGTGTTTCCTCCTTACACTAATGGCCTACGATCGCTATATTGCAATCTGTTACCCACTTCACTATCCTAATTTAATCAGTAACAGCCGCATCTCCAAACTGCTGGTTTGCTGCTGGGTGGTTGGGTTTCTTTGTGCAAGTGTTACTTTGGCTCTTGCTCTCAGACTTTCATTCTGCAGGCCCAATAATGTCATCTATGTGTCTTGTGACGTTGGTTCTTTGTTGTTCTTAGCCTGCGGGGAAATTCAGATTATTAATTATGCAATATTATGTATTGGCTTGGGTGTGTTGTTCATCTCATTGATATTAATCCTCTTTTCCTATCTGTGGATTATAATCTCAGTTGTCAAGATTGCCAGTAAAGAGGGGTGAATGAAGGCCTTCTACACGTGTGGCACACATATGCTTGTGATTTTTGTCTTTTTCCTCACTGCTGCAGGAGTCTTCATTTCGGACAGGACTTCTTTGTCTTCTATGGACAGCCGTATTTTGGGACTCATAGTACGCAATGTGTTTCCATCATTAATGAATCCAGTAATTTACTGCCTCAGGACCAAAGAAATTAGAAGCAGTTTTTGGAAAATGTTGAAGAATATTAAATGTTGAAGAGACAGAAGAAAGTTTTCTTAATTAGTAAAGACACTAATGGCAGTAATTAATTATTAAATACTATTTATAGAGTTCAAGTGAGTTTTTGAGTGTTAAATCATAGCAAAGTCATTTTGTTTTTCTACTAATTTGGGCTTTTAATTATTTGGAAGAAAGAAATACATTAGCACAATATCTCTTTATAATTGTACTGGGCTACGCCATGAGGCTTGCCATCACCAGAAGTGACAGTGTGGCATTACGCTTCATCACTATAGAGGAAAATGCTACCCAGCAGACTGCTTAACTGATACCGACTTTACAAATGATATTCCTCTCCTGTCAAACTCTATAAATAGATAGATAGATAGATAGATAGATAGATAGATAGATAGATAGATAGATAGATAGATAGATAGATAGATAGATAGATAGATAGATAGATAGATAGATAGATAGATAGATAGATACTTTATTAATCCCAAGGGGAAATTCACATACTCCAGTAGCAACATACTGATACAAAAAAAAAAAAACAATATTAAATTAAAGAGTAATAAAAATGTAGGTAAAAACAGACAAAAACTTTGAATAATGTTAACGTTTACCCCCCTGGGTGGAATTGAAGAGTCACATAGTTTGGGGGAGGAACGATCTCCTCAGTCAGTGGAGCAGGACAGTGACAGCAGTCTGTCACTGAAGCTGCTCCTTTGTCTGATGATGAGAAATGATACCCAAGAACTTCTCAACGCAGTTGAAAGTGCATACCCATAGTGTTGGTCTAGTAATTAATGCAAGCAAAACTAAATATATGAATTACAAACAAGATACAGGCATTATCTGCAAGAATTTAGATGGAGGAGATCTTTAACTGGTCAGTGATTTTGAATATCCTGACTCCTGAATGAGTGCAACAGATACACACAAGGAATAAGCTTGGTCAACCCTACAGAAGTCTTTCCAAACAGTTCAAAACAGGGAACATTTTGATGTGTGGTTCAAAGGAAGGAAAACACTGATCTAAAATACAAAAGCAACACACCCTCATAATGGCTGAAAACAAACAAAATTCAAGTTTTGGACTGGCCTAGTAAAGGTCCATGACCTAGACCCAATAGACATGCAGTGGTAGGACCTGAAAAACCTACCATTGATTCAGAAATAAAGCAGTTCAACAATGAAAAGTGAAATAAATTCCTCCACAGTTCCAAGAAAGACTGATAATGAAATGCAAGAAGTGTTTGGTTTGCAGACATTAGAGCTAAAGGTGTCACAACAAGTTATTAAGTCTAGTTGGGGAAATATTCATAAACTGCCAGTTGGTGTTAGATAACACTATTCATTAAATAAAGTAGATAGGTTAACAAAATTGCTATTGGTTGACTCAGGTGTCCTTTATGTGCGTAATATTATAGACCTGAAAACATTCACTGTCAAAAATTTTCATTTATGTTGTAAATTAGAATGGGGCAAATACTTTACTGTAGGTCGCAGGTTTGCTATTGCTGGCTCGGTGCTTGCAACTAAAGTTTACCAATCGAAAATGTACTTACTACTGTGATTGGATTCTACAGTCCCTTACTCTTACTTTAAAATATCTGTCAAGTATCAAAGATACATTCTATTCTTATTGGAGTGTTTGACTATCACCTGAAGCATTGCGCTGAGGATGCCATTTCATCTGCTCTTCATGTGGCACTGTTGCATCTGGATAAATAAGACATACTAAAATGCTGTTCATAGACTTCAGTGTAGCATTCAACACTCCCATCCCTCAGTACCTCTGATAGGCTGCAACACTTCCCTATGCAACTGGATGCTGGATTTCCTAACGCAGAAACCTCAGATAGTCTTCGTTGGAAACACCATCTCCAGACTCATCATCCCGAGCATTGGCACTACAGGGATGCATACTCAGTCCACTTCTGTTCACTCTGCTGACTCACAACTGTGTGACTGCATACAGCTCTAACATGATCATTAAATTTCCTGACGACAAAATGGTGGTGGGTCTCATGAGCAATGGGGATGAGTCAGCTTACAGCATGGAGATATAATTATTGGCAGACTGGGGCAAGTCCAATAATCTGTCTCTCTTACATTGGATAAGACAAAAGAGATGATTGTTGACTTCAAGAGGGTCCATCCTGTCCACACTCCACTATACACTAATGGTTCCACGGTGGAACTGGTCAAGAGCACCAAATTCCTTGGTGTGTACCTGGAAACTGATCTTACTCACTCAAGTGACACTACCTCCATAGGCACACCAGCATCTGCATTTCCTTCGGTGGCTGAAGAAGGCTAGCCTACCTTTCCCATTTTTCATCACATTCTACAGGGACCAACATTAAGAGTTTTCTGATCAACTGCATCACCGTCAATTTTGCGAGTTTTAATGTCTCTCACTGCAAAGGCCTACAATGTATAGTGCACAGCAGAGAAAAGCATAGGGACCTCTCTTACCTCTATGAAAGAAATCTTTATCAAGTGTTGCATCTGTAAAGCCTACAACATTTTGGAGGACCACCACCACCCCTCCCACTGTTTCTTTGCCCCAGTTCCATCTGGAAGAAGGTTCTGTAGCAGCCAATTTATTTCTGTCAGATTCTGCAACCACTAGTACCCCTTGGGTGTCCAGACTCTGAACTCCCTGCTGCCCCCCTGCCCTCAGATCTGCATCTAGTCGGCTATCTGTATACAGAATATTTGTTACATTTGGTTCTAATTTTGTTATGTATTTATTTAGTACTATCTATTCATTTGCCTATTATGTATTTATTTCTTTATAGTATAGTTTACTTATCTTGTTCTTGCCCTGTGTTTATTTATATTTTGCACCGGTCTTGGGGAATGTAATTTGGTGCCAGTGTATGCTGCAATAAGGATGGAATGAAAATAAAGTTATTTGATTTAACTTCACTTGAATGGAACCCCATGGTAGGTCCAAATTATCCATAATTCTGGTTTATGGGTAACTCTTATAAAGTCAATCCGCTGCACCATCCCATCTAAAACTACTCAAAGTGCCTTTGTATTCTAAATAAAATTGTGAAGTACATCCCAGTCCAATACTGTGTATCAGATTTATTGTTCCTTTGAAAATAAATTTGATTTACTTGAACCAATGTATAGGGTTTCTCATTAAGTGTGCAAACTGAGGTACATTTAAAAATTTAAATAGCACCACATAAGTTAAGTAAACACGCTTTATTTATGCATTTGTACAGCAAGTGACTTAACTCTCTTACATTTTGGAATAAAATAATGCCACTTTAAATGTTGTTTTTTGATTTGATATACTTTATTAATCCCAGAGGAAGAAACTGTCTTTTCGCACGACTTTTGGAGGTCAGAGCACAGGGTCAGCCATTGTACAGCACCCCTGGAGCAATTTTCAGGTTAAAGGCCTTGTTCAAGGGCCCGACGGAGTAGGGTCCCTTCTGGCAGTAATGGGATTTGAACCAGCAAGCTTCTAGATAGCAACGCAGATCCTTGTATTACAAGAGGATTTTGCTCTTGTTTAATAATTACTTGTTATTCTCTAGTAAACTCCAGGGAGTGACATCCTTGCAACTTCTTTACAACATTCAAACTCCTGTCTTTCCATAATGACTGTAATGACCTCCCTAGTGAAGCAACTCCCAGATGACTAAACCCTAAAATAAATACACAACCTCTGCAGCAGATTTTCAGTTTTCTGTCTGGTTGTGACTGAATGTTTGGTAAGCAATTTTTTTTCCTTCATTTGCAGTGGATGATCTGATTAATATATTCAGCATTTTCTTGTTTTTCTGTGTATTTGAGGTGTTATGAATACGTAATTTTAGTAGCTCTATATAGTGTCTTTAGTGAACTGCTTACAAAAGTGTTGTAGTGATGTCATGACCCCATGGTGAAGCATAAAAATTGTGGCTTTACAAACGTCTCAGTTAAGTAAATAATGTTTTATCACCTTTGATTTGGTTTTGGCTACCAAACCATAGAATTGCCATGAGCTTTTTTTATGAAATGAATGAATTAAAACAATGGTTCATCATTGAAAAAAAGAATCAATAAAAAACAAAAATCACTTCTTCTGCGGTTCACATGTTGTGAGGAATGATCATGGATTTTAATGCAAGTTTTGTTTTGCACCCTTTGAATATCTTACATTTTTATGCATTTAATATATCAGGTTTGTGTCATTGCTATTGTAAGTGGTATGCAAACATTAGACACGGTTAATTAATATGTAGACCGTTTCTTTCTATGCAACTCACTATAAATGGTGAGCACAATAATTTAAAATACTAGTCTCCATTTATTTCTTTTAGGTATAAGTGTTACAAACAGCCACTAAATTGTAAATGCAGACTGAAGTCAGACATGGGGTTGGCATTTTATTCTTCAATCTGTTTCTGAGATCAGCGGAGTCGGAGCACATCCTAGCAATTTTAGCTACTAGAGAGGAAGCAGTTACGGATGGAGCCACAGACCATTAAAGAGGACACACAACCACATAGACACTTGGAGGACATGGAGAGCCTTCACAGTGACTTTGCTGGCATCTGAACTTAGTCTCTTTAGCTAACACAGAACAGTTCCACTTGGAAAGCAAATTTACATGACAGCGCTTTAATGAGATTACTTGAAATCTGCCAAATATGAATGCAAATACTTAAACTAACAACAAACCAGGGCAACCCTTAAAGTAATAAAACATTGCATTTTGATACAGTCAATCAAGTTTGAGACATTTAACTCAAGTTAAATCTGCACATGATTGGAAAAAATACTAGTTGTGTTCATCTAATTATACTGTAAATATGTCAACATAGTGTATCTCTTAAGATGTGTTTGTTGTCATAGTTGTGCACACATGTCTGTAAACTCATGAAATTTATCATTATATATTTTAGTACTGAGTCGCAGAAATTCGGTTTTGGACGTTGAACAAATTCATAGTCCAATACAGGCAGGCCTCATCTCCATCTCTAAAAAAGCACAGTATCTGATCCTTTATTTGTTATTGTTAATGCGTAACTTTGTTATTCAAGCCACATACTTGGAACTTTTCAAGCAGGTATTTTTCACTGTCGTTTTTTTTTATTTTGCCCCCCACCAAAAGGGGAAATACTACAATGGCAAGAAATACTACAGTCTGATCTATTGGCAGAGAGGTGGTGGTGAGCACACTTTCCTTTCATGAGAGAAATCTAGGTTTGATTTCTGGACAGTACATTTACCTTTTTATTTTGTCAAGAATTTCCCTCACTATTTTTGTCACAGTTTCAACCTATCCTTGGTGGGGTCCTATTTTCTCTGAATTTCTTTTTACACTTTGAGATCACAAGTTTAAAAAAAAATATGATATTAGTATGCACATCCCACCAGCACAAGTACATGTTTGGAATCATGGCAGATACATACTCAAACAAAATGAGTTTAGGGTGTTCTTACAGGTCTGACGATATATCTGACAGTCAGCACACTTTTGTGTACAGCATCATTTGTTACAGACCATGGCAGAATACAACTTTTGAAGTAACAACATTATAGAGATAAAAGTAGGATAGGTGCCACCTGAAGATAAATGTCAAAACTCCACCTATGGTGGCTGCTGTGAGCAGACGAGTGAATCAGAAATGTATCCTTACCTCAAGAAAATACTACCAGGAATCCGTGATAAAATGTACTGCTTCCAGAATGCCTCAAAAACATGGAGGACATGTTTTCTTTAACTGAAACTTTTGCAGCTTTAAGGAAGCAGAGGGTGATGGTGTAAGAAACCTTATCTGAATTGGTTTAGGTTAAAAGCAGTGTTCCTCAGGGGGTCTGAGCTGTTGCCACTGCTATTTTTCATATAAATGATTTGGATACGGAATAAAAGTAGCATCTGTGGTGGGTTGGCACCCTGCCCGGGATTGGTTCCTGCCTTGTGCCCTGTGTTGGCTGGGATTGGCTCCAGCAGAACCCCGTGACCCTGTGTTCGGATTCAGCGGGTTGGAAAATGGATGGATGGATAAAAGTAGCATGCTGGTTAAGTTTGCAGATAATACCAAGATAGGCAGATAATCTGGAATCCATTGAATCATCACAGAGGGACTGGACAGGATACAGGCTTGGGCAGATCTGTGGCAGATGAAATTTAATGTCAGTAAATGTAAAGAATTACACATAGGAAGTAAAAATGTTAGGTTTGAATACACAAAGGGAGGTCTGAAAATCGAGAGTCCACCTTATGAGAAGGATTTAGGAGTCATAGTGGACTCATTATTATCAACTGCCAGACAGTGTTCAGAAGCCTTTAAGAAGGCTAACAGAATGTCAGGTTATATAGCGCCTTGATGTGTGGAGTACAAGTCACAGGAGGTTCTGCTCAAGCTTTATAACACACTGGTGAGGCCTCATCTGGAGTACTGGGTGCAGTTTTGGTGCCTCCGTGTCCATCTGTGTCGGGCCGTTACACAAATTTTGTACAGGTTCCGTCCCAAATGGACGGACCAGGATCCTGCCGGCTACGCCAGTGTAATAAAAGCGCTATATAGGCGCCTGACCCGACACAGATGGACACGGAGGCATGTATAAAACAAATAAAGACTTTTATTTTTCTTCACCCCTGGGGTGCACATCTTCCCCGTGACCCACAGGCAACACACAGTCCCAAACACCATAAAAGGCCCACATCACAGTTTTCTCTCTTGTACCACCACTCCTCCTCAAGCTTAGTCCTCCTCCTCCCGATTCTGGCTCTCGAGTGTTGGTGGCTGGCCCCTTTTATAGCCCACCAAGAAGTGTTCCAGGTGTTTGACCACCTGGTCCCAATTGCACTTCCGGGTGGGGCTGAAGACTCATCCAGCCCGGCTGTTGAATCCAGACAGCCCCCCCTAGCGGCCACCCCAGGTTCCAAACAGGCTGTGGAGGACTCCATCTCCCATGGAGCACGGCGGGAGGTTGGGGAATCAGCAACCGCCATGGAGGCTGCCACCTTGCGTCCCGGGGGAGATATTGAGCTGCCCATGGTTGCTCCCCCGGAACATAAGCAGCTGGGGCGTCCCGGCTGGGCATGGGACCCGGCCACTCATCACACTCTACACTTTTTTGCTTTCTAACCCAGGCAATGCAAGGTAACTCATCTAGTTTAACAAATAGTATTATTAATTGAATATTAAATTTTAAAATCACTAGACAGCCCGGGCCAGTTCTTTAAACCTTACCATATTAATAAAATGTGGACTTTTCCAAACATGAATCTCACTTATAATGGCTGTCATGCCCAAATCTCCAGTAGCTTACTGGAAAGGTCAGGGTAGCCAGTGACTACATGAAAAAATCAGACTTGACTTTATAAAAAGCATAAACAAAACTAATCAAAATAAAAGTAATCAATTTTACTCAAATGACGTACAAAAAATAAAAATGAAAAGACAAAAAGGTGTGAATTATTTCTACGTGTGTTGCTGTAAGGATTCTGCTTTAATTTTTTTAGTCATAAATTTCTCTTACATCTCTTTCAGTTAAAAATGAGGTCAAATTTGACTAGCAGAAGAAAATGCATTTTTAATTTATTATAACAAGGGTTCACTTAATTAGCTGTACTGAGCTTTTTAAACTTTTAATTATTGAGTTTTGTTTGTTTTCATTTTCTTTGTAATGTTAAAGCCATGTCACATTACACATATTTTCCAGCGAATTTCAGTTGTAGCCTTCATTTACATGAATCATAGCAAGTCGTTTCAAGTCGGCAGCGAGCTCCTGTGAACACAACCACGAAATGCGACATGTCCAGTGACTCACTCTAGCTAGTGCATGACTCACTCGCCCCAACAAAACCAGATAGGTTTGATTTGTCTTTAGTTGTAGAGATGACTCTGTGTCCATGAGAGTCGACAACCAATCAATGCTCAACTGGAAGTAGAATTATATAATGCAGCGACAAGGAATAAGGAGCATGGATGTGTTGGATCTCACAAACAGAAGTGAAACTTGTCTGTATGATGACTCATATTTTACATACCATGGCAGAATGGAAAAAAGAATTGTGGCTGAACTCGCTTTACCCTTTGTACAACACCGGTTCCGTCAGGCAGCATGCTTTTCTGCTGGCAGGTTGGCACACAGTCAGGAAATGTGACATGTTCAGCAATTTTTATACATGTATATTGACATATTTTTGCGATGAGATCAGAAACTGCTGCCGGCAAATCTGACCTCACCAATGACTAGAAGTCGCGTAACGTTTCATTGGCTATATTGGAGGATTATGACCAGAGAAAACAGCCTAACCATGGGTGTGGAAATATTGGACAGTTTTTTCAAACAAGTACCATAAAAATCAACTTTAATTACATGCTAAAATATTTAAGTTCTTAACTCAACTTCTGTTTCTCTTCTCTGTTCCCTCCAGTTTGACCTGAAACCATCCATGTCTGGATTGAACCAAACCAGTACTGTAGTCCCTGAATTTCTCATTGTTGGATTTCTAGGATTCAGGGACCAAGAAAGCAGACAAACACTGTTTGGAGTCTTCCTCACCGTTTACCTCTTCACGTTGCTTGCTAACATGCTGTTAATTGCCATCTTTACATCTGATAGAACGCTGCACACCCCAATGTACATCTTAGTGTGTGGTTTGGCTGTTCTTGACATCGCCATCAGTACCAACACTGTGCCCAGTCTGCTAATCTTAATAATATTTGAATACCGAATTGTGCCGTTAGCTGCTTGTTTTACTCAGACGATGTTTCTGAGTGGACTTTTCTCAACAGAGTGCTTCCTCCTTACACTAATGGCTTATGACCGCTATGTTGCAATATGTTACCCACTTCACTATCCTAACGTAATGAGTAACAGTCACATCACAAAACTAATGGCTTACTGCCCGGTGTTTGGGTTTCTTTCTGCAGGTATTAGCTTGGTTCTTGTTCTCAGGCTTTCATTCTGTAGGCCTACTAATGTCATCTATGCCTTTTGTGACTTTGGTTCTTTGTTGTTCTTAGCCTGTGGGAACATTCAGGTTACTAATTATGTTGTGTTATGTATTGCTTTGAGTGTGTTGTGTATCTCTTTACTATTAATCTTTTTTTCCTATCTAAGGATTACAATCTCAGTTGTCAAAATTGCCAATAAAGAAGGACGAATGAAGGCCTTCTACACGTGTGGCACACATATGCTTGTGATTTCTGTCTTTTTCCTCACTGCTGTAGGAGTCATGTTTTCAGACAGGATTCCTTCAGTATCCATAGACATCCGTATTTTGGGAGTCATAATACGGAATGTGTTTCCAGCATTAATGAACCCATTAATTTACTGCTTGAGGACTAAACAGATTAGGCATAGTTTTGTTAAAATGTTAAGGAAGATTACAGTTTAACAGATGGAATTCCGTTTTCTTTAACCTCCTTAGCATTATGTATACCTCCAGAAAAATTAGCGTGCGAAAAACATGTTGTTACATGTTACAAAAACACATATACATCGAAATGTCAACATAAATACAATAGGGAAGGTCTGTCTAGTGTCCCCTGCTGTAGTGTTGCAGATTTAGTACACGGCTTTTTCTGTGATATGTTTTGAAATAGTCACCAACACTCAGTCCAATGTTGCGATTAGGACGGTATAAGTGTGTTTTTTTTGCATACTCTTCTTATAGTCTTTTTTCTGTTGCTTGTTCATGAAGGTGGAATGTCAGTACTTAATCTGCATTATTGACACCGCTCATTTTGTTATTCTAGGCTACTGTAGTGCAAGGCTTAGTGACTACCACATTTCAAGACACGGACATCGACATTTGTTGCATTGTGAACACTGCTTAGGGGGCTAATGTCTTTTTTGTCCTTCCACTTGATTACAATCATTATGCCTTTTGTCATGTAGATACTGCACCCCACTGCAGCTTAATGCCACTGAAGTCACCAGTTGTATCCTGGCGGTTCAGTTGTATAGTGACGTATGTATCAGTTTTTCTGTTTGTGTCAGCATCTGATGATCAATTCACATTGCTTGATTCAACTAATGGTTTATTTTTAGTTTGTTATAAAACTGGATTTACAGTTTTTTGTTTACACAATTTGGTTGTAGGATATGTCCCACTAGTGAATATTAATGATTTACTATAGAGGGACAAAACACATAATAATATTCATACAGAATTTTTGCAGAAGTTTGTTATTTTATTACCATGAGTATTATTCAGGCTTAACAGAGTACATTGGATCATAACTGGTTAATCCAAGAGAAACTCTCATTTAACGGTTTTTACATAGAATTCTGAGCCTGGGGTTAATGCTCAGGAGGCTAATCAGTAAAGAATATTAATGGAGTTATGTACTTTTATAGCATATAATATGTAATCTTCTGACAATCTGTGGCACAGAATTGGAATAAGTAGGTTCAGTCAATGAATACATGGATAGACATAAGTAATTTAAATACAATCATGCGTCAACTATCAGCTCCATTTGGGACCAGCCATCTGGGCATAAGTCAAATTGGCCATATGTTGATCACAAAGTGTACAGGTCATTGCAACTGAGGCACTGTGGGTCTGGTGTGGGTCACCGGTATGCATACTTTGACTGTCAATATGGTGTAACATAAGCTATATCTTAACGTATTGGTGACTATACACCTGGTCCATGTTTCTCGAGCACTCGATTGTGCCACTGGTGGATTGCGAATTGCTATCATTGTTTTGCGAGTGGGTCATGATGGTTCACCTAAGTTATCTGCAGGGTTGGGTGATATTTCCATGTTTCCCTGTTTCCAGTTAAGCTTGTTTCACGAAAGGGGTACCCCAATCACATTTGTTTCACTAAAGAGGAGGTTTACAATTGCTGTTAGTGGGTCATCAATAAATTTAAAAAAGGCAAACCTGGGTTGTGGGACCAAAAAGGCTGAAAAATATTGGTGCAAGGCAGGTGGTACAGGTCAAATGCATAAGAATTAGCTGAGTGAAGTGGCGCCAATCAAAACAAACCTTTAAGTGCCTACCAAGAGTTAGAAAATATATCAGACTCTGTGAAAATAATAATAATAAGGGAAGATTTATTACTGAGGCTAGTTTTGGCATTTTCTAAAACATTATTACCCTATTTGTTTTTCTATGGCCCTCGGTTGTAAGTATGAATCATCTTAACTTGGTTGGCTGTAAATCAACGCATGGTTGTATATTTTCCAATGGATATGTTAAGGAAATAAATGTTTTGTCTATTGGTGTAGAATAGTTCACCTTAGATAATCGCTGTGAGCTCTATGGTACCCAATAAACTGTTCTGGAGTAACTAATTTGCTTGCTCTCCCCTCCTCTCTTCTGTGTTCTTACAAATGAAAGACTTGTCTATAATTCAAACTGGTGAATCTAAAAAGGCCTGCCATGACATAGTCTGGGTGATATTTTAATCCTTTCAGGACTGATTTCTGCCCGACGCCTATTGTGACCAACACAAGACCCATTTTAAACAAGACTGACCAGGAACAAATATATATGTGTGTCTATAAAATGGTAGTTTCCATAATTGAGAGAAGTGAACACTTCAGACTGAAGGGATGAATGTTCTCTTTAGTGCAATTTCTATTTGTTATTTAACTCAAGAGGATGTCTTTGTGTTTGGGTTCTTGAAGGAAGTTTTGTCATCTGAGGAATAAAACATGAAGATGAACATGTACAAGCTTCAGACAGAAGTCATCCTAATTGAAAATAAAGATGAGATGTTTAAACACTGTGAGAGACAAACTCTGTTGGGAGTATCAACGTGCTGCTATGAGCTTAGCTAAGGTTATATGATAGATCATTACAAATAGCTGTGTATTGTTTGTTAAAACCAGATGGCTAGATGTTGGCAGCCATTAGAATAAAAAGTGAAAAGTAAAACAACAGGTTACAATACTGATTGCAATTTAGTTTAATTACAAATCCCAATAGGACTGCTACAGAGTTAGGACCTCTGCCTGACCACATCAATGCTCACAAATGACCATTTCTGTTACAGCTGGAAAGTTTGTAAAAATTTCCTATGTCATGGTTTGCATGGAGTCTTAGTGTATTCCCAGCATCTGCATCCTATTTGCTCCTCATACTCCATTATACTACAAAAACATCCAAAAGAAATGTGTACCAGGTGAATTGGTGAACCTGAATTGATATAAGCAAGTGCATGCGTGTGTTAGTGTGCATTGCAACAGAGTGGCATCTTGCCCGTGTATGTTCAGCTGCCAGTTTGGGTTCTACTTATTTGCACCACAAAATTTAGATAAGCATTTTCAGTAAGTGGTTGAATGAATACAATAATAAAACATTGACCATTTTGTTAATCAATGCAGTAATTCACAAAGTATACATTAGAACAGCAACTCAAATCATAAAGATGAATTAATTACAAATATAACAGTCAACAATGTACAGTATACTAAAATGATTATGCTTTTCTGAGAATCAAATTCTGACAAACTGACTTCTGTCTTTTAGTTTCTGTCTCCTAACTTATTGTTTTTGAGAATAATTGTTCTGTCCAGAACATTTTTTTTTTCATTCAGTCATGTAGTCGAGTGCGACTCTTCATGACCTCGCAGACTTTAGCATGCCAGGTCTTTCTATCTAAAACTGCTTGTCGGAGTTCCTTCAAAGTCATATGCATTGTCTCAGTATTGTTGCCTATCCGTCTTAGTCTCTGTCTTTCACTTCTCCTTTGTCTTCCAACTTTCCCTAACGTGAGAGTCTCCTTCAAGGATTCCCGTCTTGTCATTATGTGATGAAAGTGTTTGAGATTTTTTTACAATGAGAAGTCTCTTTGTCTTTCTTTAAGCATTGATTTTTTGGAACTTCTTGTTGTCCAAGGAATTCTAAGCACTTTTCTGCAGCACCAAAATTCTTAAGCATCTATTCTTATGCATTCAGCTTATTGATAGTCCAACTCTCACAGCCATACATCAATACTAGAATCGCCATAGCTTTAATGATGTAGACTTTCTTTGATAATGTAATGTCTCTGCTCTTTAGTGTCTTGTCTAAATTTGCCATAACTGCCCTTCCCGTTAACAAACATCATTTAATTTCATGGCTGCAGCCTTCATCTACAGAAATTAAACAGCTCAAAATTCATTACTGCTTTTGTTTCCTCTGTGTCCATTCTATATTTGAAAACACCTTAAATGAACAATAACAGTTTAATGGACAGCTCACAAAGAACAAATTTGGGAAACATTGATTCAGTAAATCAAACAAAATTAAGGGATATAAAGAAGGCCATGTAAGGAAAGACACAGCCTATTGACTTTGAATGAGAAGAAAATAAAAAAAATCTAAATAAAGTCTTTCAAGACAAAGTAACCGGGACCAATGTTTGAATCGAGCAAACTCAAAGACTGGCTTTCTGCAGCCAAATGACCATTTAGTACATCATTCAATTTTTACCATACAGACATGACTGAAAATATTATATCCTTTCACTTCTTCTATTAATTAAAGCTCAAACTGATAATAGAAATTGTTATCCATAATTCTTTATATCATATTTAATAAAGCAGAAAATTTTCTTTGATTGCTTTGATTTATGTTATTATGAACTTACCGTTGTAATAATTAAAAAAATGAAAATGGCATGGGCAAAAATATTAGTACACTTCACGTAATATTTCAGCACACAGACTTTGGTGACAATAAGCACTTTCAGTAGCTCTAAATGAGATTTCTACATTTCTCAGCTAATAATTTGGTTCACTCTTCTTCAGTTCTCTCATGTCCGATGGACGTCTTCTCAGACCCACAACTTGCTTTCAACTTATGTCCTAAGAACGATGCACTGTTTTTTTATCTCCATTCTTGGGTGCTATTGGAGGTTTGTTTTCAGGTCATTGTCCAGCAGGAGGACACAGCTTCTAGTAATGTCTTCTGATTTTATTGTATCCTGCAAAGATTCAAAAAGGCAACATCACTGAGGCTCCTCCATGTTTCACAATAAACAGGGAAGCCACGTGTACTGAAAGAAAAAAAGAACCAACATGTGCGTTGTCCCTGCTGCACTGAATAAGCGCAGGCGCTCTAACATCACCCCTCCCCCGATCTTACTTAGAGAGTCAGGGACAACGCACATGTTGGTTCTTTTTTTCTTTCAGTACACGTGGCTTCCCTGTTTATTTCTATATCTAGTGACTTCTCTGCCTGTCTGTCTCTCAATTACGCAGTGCTCTGTCTGTCTGTGTGTAATGGATCTTAAAAATAAGTTATAAGGACAGTTGTTCCTGTTAATTGCAGTCTCAATTGTTAAAAAAATATTTGAAAAGGAGCATCCCACATGAAAATATAATGATCTCAGTAACTGACAGTGCATACCAATGTATAAATTTTATGTCCGTTTGAGGTTTAAAAGAAAAGAAAAAAAAAAAGCAACACTTCATCCCTAGCGGGGAATCGAACTCAGGTCTATGAGGCAAGGAAAAGCTGCTCTGCGCTAAGAGGCAAATCTTAACGCGCTATGGCACAGAAGCTCTTAAGTCATTCTTGAAGCTTTTGTGAAAGTGTTTATTTGATCTTTGGAACTCGGGCTTTATATATTCTATAGTTTATGCCTACTACATTTTGTAACATTTATTACTAAAATATGAAAAAGTTTCTGTTTTAACAATGTGTTTACACAGATTACTTTAGAATAATGATCTCTTATTTCCACTGTAAAACTCCACTTCACTCCCACATAATCAATCAAGGCGTGAGCTGGGAAAACTTCGCTCACGTTCTAAGTCGGTGGGGGGATGGAATAGCCGGCTGCTGGCAGCTTGTCTTTTATCAGCACATTTAGAGGACAAAGGATGCTGGCGGAGAGGTGTGAACGGATTTAAGAAGCGATTTAAGGTGGGCCAGATATACGAGTTTTTTCGTAGGCTCTGGTAATTCTAGTGTTAATCCCCGATGGGATTTTCGCATGACCATTGGAAATTTAAGGGACGGCCAGCAGTGTATCCCAGTTGGGATGCCCCAGTAACAGAAGGATGGGGGAAGGTAGCTTATCAAGGACACTGCCTCCCCCAGGACAACAGATGGCAGCTTCCCTGGACTGCAGCGGAGACAGGAGACGCTGCAGGGGACTGGGGATTCCCTACTGTTTAAATAGCGCGGAAGTACTTTAAAGTCACAGGGACAGAAGCACAGAAGTACTCCTGGGCTGAAGAAGTTACAAGTTCTCTGTCTGACCCGGAAGTGCTGACATGGACGGAACGACCAATGCTCTTCCAGGTCAAGGACTATAAAAAGGACTACTGGAGACTTAGCAAGCGAACCAGAGTTAGGAGGAGTAGGACAGAGCTTGCTGGGAGGTGTTGTAGAAAGAGTATTGTGTAGATTTATTGTTTATTTACTTGTTTATGGTGTCTATAGTAATTAAAAGGCACTACGAAGAAGGAAAATCAATTAAAAGAGCTTCTTTGTGCTTTTACCCTGTGTCTGCGTATCTGTCTGTTGGGTTTAATGGGGCAACAGCGACCCCTGGCGTTGACAGGAGTAAGAGTGCAGAATCAGCCATTTTACAGCACCCTTTGAACAATTTTCACGTTAAGGGCCTTGCTCAAGGGTCCAACAGCTCATTTTCAAAATCCTATCACTGTTTCAGATTTAATGCAGTTTGCCTAGCAGACAAAGAATGAAGTGTAGGATGCAATTATCTGTCTGCTCCACAAGGCTTAATCTCACCTGGGCAAAGCTGGCAGCACTGTGAGGATTATGTTTTTTGGATTTCTCCAGCGCCTTCAGTACCATCCAGCAATCTCTGATAAGGGGTAAACTCAGAGGTGGATGAGTCTGTGGTGTCCTGGATAATGGACTATCTGTCGGGCAGACCGCAGTTTGTGAGACTCAAGGACTGTGTTTCTGATATTCTTACAACAGTTTTGTAGTGATGACACAGATTCAGTCCTTCCTCTCTGTCTTTTAGATTATTCTGCTCTATTGCAAATCTCATTCTGTTTTACAAGGGGGCTCTGCCCCCTGCTCGCTTCGCTCGCCTACCCTCGGCGTTTTGAACCCGTGCCCGCTGGGCAGCCACGTGTGAGGATGACGCACGTTTAATACGGAGCGTTCACCCGTGTCACTCTGGGGCCCCCCACTGTTAAAATGGAGCTCCGTCCGTACTATTATGCGGTGCATTGTGGAGTACGGGTCCGTCTGCGCTGTGTGGTGTGGACGTTTAACTGTCGTTGTTTCTGCCTTTATATTCTGTATCTCGGTGTGCATGTGTTTCGTGCCTAGGTTTTTTTAGAAGCTGTTGCATTTCAGTTTTCATCATCTGTAACTCGCTCTCCATGTGTTTGTCCCCGTTCTTTAATCTCTTTATAAAGTTTTACTTCGTTTCCAGCAGCTCCATGTATGACTGTATGTGAATGTGTGCTTTTCTACTTTTATTTTTCTATTTTTATTTATTGATCACTTTCCAGACAGAAGAGCAGCTTCAGCGATAGACTGCTGTCACTGTCCTGCTCCACAGACAGACTGAGGAGATCGTTCCTCCCCCAAATTATGCGACTCTTCAATTCCACGCGGGGGGGTAAACGTTAACATTTAACATTATTATACACAGTTATTGTCTGTTTTTCACCTGCATTATCATCTTTCTTTAATTTAATATTATTTATTGTATCAGTATGCTGCTGCTGGAGAATGTGAATTTCCCATTGGGATTAATAAAGTATCTATCTATCTATCTATCTATCTATCTATCTATCTATCTATCTATCTATCTATCTATCTATCTATCTATCTATCTATCTACTCTGTGTTTTATTTCTGACCTCGCTTTATCCTGCTTGCGGCATGTCAGGCGGTTCGTAGTCTTTCTCGTTTTACTCTGGGCAGGGTGGCTTTGTTCTGTAACCTGCTCTCTATGTGTTTGTCCCTGTTCTTTAACTTCTTTATGACGTTTTACTTTGTTTCCTACTGTGACGGTTCGTAGTCTCTCCCGTTTTGCTCTGGTGCGGGGGGGACTTTGTGTGGCGTATGTGTATGTGTGCTTTTTTACTTTAATTTTTCTATTTTTATTTATCGATCACTTTCCAGACAGAAGAGCAGCTTCAGCGACAGACTGCTGTCACTGTCCTGCTCCACAGACAGATTGAGGAGATCGTTCCTCCCCCAAACTATGTGACTCTTCAATTCCACGCTGGGGGGTAAACGTTAACATTTAACATTATTATACAAAGTTATTGTCTGTTTTTCACCTGCATTATTATCTTTCTTTAATTTAATATTATTTATTATATCAGTGTGCTGCTGCTGGAGAATGTGAATTTCCCATTGGGATTAATAAAGTATCTATCTATCTATCTATCTATCTATCTATCTATCTATCTATCTATCTATCTATCTATCTATCTATCTATCTATCTATCTATCTATCTATCTATCTATCTACTCTGTGTTTTATTTCTGACCTCGCTTTATCCTGCTTGCGGCATGTCAGACGGTTCGTAGTCTTTCTCGTTTTACTCTGGGCAGGGTGGCTTTGTTCTGTAACCTGCTCTCTATGTGTTTATCCCTGTTCTTTAACCTCTTTATGACGTTTTACTTTGTTTCCTACTGTGACGGTTCATAGTCTCTCCCGTTTTGCTGTGTTGTTGTGGGGGGGTTGGGGGTGGGGGCTTTGTGTGGCGTATGTGTGCTTTTCTACTTTTATTTTTCTATTTTTATTTATTGATCACTTTCCAGACAGAAGAGCAGCTTCAGCGACAGACTGCTGTCACTGTCCTGCTCCACAGACAGATTGAGGAGATCGTTCCTCCCCCAAACTATGTGACTCTTCAATTCCACGCTGGGGGGTAAACGTTAACATTTAACATTATTATACAAAGTTATTGTCTGTTTTTCACCTGCATTATTATCTTTCTTTAATTTAATATTATTTATTATATCAGTATGTTGCTGCTGGAGAATGTGAATTTCCTTCTGACCTCGCTTTATCCTGCTTGCGGCATGTCAGACAGTTCGTAGTCTTTCTTGTTTTACTCTGGGCAGGGGGGCTAGGGGCACGTTGCCTCATTTTTTATTTCTGTTAGTGGAGGGGGGCTTTGTGTGTCGTGGGTCTAAATCCTCTTTTTTGTGTGCGTACCATTTCGTGTGCTATGTGGCGCTTGCGTCTGACTCCTTTGTTTTTGGTGTGCTAGGGGCGCGTTGCCTCATTTCTTATTTCTGTTAGTGGAGGGGGGCTTTGTGTGTTGTGGGTCTGAAGCCTCTTTTTTGTGTGCGTCCCGTTTCATGTGCTATGGGGTTCGTGTGGCGCTGTGTTGTCGCTTGCGTTTGACTCCTTTGTTTTTGGTGCGCTAGGGGCGCGTTGCCTCATTTCTTATTTCTGTTAGTGGAGGGGGGCTTTGTGTGTCGTGGGTCTGAAGCCTCTTTTTTGTGTGCGTCCCGTTTCGTGTGCTATGGGCTTCGTGTGGCGCTGTGTGCCAAGGGTTTGTGTGGTGCCTGCGTCTGACTCCTTTTTTTTGTGTGCTATTGGCCCGGCGCCTCATTTCTTATTTTCCGTTGCTTGGAGGGGGGCTTTGTGTGGCGCCTGTGCACTACGTCTTTTGCATCCACGGCCCATGTCCCTGCGTCCATATCCGGTTTACCATTCTCGTTTAGTAATATGGATGAAAGAAATATTTTGTGTCCTGGTGGCCTCATGTATAAACGGTGCGTACGTACAAAAATGTTGCGTACACCCGTTTCCACGCTCACATCGCGATGTATAAAAATTAACTTTGTCATAAAGCCACGCAAATTTTCACGGTAGCTAAATGCATGGCGTACGCAAGTTCTCCACTCGGTTTTGCAAACTGGCGGCATCCAGCATCAAAGCAGTGCTACTGTTCCAGTGTGGTTTCCCTTTCTTTTTTAGATCCACATCCCTGACGCGGCTTTATAAATATACTGAAATTAACATATATATTATTTATTAGTTTAATGCATCTGATTGTAATTAAACCCAGCCACAGGGGATGCACAAACCAGTGTGTTTCTTTGTGCCGGTCCCAAGCCTGGATAAATAGGGAGGGTTACGTCAGGAAGGGCATCCGGTGTAAAAATTTTGCCAAATCAATATGCGGACAACAATACAAATTTCCATACCGGATCGGTCGAGCCCTGGGTTAACAACAACCACCACCAGTACTGTTAGTCAACAGGGTGCTGGCGGAAACTGGGCTACTGTTGGCCGAAGACATGTCCGGAGGCAGTAGGAGAGGAGGAAGGTAAAGAGAGTGGAACTGAGGGTAGGAACTTTGAATGCTGGCAGTATTACTGGTAAGGGGAGAGAGTTAGCTGATATGATGGAGAGAAGGAAGGTTGATATATTGTGTATGCAAGAAACTAAATGGAAGGGGAGTAAGGCCAAGTGGATTGGAGGTGGATTCAAATTGTTCTATCATGGTGTGGATAGAAGGAGAAATGGAGTAGGGGTTATTCTGAAGGAACAGTATGTCAAGAGTGTTCTGGAGGTGAAAAGAATGTCAGACAGAGTAATGATTATGAAGCTGGAAATTGGAGGTGTGATGATGAATGTTGTTAGTGCATATGCCCCACAAGTTCGGTTTGCAATGGGTGAGAAAGAAGATTTTTGGAGTGAGTTGGATGAAGTGATGAACAGTGTACCCAAGGGACAGAAAGTGGTGATTGGAGTGGATTTCAATGGACATGTTGGGGAAGGGAACAGAGGAGACAAGGAGGTGATATGTAGGTATGGTGTCAAGGAGAGGAATGAAGACGGTCAGAAGACAGTAGATTTTGCCAAAAGGATGGACATGGCTGTGGCAAATACATATATTAAGAAGAGGGAGGAACATAGGGTGACGTACAAGAGTGGAGGAAGATGCACACAGGTAGATTACATCCTATGCAGAAGAGTCAATCTGAAGGAGATTGAAGACTGCAAAGTAGTGGCAGGGGAAAGTGTAGTTAAGCAGCATAGGATGGTGGTCTGTAGGATTATGTTGGAGATCAAGAAGAGGAAGAGAGTGAGGGCAGAGCCAAGAATCAAATGTTGGAAGTTGAAAAAGGAAGACTGGAAGACTGCAAGGTTGAGTTTAGGGAGAAGGTGAGACAGGCACTGGGTGGTAGTGAAGAATTACCAGACAGTTGGGAAACTACAGCAGATGTAGTAAGGGTGACAGCAAGAAGGGTGCTTGGCATGACATCTGGACAGAGAAAGGAGGAAAAGGAAACCTGGTGGTGGAATGGGGAAATATAGGAGAGTATACAGAGGAAGAGGATGGCAAAGAAGAACTGGGATAGTCAGAGAGATGCAGAAAGTAGACAAGAGTACAAGGAGATAAGGCTCAAAGTGAAGAGAGAGGTGGCGAAGGCTAAAGAAAAAGTGTATGATGAGTTGTATGAGAGGTTGGACACTAAGGAGGGAGAAAAGGACCTTACCGATTGGCTAGACAGAGGAACCGAGCTGGGAAAGATGAGCACCAGGTTAGTGTAATAAAGGATAAAGATGGAAACATACTCGCAAGCGAGGAGAGTGTGTGATAAAGATGGATACTCAAAAATGAGGAGGGTGTGTTGAGCACATGGAAAGAGTATTTTGAGAGGTTGATGAATGAAGAGAATGAGAGAGAGAAAAGGTTGGATGATATGGAGATAGTGAATCATTAAGTGCAACGGATTACCAAGGAGGAAGTAAGGACAGCTATGAAGAGGATGAAGAATGGAAAAGCCGTTGGTCCAGATGACATACCTGTGGAAGCATGGAGGTGTTTAGGAGATGGCAGTGGAGTTTTTAACCAGATTGTTTAATGGAATCTTGGAAAGTGAGAGGATGCCTGAGGAGTGGAGAAGAAGTGTACTGGTGCTGATATTTAAGAATAAGGGGGATGTGCAGGACTGTAGTAACTACAGGGGGATAAAATTGATGAGCCACAGCATGAAATTATGGGAAAGAGTAGTGGAAGCTAGGTTAAGAAAGGAGATGATGATTAGTGAGCAGCAGTATGGTTTCATGCCAAGAAAGAGCACCACAGATGTGTTGTTTGCTGTGAGGGTGATGATGGAGGAGTATAAAGAAGGCCAGAAGGAGTTCCATTGTGTCTTTGTGGACCTGGAGAAAGCATATGACAGGGTGCCTCGAGAGGAGCTGTGGTATTGTATGAGGAAGTCGGGAGTGGCAGAGAAGTATATAAGAGTTGTACAGGATATGTATGAGGGAAGTGTGACCGTGGTGAGGTCCGCGTCAGGAGTGACAGATGAATTTAAGGTGGAGGTGGGATTACATCAGGGATCGGCTCTGAACCCTTTCTTATTTGCATAGGTGATAGACAAGTTGACAGACGAGATTAGACATAGACTATGATGTTTGCTGATGACATTGTGATCTGTAGCGATAGTAGGGAGCAGGTTGAGGAGACCCTGGAGAGGTGGAGATATGCTCTAGAGAGGAGAGGAATGAAGGTCAGTGGGAACATGACAGAATACATGTATGTAAATGAGAGGGAGGTCAGAGGAATGATGAGGATTCAAGAGTTGGGAAAGGTGGATGATTTTAAATACTCGGGATCAACAGTATAGAGTAATGGGGATTGTGGAAGAGCAGTGAAAAAGAGAGTGTAGGCAGGGTGGAATGGGTGAAGAAGAGTGTCAGGAGTAATTGTGACAGACGGATATCAGCAAGAGTGAAAGGGAAGGTCTACAGGACGGTAGTGAGACCAGCTATGTTATATGGGTTGGAGATGGTGGCCCTGACCAGAAAGCATGAGACAGAGTTGGAGGTGGCAGAGTTAAAGATGCTAAGATTTGTATTGGGTGTGACGAGGATGGACAGGATTAGAAATGAGTACATTAGAGGGTCAGCTCAAGTTGGACAGTTGAGAGACAAAGTCAGAGAGGCGAGATTGTGTTGGTTTGGACATATGCTGCGGAGAGATGCTGAGTATATTGGGAGAAGGATGCTAAGGATAGAGCTGCCAGGCAAGAGAAAAAGAGGAAGGCCTAAGAGAAGGTTTATGGATGTGGTGAGAGAGGACATGCAGGTGATGGATGTAACAGAACAAGATGCAGAGGACAGAAAGATACAGAAGAAGATGATCCGATGTGGCAACCCCTAATGGGAGCAGCCGAAAGAAGAAGAAGATCTGATTGTAATTGACCTGTAACAATATAATGGTCCACAGAATGGTCAAACTATTCTAAATACCATAGCTGCTTTAGCGTTGTTACTCTCACTACACCTTCTTCTTCTTTCAGCTGCTCCCATTAGGGGTTGCCACAGTGGATCATCTTTTTCCATATTACTCTCACTGCACCACTTGGAGTATATATATATCACTGTATCTGAGTGGGGAATCACAGCTCTACAGCAGCTGATTGGAAAGAGAATTATCAGTATACAGCATCAAGCACACGCTGCCTCAGCCATGCTGTCTATTGAACTGCTCTCATATGGCAAACGCTTTACAGCCTTTCCTCGCGGTCTTATGAAAAACAGAAATTCTTCAATTTGAGTCGCCTGTTATTTACACTCACTGTGTGCCAAAAAAAAAAGCTTTTACTTGATGCAGTAAAGCTATATGACTGGATTGAGTGTACCACCTGTACTGGCTAGCTGAAAATGTTAAAGTATCTCTTGTGAGGGGTGAAAAATATGCATATTCTTTTCTAAAACATTTTAATTGGTTACTTTGTTAAAATTGTGATTACCCTTCTGTTGTTATGTTCCTTAGCTTAGGGACTGAAACCCTGGATTGAGTAGGGCCTCTCCGAGTTGTGTTCCGGTTTGCTTGGGCAGCTGTCCTGTCATTTACTTGTTTCATTCCTGTTTGTGTCTTTTGTGGTTTATCTGCTAAAAACAAACTACTGTTGGCACCAACAGCAGCTGCCCAATCTCTGCTTGTCTGTCTGTCTGTGTGTACGGTTGGTTCCAACATGTCCACACAGCTTTGTTGTGTTTCTCTGCTTTTAATCATAATCAGCAACTTTGTTTGTGTGCCATACATGTACCTGCATAAGAAATTCCTAGTTTTTGATGTTGTTAATGATGGTAGTCACCTGCCATACACTTTCAGCAGTAAATGCAGTCTGTTTAAAACAACTCAGACAAATGATTTGAAATTTCACTCCTAGATACACCCTACTCACCTATCATATGTGGATTACTTACATAAGTTAAACATTTTAAGGCCTATTAGGTGCACCGTTTCTTGGTGTCCAGTAGATCTGTGAGACCTGCCAGTCCTTATATTAAAAAGGTTTCATCACTAGTATGGCTGTTCTACATAAATCAAAAAGATCTCCACTGTATCTATTGAATTATATATTTATCATAGGAAGTTTTTTTTCTGTGTCTTAGGACAATGTGCCAATAATATTTTTTGCCATTTTACAGATGTTTTTACAGGTGCTGAAATAATCTTTTTAATAATTAAACTGTATTTTTTGTTACTGTCTTTTAAGCTCCAGGGAGCAAATCATTGCGACTCCCTTGAAACCCATTAAATTTTACGTTTTTTTCTTAATCACTATAATCACCTCTCTGGTGAAGCAGTTCCCAGAAGACTTGACATTGAAATAAATTACTGCATTTGCAGCAGGTTCTTGTTTATTTCTGATTAGACTTGCGAGAAAGGTGGTAAGTAAATGCTTGTTAGTGACATACGATGAGTTCTTTAATTTAAAAATATAACATAAAAAATCATTATTCTTTGTTTTATTGCATGCTTATTATATCATTACTTGAAATGGCTATTAATAGGATAATCTTGACAATATATGTTATATATAGCATAAAGTATAATCAAGGTTATCCTCTTACCATTTGTAAAATATTTGCCATAAAAGAACAAGCAGAATGTCAAATACAAATAGAAACAAAAGAAGTATTAACTTCTTCTGTCTTTTACTGAATTAAAGGCTTTGTAAAAACAGTCAAAAATTCAAAATACAAATCATCTTGATGTTTGACTTATGTTTAGATTTCATGTCATACATGACATTTACTTAAATGCAGCTCCAAAAAAATTATTTTTCTTACAAAATGTGAAAAAAAGCTCAAAGTATAATATCATAATGTGAACACATATTTGTTAAGTTTACAAGCAGACCCCAAGCCTATCTGATGTCTCCCCTGAGACCACTGACCTGGGGCCTCATGTATAAACGGTGTGTATGCATAAAAATGTTGCTTACGCCCATTTTAACACGCACATCGCGATGTATAAAAACTAAACTTGGCGTAAAGCCACCCACATTTTCACTAAGCTCAATTCCTGCCGTACGCAAGTTCTCCACTCGGTTTTGCAAACTGGCGGCACCCAGCGTCAAAGTAGTGGTTTTGTTCCAGTGTGGTTTCCCTTTCTTTTTTAGATCCACACCCATGACGCAGCTTCATCAAATACACTGAAAGTAACCTTATATTGCTTATTAGTTTAAGACATCTGATTGTAATTAACCTGTAACAACATAATGGTCCACAGAATGGTCAAACTATTCCAAATATCATAGCTGCTTTAGCGTTGTTTCTCTCACTGCACCACTCAGAGTATTTATCCCACTGTATCTGAGTGTGGAATCACAGCTCTACAGCAGCTGATCAAAAAGAGAATTATCAGTATACAGCTTCAAGCACACACTGCTTCGTATTTTGAATATGTTTTTCTATGTCTCTCAGAATAAATAACAGTAAGTAAACCCAGTAATATAGTAATTAAGCAAATTATTTGCATAGTATTTCATATGATGGTGCTTGAGTGTAGCACACGTGTCAAACATCGTATACTTAGATCTAGCCACATATGCGCAACACGTCCCCACCCATGTTTCAAAGTTCTTTTTATTTGTTGCAATAAACTCACAAGTCAGTCAGAAACAATAATGGCATTTGTACATACCCAAAGGTGTCTTCTTTCAAATAAATCATTCTTTTCCATGCTGTCTGTTCTCTTTTATTAGTGAAATATGTGATATGCACACATATATGTAGAGGCGAGAGCACATCATAGCTAAGTGAATCTGCTTTAATCAAAATTTGTGCCACATACAGTGAGAGGCTCATTGACAATTGACAGCTGAGGATTAGGGCGTTTCAGTGAAGTATAGTTGTCTACAATTGTTGCTTCAGACTGATATATATGCAGTGTGTGTGTTTGTAGAAATATATATTTTTCTAAGAAATTAAAACATATATAACTAATACTTCAATACTTGTTCTGAGAGATTGCTTATGTGCAATTGACACATAAAAAGAGGGGCAAACAGTCTGAATTTGCAATGCTATGAGAAATGCCATCTAAACTTGGCACAATGGCAGCTGGCAGAATAGGACACAAAAGGTATGTGACTCTAAGGCTGTGCATTGTAAAATGTCTTGGTTAGGTACTGTAAAATTCAGTTTTTTGAAGAAAAAAATCTATAAAGCAACAATTGTTTTGTGTTTTATTTAGTTGATTTTGGTGTAAACAAAGGTTTTTAATCATATACTTTCTTTAAAAAATTTGAAGTGTTGGACTTGCTGCTCTTCAGCTATTTGCAGGTAATTTATTACATAAGCAGACTAATGGCCATTTATTTTTGGGTATGTGATTTAGAAACAATAATGCCAAAAACCCCTTAACGCAATGGGTTACAATGGGTCACGGGTTGCTGGTGTTGGGTGGTGTAGGGGCTGTGACTCACCATTAGTTTTAATGGGAATGTGTTGTGAATGGTTTGCTCGGGATGAGTTGCGATGAGTTGTGTGAACAATTGGTACTGCTGTTCTATTAAATCAGCGGCTATTCTCCAAGGAGGATAACTCCCTCCGCTATGACTGTCAGCTACGATTCTCTAATGGGGACACCTCCCCCTGCTGTCAGTTTCCGTGGCAAGTGGGAAACCCAACAATTTGACGTTTGTCATGGATTGAGTATTGAAGACAGTAAGAAGGGCAAGATTGGGTCATGAGAGAAAAACATTTAAGAAACCCTGCCTTAGAGTGTCAAGGGTTAAATAAAAAACATAAAAGCATTCTTTTGATTTGGTAACATGAACATAATTTTCTGTGTTCTGAAGCAGCTTGTGAAGTTTTTGCAAATGTACAGTTTAAGCAGGTATCTTCCCATACAATTAGTAATATTAAATGAATTCTCAATGTTTCAATTACCTTTTCACCTATTCAAATAATTTCTAATAATGAACTACAATTCTGCGTGATTACTCTACAAAACCACATGCTGGCACCTTTACTCTATGTAAATACAATCTCTGCAAATCCTTAATTTTTTTTTTTTTTTGAGAGATTTGGCTCAAGCACCTGTGTTTAAATTATACAGAACATAATATATGATTGACTGACATTTTAATTTAAAGGCCGGAAAGCATTACAACTGTAAAACAGGAAGAGAAAAATGAAGAGCATGTGGCAGTGGCCTTAAATAAACCAGATTTTGGTCTCCTGTTTTAAAGAGAGTGTATTTCTACTAGCTCTTAAATCCCCTTTCCCTGTGTTTGCATATCTAAAAGCTCCAACTGCAGTTACATGTCTGTCTGAGGTAGGAGAAAAATCCTCGAGCACTGTTTCAGGACTGCTATCATTTTACAAATGATCTTCAGACTCCAGCAATACGCATATGAAAGATTTTATTTATCTAAGATTCATTGGAAGCACAACCCAAGATACAGCTATTCTACTGTTGCAACTCACTTTTACGCTGAAATTACCTTTTTAAACAAAAGCTTTATAAGATGGGCAGCACGGCGGTGCAGTGGTAGTGCTGCTTTCTCGCAGTAAGGATTCCTGGGTTCACTTCCTGGGTCCTCCCTGCACGGAGTTTGCATGTTCTCCCCATGTCTGCGTGGGTTTCGTCCGGGTACTCGGGTTTCCTCCCACAATCCAAAGACATGCAGGTTAGGTGCATTGGCGATTCTGAATTGTTCCTAGTGTGTGTGTGCATGTGCCCTGCTGTGGGCTGGCGCCCTGCCCAGGGTTTGTTCCCTGCCTTGCACCCTGTGTTGGCTGGGATTGGTTCTAGCAGACCCCCCGTGACCCTGTAGTTAGGATATAAGAGGTTGGAAAATGACTGACTGACTGGCTTTATAAGAGTAATCTAATTACACAGAGGCTGCATTTACATATAACTAATTTTTGATTGAATACATGCTCTACAAAGTAAAGTACTACGGCCTAAAGCTAACTTATTTGGAGAGTCATGACACTGACCCAAAGGGGATACATTGCACAAAGGTACCAGCTAACTTTAAACCAGACGGGCAAAAGCCAGTTTAGAAGAACCATGCAATCTTTTTGTCACTTGCTCAAGAATAAGATGAGCACAGCTGCATCCTTAGAACAATAATAGCTTGTTTAAGATTGTTAAAAGACCTTATGAGCCTAAGAGTACAAGATGCTTAAGTGTTACAAAAAGGGGCTTCTCTTATAGTCAATCTCTCTGTCCCCATGAAAAAACTCGGCACAATTATTCATCACGGAAATTTCCTGAGACACTTCAATTTTTGTTGTGATATCTTGGGTAGAGCATGTAGTGTAAATGTCAGAAATTTGAAAATCTCCCATTGAAAGCAATGGCAAATTTGTCTTTCTTACAAGAGTGAACTGTTCTGCACGACTTCAGTTATGAGTTTGTTTACCATTTCAAATTCACCTAAAAAGAGGTTACTTCAGGTTCTACATCTTTAATATTTTCCTTTTACTCGCCAGACACCTGTTCCTGACAGCAAAACAAATCCCCAGAACAAGGTAATGAAAGGCTGAGTGGCCATTTGTGCAGCAGCTCATTCTCCTGCTGCTTGAGGTGTATTAAACACAAAAAAGCAAAACGTCACTAATCTAGAAATAAATGTAAGTGAGCAGGAATAATATAGGTGTCTATTTCTGTTACATTGAAAACGACTTCATGGCTGCACTAGCTGCACATTATAATGATTTATTTTGAGTTCAAGTCAAGTGGCTTTTTTGTCATACCATCCATACACCATATTGCAGCATACAGTGCCACAAAATAACATTCATCAGCCCCACGGTGCAACATATACATAAACACAAGACAAGTGCAAGACAGGTAAAGAACTCTACTAAATAATAAATAGATGCATAAATAAATAAAGACGACTACAAATAATAAAAACAACAGTAGTAACAAGTGTCACAAAGGAAACTGCATATGAATAAGCTAGAAGGAGTACATGTGAGGGTAAGGGGCAACACAGAGTCTGGACAGCCAAGGGGTAGAGGTTGTTGCAGTACCTGGCAGAACTTGTTTGTATGCTGCAGTACCTTCTGCCAGATGGACGTGGTACAAAGAGACCGTGAGAGGAGGTGGGAGCGATCCTTCACAATGCTATAGGTGTTGTGGGTTCAAGGCTTTATAACAATATCTTTATCTTAAGGTCCCAAAGATCTTTTTTGCTGTGTGCACTTACCCATTGTAGGATCTTACCTTTAGGGACACAGCAGTTCCCAAACAAGACAGTAATGCAACTATTCACAACACTCTCGATGGTGCCCCTGTAGAATATGGTGAGAATGGGGGGAGGTAGGCTTGCCTTCTTCAGCCACCAAGGGAACTGGAGACAGTTCTGTGCCTTCTTGGCTATGGAGGTGGTGTTAATTTGCCAAGGAAGGTGTCAGGTGCACACTAAGAATTTTGGTACTCTTGACCACAGCGTTGTCAATGTGCATTGGGGGTGTGGACGGCATGGGCCTTCCTGAAGTCAACATCCATCTCTTTAATCTTGTCCACCTGCACGAGTCCACCAATCGTCATATCTCCATTCTGTAATCGGACTCATCTCCATTGCTGATGAGACCCACCACCATTGTGTCATTTGCAAACTAAATGAAGGTGAAGATGTAAACAGCCATACAGTCGTGAATCAACAGAGTAAACAGAAATGGGCTGAGTACACAGCCCTGGTTTGCATGTGTTCAGCATAATGGTACAGGAGATGGTGTTTCCAATGTGGAATGTCTGGAGTCTCTCTGTCAGGAAGTCCAGGATCAGGTTGCATAGGAAAGCGTAGTAGTTTCGCTGACTCAACTTCCATATGAGGTTCTGAGGGATGATGGTGTCAAAAGCTGAACTGAAGTCAATGAAAAGCATTCCAGGATTTCTTTTGACCAGAGGGCCAGATGAAGAGTAGATAATATGTATATTTAGTGGAATGGTTTGGGTGATAGGCAAACTGGAGAGGGTCATGTGATAGGTGAAGTTTGCCTTTCAAATGGCCCAAAACTAGCCTCTTCCTAACTTTCTCTGACACTATAACTCCAGACCTGCTCTCCCTCAAGATTCCATATAACCCAATAATTTTAGCTTGAGACTTCTACAGAACGTTTACATCTTCATTGGGTTCTTCTTCCAAAAATATCATGTTTAAGAAATTTGAAGTAGAATTAGTCACGGAACATCCACCACCAATAACTAACAACAGGACAGTAATTGATGCCATTTTTAAATTATTTGCCGTCTACTTTATATATTAGAAAACAAGATCATACATAACATTTAACTTCGTGCTTTTGTCTTTCTTAAGAGTTCACATAAAAGAAGTCTAATTTCTTATATTTAGGACTTTTAATATGTTTAACTATTTTGGAACTTTACATGCTACTTATTTCAGAGGTTTGTTGCCGGAGTATCTCATTTATTTATTGGTGAGAATTAACATATATTCAAATGTGTTATGTTAATGAACCTAGCCTTCTGTTCGATTTTTTTTTGTCTGCCATGATGCTTTGAAGAAGGCACATGGGCGTCCTCCACCTAAAGGGGCAAATACAGAACAACCAAGTTGGAATTTCACATATGGCGATGGCTTAAGACTCTTTTTATTTTGTATTTTCTGCAACACTACAAAATCATTTGAACAACCAAAAGCCCATCTGGGATACACTTCTATATACATTATATCGTAAAGTACTGTTGTATTTAATGTAGTCTACTAGCACATGTAATTGCATCTGTTATCTCTCATTATTTTGAATATAACAGATTTTTACAAAAGTAATTGATTTGTGTATTATAACAAATTAAGTACAGTAATTCCTCGCTATATCGCGCTTCGCCTTTCGCGGCTTCACTCCATCGCGGATTTTATATGTAAGCATATTTAAATATATATCGCGGATTTTTCGCTGCTTCGCGGGTTTCTGTGGACAATGGGTCTTTTAATTTCTGGTACATGCTTCCTCAGTTGGTTTGCCCAGTTGATTTCATACAAGGGACGCTATTGGCAGATGGCTGAGAAGCTACCCAACTTACTTTCTCTCTCTCTCTCTCTCTTGCGCTGACGTAGGGGGGTGTGAGCAGGGGGGCTGTTCGCACACTAGACGATACGGACACTCGTCTAAAAATGCTGAAAGATTATCTGAAACGACATGCTGCACAGTGCTTCGCATACTTAAAAGCTCGAAGGGCACGTATTGATTTTTTCTTGCTTGTTTTTCTCTGTCTCTCTCTCTCTCTCTCTCCTTCTGTGCTCTTGACGGAGGGGGTGTGAGCTGCTGCCTTCAACAGCTTTGTGCCGCGGTGCTTCGCATACTTAAAAGCTAAACAGCCCTATTGATTTTCCTCTGCCTTTATGACAGTCTCTGCTCCTGACTCCTTTGAAGAGGAAGATATGTTTGCATTCTTTTAATTGTGAGACAGAACTGTCATCTCTGTCTTGTCATGGAGCACAGTTTAAACTTTTGAAAAAGAGACAAATGTTTGTTTGCAGTGTTTGAATAACGTTCCTGTCTCTCTACAACCTCCTGTGTTTCTGCGCAAATCTGTGACCCAAGCATGACAACATAAAAATAACCATATAAACATATGGTTTCTACTTCGCGGATTTTCTTATTTCGCGGGTGGCTCTGGAACGCAACCCCCGCGATGGAGGAGGGATTACTGTATTGTATTTTTCTGTCGTCTTTTTAATGTGATCTGTTATTCTGTGAATTATTTTGTTTTATAACATAAAACTAAAAAGTGTTTGTCTATTGAGTGCATTACAGCTGGGTATTTCTTTACAGGCCTCCCAAATAATGAGACAAAACCTCTCACATTATCACATCAAAGATTTATAAAAAGGGGTTGCTATGTGCATATTATTTAATGTTTGGATTACCCTTTTTTATTTAATATCCACTTTTATTAACTGAAGCAAGGAAAAGTACCTAATCATCACTCTTAAAATGTTATTGGTTTCACAAATCAAATTCAGCTTGATAACTGTTTCTTACACAGACATCTTGAACAATTTAGTCCAATTCCCTAACTGAAGTTTTCAATTTTTTTCCTTCTCTCTTTAGATCTGACCATTAATGAGAAATGTTGGGATCAAATCAAACCAGTTCAGCAGTTAAAGAGTTCATCATTACTGGATTCCTGGGTTACAGAGACCAAGAAAGTAGAAGATATTTGTTTGGTGTGTTCCTCACAGTTTACCTCTTCATTCTTGTTGGGAACATCCTGTTAATCGCCATTTTTCTATCTGACAGAACACTCCACACCCCTATGTACATATTAGTCTGTGGTCTGGCTGTTCTCGACATCGCCATCACTACTAACACTGTGCCCAGTATGCTAGTCCTGTTCACATTTGAGTACAGAGTCGTGCCGTTTGCTGGTTGTTTTACTCAGACAACGTTCTGGTTGGGTTTGTGTTCAACCGAATGCTTTCTCCTTGCCCTAATGGCCTATGATCGCTACATAGCCATTTGCAACCCACTTCATTATCCTAATTTAATGTGCAACAGTCTTATCACAAAACTGATGCTGTGCTGTTGGGTGGTTGGCTTTCTGTGTGCCATCGTTACAGTGGCTGTTCTTCTCAGGCTTTCATTTTGTGGGTCTAATCAAATAACTCACTGCTTTTGTGACTTTGGGTCTTTGATGTTTTTAGCCTGTGGGGACATTCAAATCACTAACTATGTTGCTTTAGGCATTGGTTTGAGTGTCCTGCTTATTCCTTTGGCATTTATCCTTTTTTCATACGTGCAGATAATATTTTCGGTCATCAAAATTGCCAGCACAGAGGAAAGAACGAAAGCCTTCTACACATGTGGCACACACATGCTAGTTATTTCTGTCTTTTTCTTGACTGTTGGTAGTGAATATGTCTCAGGTAGAATTTCTGGCACATCTGTGGACACTCGAATAATGATGCTAATCATACAGAATGTCTTTCCACCTTTAAGTAATCCAATAATTTACTGTTTGAGAACTAAAGAAATCAGAAAATGCTTTATTAAAATGTTAAAAAGTTGCAAAGGACTCTGAATTGTTGATCCCAAGTATTTAAACTCATCCACCTTCACCAACTCTACTCCCTGCATCCCACCATTTCTCTGACTTCCCTCTCATTTACACACATTGTCTTGTTTTTACTAACTTTCATTCCTCTCCTATCTACAGCAAACCTCCAACTCTCCAGGGTTTCCTCAACCAGCTCCCGACTCAAGCTACAGATCACAATATCATCAGCAAACATCATAGTCCACGGGGACTCCTGTCTAATCTCGTCTGTCAACCTGTCCATCACCATTGCAAATAAGAAAGGTCTCAGAGCCGATCCCAGATGTAATCCCACCTTCACCTTGATTGCATCCGTCACTCCTTCTGCAGTCCTCACCACTGTCACACTTCCCTCATACATATCCTGTACAACCCTTACATACTTCTCTTCCACTCCCGACTTCCTCATACAATACCACAGCTCCTCTCGAGACACCCTGTCATATGCTTTCTCCAGGTCCACAAAGACACAATGGAATTCCTTCTATGCCTTCTCAAAACTTCTCCATCATTACCCTCAGAGCAAACAACACATCTGTGGTGCTCTTTCCTGGAATGAAACCATACTGCTGCTCACTAATCTTCACCTCACTTCTTAACCTAGCTTCCACTACTCTTTCCCATAACTTCATGCTGTGGCTCATCAATTTTATTCCCCTGTAGTTACTACAGTCTTGCACATCACCCTTATTCTTAAATATCGGTACCAGTACACTTCTTCTCCACTCCTCAGGCATCCTCTTACTTTCTAAGGTTCCATTAAACAGTCTGGGTAAAAACTCCACTGCCATCTCTCCTAAACACCTCCATGTTTCCACAGGTATATCATCTGGACCAATGGCTTTTCCATTCTTCATCCTTTTCATAGCTGTCCTTACTTCCTCCTTGCTAATTGGTTGCACTTCCTGATTTACTATCTCCACATCATCCAACCTTCTCTCTCTCTCATTCTCTTCATTCATCAACCTCTCAAAGTACTCTTTCCATCTGCTCAACACACCCTCCTCACTTGTGAGTATGTTTCCATGTTTATCCTTTATTACCTTAACCTGCTGCACATCTTTCCCAGCTCAGTCCCTCTGTCTAGCCAATCTGTACAGGTCCTGTTCTCCCTCCTTAGTGTCCAGCCTCTCATACAACTCATCATACGCATTTTCTTTAGCCTTTGCCACCTCTCTCTTCACCTTGCGCCTTATCTCCTTGTACTCTTGTCTATTTTCTGCATCTCTCTGACTATCCCACTTCTTCTTTGCCATCTTCTTCCTCTGTATACTCTCCTGTACTTCCCCATTCCACCACCAGGTTTCCTTTTCCTCCTTCCTCTGTCCAGATGTCACGCCAAGCACCCTTCTTGCTGTCACTCTTACTACTTCTGCTGCAGTTGCCCAGCTGTCTGGCAACTCTTCACTCCCACCCAGTGCCTCTCTTACCTCCTCCCTAAACTCAACCTTGCAGTCTTCCTTTTTTAACTTCAACCATTTGATCCTTTGCTCTGCCCTCCCTCTCCTCCTCTTCTTCTTGATCTCCAATGTCATCCTACAGATCACCATCCTATGCTGCCTAACTACACTTTCCCCTGCCACCACTTTGCAGTCTTTATTCTCTTTCAGATTGACTCTTCTGCATAGGATAAAATCTACATGTGTGCATCTTCCTCCATTCTTGTACGTCACCCTATGTTCCTCCCTCTTCTTAAAATATATTTTCACCACAGCCATGCCCATCCTTTTTGCAAAATTCACTATTCTTTGACATTCTTCATTCCTCTCCTTGACACTATTCCTACCCATCACCTCCTCATCTCCTCTGTTCCCTTCACCAACATGTCCATTGAAATCCGCTCCAATCACCACTTTCTGTCCCTTGGGTACACTGACCATCACCTTATCCAACTCACTCCAGAAATCTTCTTTCTCATCCATTGAACACCCAACTTGCGGGGCATATGTACTAACAACTTTCATCATCACACCTTCAGTTTCCAACTTCATAATCTTTACTCTGTCTGACACTCTTTTCACCTTCAAAACACTCTTGACATAATGTTCCTTCAGAATAACCCCTACCCCATTTCTCCTCCCATCCACACCATGATAGAACAATTTGAATCCAACTGGCCTTACTCCCCTTCCATTTAGTCTCTTGCATGCACAATACATCAACCTTCCTTCTCTCCATCATATCGGTTAACTGTCTTCCCTTACCTGTCATACTGCCATCATTCAAAGTTCCTACCCTCAGTTCCACTCTCTTTACCTTTCTCCTGTCCTTTTGCCTCTGGACACATCTCTCCCCTCTTCTTCTCCTTCTTCGGCCAACAGTAGTCCCAATTTCCACCAGCACCCTGTTGGCTAACTCGGGCCTCAACCGATCTGGTATGGAAATTTGTATTGTACATTGATCTGGCAAAATTTTACACCGGATGCCCTTCCTGACGTAACCCTCCCCATTTATCCAGGCTTGGGACCGGCGCGAAGAAACACACTGGTTTGTGCATCCCCTTTGGCTGGGTTTCTTGTCTAAAATGTTGTAATGATCTGAAATTATTTGCAGTTTTTCTGAAGTCTTTCCAGTGTTCCACTACTCTGAATTCCTGGTTCTGATTCATGAGGAATTTGATTATTTTATGTATACACTTATCCAAACTGTAGTATAGAATGTTAAAAGTATTTAACATTTTTACTGCAGAGCCATTATCGTTTATTTTTAGATTCAACATGTTTGTTTAAGGTTGCTATAACTGATCTACCCAGGGAACACCAGGTGTGTGTGGTGTGTGAAGTCACCTTATCGATAGCTTACAAGGTTAGTGACGTGCATTCCTTACACACTTCAGTTTGTGGATAGTTAAAAACATTCTCTTTAACGGTGTAATTTATTTTAGATAGATAGATAGATAGATAGATAGATAGATAGATAGATAGATAGATAGATAGATAGATAGATAGATAGATAGATAGATAGATAGATAGATAGATACTTTATTAATCCCAGGGGGAAATTCACATACTCCAGCAGCAAAAAATATTAAATTAAAGAGTAATAAAAAATGCAGGTAAAAAACAGACAATAACTTGAATAATGTTCAACGTTTACCCCCTCTGGTGGAATTGAAGAGTCGCATAGTTTGGGGGAGGAATGATCTTCTCAGTCTGTCAGTGGAGCAGGACAGTGACAGCAGTCTGTCGCTGAAACTGCTCCTCTGTCTGGAGATGACACTGTTTAATGGATGTAGTGGATTCTCCATAATTGATAGGAGCCTGCTGAGTGCCCGTTGCTCTGCTACGGATGTCAAACCGTCCAGCTCTATGCCAACAATAGAGCCTGCCTTCCTCACCAGTTTGTCCAGGCGTGAGGCATCCTTCTTCTTAATGCTGCCTCCCCAGCACACCACTGCGTAGAAGAGGGCACTCGCCACAACCATCTGATAGAACATCTGCAGCATCTTACTGCAGATGTTGAAGGATGCCAGTCTTCTAAGGAAGTACAGGAGGCTCTGTCCTTTCTTGCACAGAGAATCAGTATTGGCAGTCCAGTCCAATTTATCGTCCAGCTGCACTCCCAGGTATTTATAGGTCTGCACCCTCTGCACACAGTCACCTCTGATTTATTTATTTATTATGTTACACAAAAATGTTGTGTACAACTGTTTCCACGCTCACATCGCGATGTATAAAAACTATATTTGGTGTAAAGCCACGCACATTTTCACGCCAGCTCAATCCCTTACGTACGCAGATTCTCTGCTCAGTTTGGCAAACTGGCGGCACCCAGCGTCACAGCAGTCCTACTGTTCCTGTGTGGTTTCCCTTTATTTTTTAGATTCACAGCCCTGACGCGGCTTTATCAGATACCCTGAAATTAACCACATATTGTTTTTCAGTTCAAGGCATCTGATTGTAATCAACCTGTAACCATATAATGCTGCACTGAATGGCCAAACTATTTCAAATACCATAGCCACTTTAGCGTTGTTACTATCAGCGCACCACTCGGAGTATTTTAACCCACTGTATCTGAGTGTGGAATCACAGCTGTACAGCAGCTGATCAGAAAGCTCTAAAGCAGATTGTGTCAAGAGTGAGGAGAAATATCGGTATACAGCTTCTAGCACATGATGCCTCAGCCAGTGTATTTGAACTGCTCCCATTCGGCAAATACTTCAGGACCTTTCCTGTATGGACCTTGGGGTTCAGAAACAGTTTCTTCCCAAGAGCTATAAACGCACTCAATCAGTCCATCAAGTGCTCCCGGTAGAACTGTTTGTACTAATAAGTACAATTACCTCACAGTACACTTACATTACAGTTGTAATATTGCACAACCTGAGCCAGGTATGCTTTCATATTATATGTTTTTCACTGTTTTTTATCCTATTATTATTATTGTTGTTGTTGTTGTTGTTATTTTACCATTTTATAGGATAATAAGCTTATGGCGGATTTGCATATTGAATCTCATTGTACCATACAATAACAATAAAGAAATTCAAGAGAGCACGTATTTACAGATGATGACAACTAGCTTCTAAGTCAATTTAGATTTCCAAGCACTATCTTCTTGGAGCTCTTGATATCATTTTTAAGATAAAATGCATTAAAGTATATAAATTATACAGATACATTTTTAACTTCATTTAAATAATGTATATTGTTAATGATTAAATATGCTAGGAATCGATCCCTCAGAGGTAGCAATGAGCTGGTGCCCCATTCAGGGATTGTTCCTGCTTCACGCTGTATGCTTGCTGGGACTGGCGTGACCCTGGATGGATAGATGGATGGAATAATTAAACATGTACTATGAAGATGATGGCAAAGTGGCGCAGTGGTAGCACTGCTGCCTCGCAGTAAGGAAACCTGGGTTCGCTTCCCGGGTCCTCCCTGCATGAAGTTTGCATGTTCTCAGCATGTCTGCGTGGGTGTCCTCTGGGTGCTCCGGTTTCCTCCCACAGTCCAAAGACATGCATGTTAGGTACATTGGCGATTCTAAATTATCCCTAGTGTGTGCTTGGTGTGTGGGAGTGTATGTGTGTGTGTGTCCTGCAGTGGGCTGGCGCTCTGCCCGGGATTTGTTCCTGCCTTGCTCCCTATGTTGGATGGGATTGGCTCCAGCGGACCCCCGTGACCCTGTGTTAGGATATAGCGGGTTGGGTAATGACTGACTATGAAGATATTTTAATGTTCCTTAAAAGTTTTGAAGAATTGGCTTTCTAAGCTTACAGATGGCTTGACATCTATTACAGAGCTGATTGTGTGGCGATTGGTTATTTGGAGAAAGAAAAGGAAGGACAGGATTCGGGGGACAGTACTGCTGCAGTAAATTATTTTATTGTGGGCCGCATACGGCGCAGCAACCATCTTGCGGGAGGTGGGAACAATCTCTGGAAGGGGCGCCACCTTGTTGTCCCCACTGCGCCAACGTGCCTCAATGTTTTATACATGCTTTAAATTATATCAAATATACATCTTAGTATTTAAATTGTTCAGAGAGCTGTAACATAATAAATGTAATGTATTCTGTGTCCTGTCGGCATAAGAGAAAGCCCATTTAAGAAGCACATAGTGATTCACACACAGAGTACATAGAAGAACACACAAAATACAAAGCATTTAACGATTTAACGTGCTACTTTAGTTATGATGGGATTTGATAAACTTTTAAATTAAAGGATTTAAAGATGAAGTTTATTACGTTCTACTTTAGTTACAAAATAAAAGTACTTTAGACTTTTTTTCACACAGTGTCCCAGTTTTTTTTTTTTCTCTGTACCCTAATATGCTTCCATGTGACACTCATATGGTGGGCTACGACTTGCCTTTTCACAGCGACTCTGACCACTTCTTATTTATTTTGGGCACTGTGCAACTTTCTGAAGTTGAACTTTCGAGTTTCTCCGCCACTCTGTCACTTGATCAACTTCCTTTTGTTGTTTATATCACTGCTTAAACCAACAAATAGTACATTTTTCCTTGCCTCTACTTGGTATTCGCTGAAATTTTTGTTTTTCCCCATGCTTTTGCCATTGTCTTTTCACAGAATAGAAAACATAAGGGGCTATTTATATTTATTTGCATATTCAAAGTGGTGTAATTCTGGGAGTAGTCGGGGTGGAGCAGCAGGCGTGTGCACGTGCATTACTTTTCACGCTGACTTGGATTTATGTAGCGGAAGAACATGGAAGTTGGCATATGCACAAATTTATGCATCTGGATTTTTTTTGTGCGTACGCACATTTCCACTTTTGTCCATACGGCATGTTTTAGTATGAATTCTACACATGGCGATATGCATGAGGCCCCAGGTCTGCACCCTGCTAAAGAAAGGAATGTGATGTAAGGAGTCGTTTGTTGAACAGTTTAGTTTTATCTTTGGAACAGAAATTAACAGGATATATCCACTGACAGATTGAGGAGATCGTTCCTCCCCCAAACTATGCGACTCTTTAATTCCACCCGGGGGGGTAAACGTTAACATTTAACATTATACATAGTTATTGCCTGTTTTTCACCTGCATTATTATCATTCTTTAATTTAATATTATTTATTGTATCAGTATGCTGCTGCTGAAGAATGTGAATTTCCCATTGGGATTAATAAAGTATCTATCTATCTATCTATCTATCTATCTATCTATCTATCTATCTATCTATCTGTCTATCTATCTATCTATCTATCTATCTATCTATCTATCTATCTACATTCTAAACCAGGTTATATCCCTCTTTCATCATAAAGAAATAATAATGCTACAACACTGTTATAAAAAAAAAAATCTTCAGATTATTACCGCTCACTACTTGAAACACCCGGTCTCAAACATGGGACCTTCGGGTTATAAAGCAGTGGTTCTTACCTCTGCACCATTCAAGAATTTGTGTGAACGCCCTGTCAATTGACATTTGAGCTTGAGTTTTGAACTCATTGACAGCCACATGTAAATCGAATGTTTTTTTTCTTTGGTTATATTCTTTTATAAAAGCACATATTTATTTGATGTTTGAACTAAAGTATTCACACATTGCATACTTCATGTCATTATTAGTATAACATGGAAAAGTTTCTGCTTTATGTATGTGTTTCTTGCATTTCTCGCATTTCCTTTTATCCTACACTTAGCCAGATCTTTGTAGACACGGAACACACATGAAATGCATGTATTCCAAATAACGATATACTGTATTATTTACCCTATACAACTCCAGGCACCTCACCTCTCACACATATAAGGAGCCTTGGGTCTGAGATGGGAGAACTTTTTGCCTGAGCTGAGCTCCGTCAAGGCGGGGGATAGGACAGCAGGCTACTTGCTTCTTGTGCTGATCGACAAATTTACAAAACAAAAGACGCTGATGGAGAGGTGCGAAGGGATTTAAGGTGGGCTGGGATTACGAGTTTTTCCGTAGGCTTCAGGAATTTTAGCGTTAAAGCACTTTATATCATATGTTGTTGAAGCAGAAGGGGAAAATGTTTTGCCCATTCACATTTTAGAAAAAAACATTTAAAATGTTACTTTTGACATTCAGGACTAGTAAAAGGCTGGATACAATTTACATTCTGATCAGTTGTTAGCTGGAGATGCGTTACAGATAACAGTAACAATGCAATTGGACATGTGCACCTCCAAGTGTTGTTTTCTTAATTAACAGGACACAATTTGGAAATGCCATACATGTCAGATTACAATTTGCTAATTATAAATTAGCTTTTATATTGGCAACTTCATTAAAAGGATGAATATCATAACCAAGGACAAAAGAAATTTGTGCAGAATTGTTTTCCAGCAAATCATATATAACTCAGTTTAACTGTAAATGGAAATGGTTGGAGATGATTAAATTAAAAAGGGGTTAACTGAGTAACTTCACACCCAACCTGTCATTGATGTGGACCCCCAAATGCTTTTATTAGTGCACCTCCTCTATATCCACTCCCTGAATAGTGACAAGACATAGAGGCTGTTTGGTTTGGTGAAAGTCAATAAGCAGTTTCTTGGTTTTGCCGATGTTAATATGTAGACAATTCCCTTTGCACCAAGAAACAAAGTTTTCACTCCTCTCCTTCATCTCACCCCCCCTTGTAAATACACCCCAAAATGGCAGAAACATCTGAACATTTCTGCAAGTGACACAACTGGGTCTTATAATAATAGTATGCAAAGAAAAGGAGACAGGACTGCTCCTTGTGGTGTTCCTGTGTTACTCATATCTGTATCAGAGACATAGTCCTTCAACCTCACAAACTGTGGTCTGCCCAACAGGTAATCTGTTATCCAGGACACCATAGACTCATCCACCCACATGTCTCTTACCCCTTAACAGAGATGGCTGGATGATATTGAAAGCTGTCAGCTTTGACTAGAATAAGTCTTTTGGAGCAGATAGATAATTGTATCTTCCACTCAAATATTTGTCCAATAGGCAAACTGCAGTGGGTGCAGGTGGTCTTGTATAGTCCAGGACCAGTCTCTTAAAGTTGTTCATGATGTGTGAAGTAAGTGCCACTGGTCTGTAGTCATTAAGTGAAGAGGCGTCTGCCTTCTTTGGAAGAGGAACAATACAGGATGTTTTCCACAGCAGTAGCCTTAAAGACAAACTGAACAGGTGATGGAGGGCATTGCAAAGTTGGTCATCACAGGCCTTAACAACTCCAAGACTGACAACCACCTGATTGATGGGGGTTCTCCCATCTCAGCAGAAGACATCCGAAGCTCTGCTAGAGTGACCATTCTTAGTTGCCTATGTTACTAAGGTCGTTCTTGCCTGGTTACTCAGTTTGATGAGATGTCCAACTCTAGGAAGTGTCCTGGAGATTCCAAGCTTCTTCTGTTTCACAATTATTAACTGGGCTACTGGCACCCTATGTCCTGATCTAAGTCTCAACACAATTTGATCGTAGTGGTCTATAGAGAGTTCTTTGGACTTCATAGCTTGGTCTTAGATACACAGGTGCATGTGTGCCTTTACAAACAGTGTGTAATCAATTTAGTTTCAAACAGGTTTACTCAAATCAAGTTCTAGACTCATCCCAAGGAGAATTAAAGCATGCAGGATGCACCTGACCACAATCTGAAGTGCCACAACCGAGGCAATGAATACTTATGTAAATGAGAGATTTCAGTTTTTGATTTTTAATAAATGTGTAAACCTTTCCAAAAACATGTTTTCACGTTGTCATGATGGGTTATGGAGTGTAGATTGATGGGCAAATATGGTAAATGTATACATTTAAATTTAAATGTACAACACAATAAAATGTGCAGAAAGCAAAGAGGTCTCTATTTGCATAGGAAGCAATTTGTTTCCTACATCCTATAAAAATGTTTCTACAACACTGTTTGCCACTGTATTTTACTACAACAACTGTAGGTGTCTTTTTAATAATTATGCTACATTTTGTGGTAATAGGTTTTAATCTCCTGAGAACAGATCATTGCAACTCCTTGGTATCCATTAACACTTATGTTCTTTCTTAATGACTATAATCATCTTTCTAGTAAAGCAGTTCCCAGAAGACTTTAACCTGAAATAAATTGCAACATTAGCACCATATTCCTCTTTATTTCTGATTAAACATAAGAGAACACTGGTAAGTAAATGCTTATTGTTACTATTATAGGATGAGTACCTTAAGATAAAAAAAGATAAAAAATTGACCAAGTTTATCTTATTGCATGCTTAATGTTATATAACTATGACTCTTCTCAGGAATAAGCAAGCTTAGAAAATGGTACAATATTATTCAATAAATGGCTAATCTAACCATCAAATGTAATATACAGCATAATATATAGTAGCCTCTTATACAGTCATTTGTAAAATATAACTATAAAAGAACATGCAACATTTCAAATATAACTGGATGCAAAAGAAATATCTATTAACTTTTTCAGAATTAGATGCTTTGGAAAGACAATAATAAAAAGTACAAATCACTTTAATGTTTGACTGATTTTTGCAATCTGTGGGATTTCAAAATGTGACATTTCTTTAAACGCAAAACACCAAAATCAGCCACCTTTCTTACATCAAGTTCAAAACAGCTCATTGTTTAACATCATGTTTTAATTTTTCAATGTGAAGATAAATTTGTAGTTATACAATTGGTAGAACTGCTAGACCCCTAGCCAAACAGATGTCTATCCTGAGACCACTGACATGGAGTTTACTGTAAGAGCAGAGGGAGGAAATTACAGGGAATCCAATGTTTGTGCAACTTTTATTAGCCTCGCAATTTTTAATCACTGTAAATTATGTTTGGTTTCCATGATTTCTACTGTGCCTGGCGTGTGAAACTTTTTAGAATGTTTTTTTGAGTCATTTATGTTTTTTGTGTCACAGAGAAAAAAAAAAAAACTAAAACTATTAACACAGTAATTAGGTTAATGTTCTTGGCAAAAACATAAAGAATGCAGTGCTCAAGTCAGGCAAGTCCTCAGCTCCAGTTACAGTTAGTTAAAAGTGGCATTCATTCTTCTTCTTCGTTGTTCTGAAGTGGCTTCTAAAGTTCCTGAGAATTTAAAGTTTTAAGTAATAATAATAATAATAATAATAATAAAAATGTTTTATTTCATACACTCAAGGAGACTTTACAATTCAATAAACACAATAACAAGACAATAGAAATTCCATATAAGATAATGAATAATACTCATTGAAGAGATGTGTTTTTAACAGGAGTTTGAAATTAATAATAGATTTTTCCTCGCGAAGGCTGAAAGGAAGAGCATTCCAAACTTTAGGGGCTATCACACTGAAGCTCTGTTCCCCATAGTTACTAACCTGTGTTTAGGTACAGTGAGTAAATTAGCATCCGATGATCTTAATGCACGAGCAGAAGTGTAAGGAAGCAGCAGCTCAGACAGATAATGAGGGGCTAAACCATGAAGTGCTTTAAAGGTGAGAAAAATAATTTTATATTTGATTCTTGAAAAGACTGGTAGTTTTCTACCCAGGCAAATTATATTATTAAATCCTTCTTTAATGCATCATTTACCATTTTCCATACCCATCCATCCATTGTCCAACCCGCTATCTCCTAACTACAGGGTCACAGGGGTCTGCTGGAGCCAATCCCGGCCAACACAGGGCGCAAGGCAGGAAACAAACCCCAGGCAGGGCGCCAGCCATTTTCCATATACTTCTTATAATTTCTTCTAATGAACACCTATTCCTGCTTGATCACTCTTCCCACTAAACACTCACATAATCTCTTTTTTTCCCTCAGTTGTGTATTTTTTCTGAAAGATTGATCTCAAGCACCTGTGTATAAAGTATGCAGAACTCCAAAATCAAAATACATTTTTAGGCATTGTACAGACATTCTTAAAGATTTAGATTATTTAAGGCTAACAAAAAATTGCTGCATTGACAAATATTTAGAATGGATTTAAGGCGTTCATGAACATAAAATATATGACTGACTAACATTTTAATATGAATTCTGAAAACTATTAAAACTACTTAAAAAGTATTAAAACTAGTTAAAGGAAAATGAAGAGTGTGTGGCACTAGTCTGCAATAAATCTGTTTTTAGTTCAGATTCTAAAAGGAAGCAAAGTGCCATATTAGGTCTTAAATCTCTTTCTGTCTTGTTCACACAATATGCAAAAGCTTCCACTGCAATTTCCATGTCTGTCTGTCTTTCCCCAAGAAACAACTCGGCACATTTACTGTAGTTATCAAGGAAACTTGTTGAGGGAGTTCAATTTTTTTTGAGATATCTTGAGTTGTGCATGCTGTACAAATTTATTGAAATCAGAAGCACTGGCAAATATAATAATTAAGTCCACTTTACCCCTTAACTACTTTGATTTTCTGTACAGAAATGTAACGTTAGGATATCCTCATCTTTTTCATGTGAATGTGAATATTTTAACTTCAAAAAAGTAAACTGAACTAATTAGGAAAAGATACATGGATCAGCACTTCATCAGAATGCTGACCCAAATCAAATTAAAAAAAATTATATTCAGGATTCTCTGTGTCAGAAGAAAAGGTGTGAAATGACTGTAGAACTTAGCAAGTGCAGTTTATGATTGGGCAACTACACTCTTCGATACGGCGCCTGGTCAGTTTATAGTCATTGAAACTTACATAGAGAGAGGCCATTTTGGGCAAGCAGCATTTCCCTTATGAAGGTCTTTATTGCCATTTTGCACAACTGGATGGTGGAATATATGACTTCATTACAACAAGCAATCAAAGATTTAAAATCTTGGCAAGTGAATTCTGAACTGTGTTAAACAGGCAATTTATATATTTTTAGATGCAAGATAACCTAATGTATTAATTCTGGGTGCTTTGCAAGCAGCAACCTTTTTACAGAAGCTTCTATAAAAAGCCAAATTTCCCCCTGGGGACAAATAAAGTTTGATCTATCTATCTATCTATCTATCTATCTATCTATCTATCTATCTATCTATCTATCTATCTATCTTTCAGTATTCTTAATATTGATGCGTTTGATGATTTAGCAACTCTGATTTGGATTGAAATATTGAGAAAGTAAGATCACAAAGCATGTCTGTTGCCTAAATGTGCCGCTATTAACATACATTTCCATTCTAAATGCAGACAGACCTCTTTGTGTGAATTAATCTAAAACAGTTCTACTGGATTGAGGAAGTATTCAAACCCCTTAATTTTCCACACACATTACCATTTTGTAGATTTCATTTTAAATGGATACATTTGACATTTTTACCCATCAAACTACAATCAATAACTCAGCAATTTGCACATTAAATAAAAATCAAAACCTGAAGTCACATATAATGAATGTTTTCTGTATATAATCTCTTGAATTGATAAGAAAGTTGTCACTCACAAACCCCAAAAAGTTTAATTGACTCTGTGTGTTCTTTTTATGTCTGAAACTCTTAATTTTTCAGTTTTTCCCTCTGTTAATTTATAACCATGCTATTAGTGACAAAGATGTTTGTTTAAACAAATGTGTTCTTAGCTGTTTTAAAAATTCTTATGTTGAAGACTATGTGTGTTATCATTTTTTAGCATTTATTCGGATAACTATTGTAGGTAAACAATTTTGTCATTGCTATAGAAATTTCTTCCAGTTATTTAATTTTGAAAACTATAAGGATTAAATAAATAATTAAAAATGAACAAGACTGGAGTGCCAGGAAGCAACAGCACTATAGAAAATGCAAAGCCCAGAAAACTTTAAATAATAAGGCAACTAACCGCATAGAATTTACTCAACGTTTACTTAACAAACAGGTGCTGTAGTTGAACTTGCAGTTGTAATTATAAAGTCACGAGCAGGGTCCAGTCACATATATTTACCATTTTACTAACAGTTAAAAAAACCTAAAATTCTAGGTTGGCTAAGTAACGAATATACATAGGATAATATTGATAAATAAATAAGATATTATTGAACTTTAAATTTTACTTTGATAACTTTGTTCATGTTTTAGTACTAATGACATGACATGAAGTGTATAACATGTGAAGACTGAAGTCCAAATATCAAATAAGCACTTTCACAAAAGGTACAAATATAACAGAACAAGTGAGCTTTTATTCATGACAATAACCGAAGAAAAAGAAATTGGGTTAGTGTGGCTTATTGTCGTGACTTCTTTGGTAGTACAATGGTAAGAACTGCTGGCTCCTATTCCAAAGATTGCGGGTTCGAGCTTCACCGCGTCCCAAAATAAACGTTTTGAGTAGTGAGCTGCTCTTATTGTTACTATTATACAATAAAAACATACATTTGAGACTAACAGCCGGTGTAAATGTATAGTACTTGTTAAGGTTAGCAATTTTTTTTATTCAGTTTTATTCTCTCAGTCGCGTTCACGCTCTCCCAGATCTGACACTGTTAGTTTTCAAATAAAGACGCGCTATAACAGAGGTGAACTCAGATAAGGACGAGGGGTCTACATCGGAGAAAGAGAACAGAAGTCCCCCCACCCCGCAAGAAACTTCCACTCACATATAAAAACAACACAGCTGCACTAGGCGTAAAGGTGAAAGATGGCACCATTTGGATGCAGGACGAGGTCCGGCATCATCCTGCCAGTCAGTCTGCCCCACACATGTCCTTCAACAAAACAGCACGGCTTACAGAGCTCGCCAACGTATTGTGCAAAGTCCTGTTTGTGATTATGTTTTGTGATGGGCTTTACATAAGAAACATTTATATGTTACTTATATAAAAGCCAGATTGATTTATTTACTTATCTTCCTACAGCGTAAAGTCACAAGTAGCCTGCAGAGCTTATACAAATACAATTTAGAATAATCCTTTTAATCACACTTTATTCTTGAACTTGTATATTAAAGTTATTCCAAATAAACCAGCAAACTTAATAAACTTTAAGAGATGTTTCAGTCTATTTTTGTGTTCCTGGTATTAAAAGAATTCAATGGCGTCGCCTTTAGAGCAGTCCAACTGCAGAGGGGCATGGCTACAAGCAATGCCAATGTCATTATATATAATGATGGTGTATAACGCACAATTCAGATAAATAAGTGGCAGCATACCCATGTATTGATTTAAAAAGCAGCAGCAAAATTTTAAAATCAATTCTGAAAGTAACAGGTAGCCAGTGTAAAGAGGCTAAAATTAGAGAATCAGAATAAAACTTTCTTGACCAAACCAAAAAATGAATAGCAGCATTCAGAACCAATTGCAAGCTGCATATCAGGGATTTGCTGATCCCAGAATAGAACGAGTTGCAGTAATCAAGCCAAGATAAGATGAAAGCATGAGTAACTTTTTCAAGATCCCTAGGGGATTAAAAAACGGCTTAACCTTGGCTAAAAGACGAAGCTGAAAGAAGCAACTCTTGACCACAGAATTGATCTGTTTCTCAAAAGAGAGGTTACTACCATAAATAACCCCAAGATTCTGAACATGGGGTTTGCAAAAGTTTGCGAAAGAGCCAAGGAGTTCAAAACCAATTTGAACTTTGGCAGGAGTACCAGCTATCAGCACTTCCATTTTATTTTGATTAAGATTGAGAATATTGTCAGCCATCCAGAATCTTAGTTCTACAAGATTATTGTGCAGCTGATAGATTGAAGAGTTACACATAGGAATATAGACTTGCATGTCATCAGTATAACAATAAAAAGAAACAGTAAACTTCCTAAAAATACAGTAGATCCTTTAGGATGAATATAAACAGAAAATTAAGTAGGACCCAGAATGGATCCCTGAGGAACACATTTAACAGGAGCAGTAGACGAAAAAGAGGAATTGAAAGTCACTGCAAAGTGTCTGTCAATAAGATATGACCTCAACCAGTTAAGAGCAGCCCCTTTAAGCCCCACCAGATGCTTAAGCCACAACAGCAAGATCCCATGGTCAATAGTGTCAAAAGCTGCAGAAAGAAATAGGAGGACAAGGACTGCTGCCCCACCTGAGTGGGTAGTAAGAGAGATGTCTTTAAATGTTTTCAGGAGGGCTGTCTCAACACAATGAAAATGGCAGATCTCAAATAAATTATTGGAGTTAAGATGATCAACCAATTGATTATAAATAATTCTTTCTAATGGGGAAATTAGCTGACACCAGTATCTGCCTTTTTAAGACTGGGTCACACTACTGCAGGTTTAAAAGGTGAGGGCACAACCCCCTCACTAATAGAACCATTTTTAATACCCAACAATGCTGGACCCAAAATATCAAAAGCTTCCAGTAAGAGGTGTGGTGGAACAACTTCAAGAGGACAAAAAGTTGGTCTAAGTATGTCAATAGTCCTTTTTAGCTGTGACAGTGAAACCACTTCAAAGGATTCCAAGACAATGCCTTGATTAACAACAGAAAGTACATAACCCATTGGAACAGTGCCAGAGCAGATAGTATCGATTTTGCTGACAAAGAATAAAAAGATTTCTTAACTCCCTCCTGGAAGTTGAACAGAGAAGTCCTTAAATGCCATGTGTAAGAACAAGATCAAGGGTGTGACCAAGAGAATGAGTTGAGGCTTGAACATGCTGGATAAAATCAAATGAATCCAATAATGATAATAAGCCTTTAATCAAAGGTTTACATTGACAACAAATGCCTATGTTAAAATCGCCAACAATAAGTAGTCAATCATAGGAGAGTGAAGTATTGCCCAAGAAATCAGAAAATTCAGAAACAAACGCATCATTAATTATAGGAGGCCTATAAACCTCAGCACACAGCAAAGAGGAAGAGCTACACACTTTGAAAAGTTGCAGTTCAAAGCTACTAAATGGACCCCTAGTAAGGCTCTAACACAGAAACAAACTTTTAAAAACAGTGGCCCTCCATGACGAGACAGCAGGACACAAGAACCCCAACCTGGGTAAGAACTGCTTGTATTAAATCAATTGTTTATAAAGTTATTTATTACAGTGGACCTTGTGCAAGACCACAGTTCATCCAGCATTTCACTGACTTTGTCAGAGTGAAAGTATGTTTTCTCTGTAACTGAGCCAGGACTAGGAAGTAAGAGCACAGTTTGATATGTCACACTTTCCCCCCAGCTTTGTTTACTTGTATAACAAAGCAACCTTCTGTTTGAGTCTCCATCTGTGTCAACATGCTGTTTACCGGGGAAATGAACTGGAAAAATTGAAAGGCTACCATGGAAAAACGCATCTAGTGAGTCTTGAATTTGAGTCTACAAAGCCATTGCAGCAGCATGTGATTGGTTACTAATGTGAAATTGCGACCCCAAAGGTAATAACAGTGTGCTTCAACTGCCGATTTTATCCCCAGACATTCCTTTTCAATAGTAGCATAAGTACGCTTACAGTTTAAATACATCACAGGGTTGTCCTGATCATCAACAACCTGAGCACCCAAACCAGATATGTGTATTGGGTTCTGTTGCTAAAAAAAGTTTGTCCTGGGTCATATACTGTAGCTCAGGATTCTGCACCTCTGCTTCACCAGATCATTGATGACTTCTGTCTCCACACCATCCAAGGGGTGTTATTTTTTTATTTTGTATTTTTGCATGCATAGATTAGGAGCTCCCTGCTTCACTGCAGACTTGTCCAATGGGAAGCGGCAGCGATTTAAGTGTAGAAATGCTGCAGAAACCCTCTACCAGCACTTTATGAGCATTACCATGCATTTCAATTGAACAAGCTATTGGCCAAAACTGTTCGAAAACCAATACTGAAACGATTTTTCTAAACCACTCCCTGCTAAAATGCTTACATGTCAATATTGTCATTGAAAATAATGGCGAATAACTTTACTAATAGTTTAGGATCTTTCAGGTCTATAGTTAAAGCTCTAAAAAAACATTTATGTGTGAATGTGCAATTAAAAAAATCGCTTTTTGGTTTAGCCCTATTAGCACTTAAACCCATTTTCTAATTAATTCAACTGAACTATTTTGTGAGTCATGAATATTAAAACAATTTAACTTGTATATCTCTTCCTGTCATCTTTTTAAAGCAAACTCTTAATGTGTAACTTATTTTATTCTATCTTGAAAACATGAAAATACAAAGCTGTAGGTCTGTTGCAGCAAGAGCAGTTCATTTAGGCTTATGAAATATTGAGGAACGATTTTTCACATTATACCATGTTAAAGATTCGTAGAAAGGGTGGCTATGTAAGTTTTATTTTATAGTTGGGTTAACTTTTTAGTCTGTATGTCTATCACATCATTTTTAACAGTTGAAGCCAGACACAGTACTTTGTCTTACCTCTGAAACTGTAAATTCTTTCTGCAGTAAAATTCAGTTTACTCCAACTCCTTCACTCAAGTCTTGCTATTTTCTTCCTTCTGTCTGCAGATCTAACCATAAATGAACAATGTCCAGGTCGAACCAAACCAGTTCCTTAGACAAAGACTTCCTTATTACTGGATTTCCGAATTTCAGAGACCAAGAAAGCAGAAGATATTTGTTTGGAGCCTTCCTCACAGTTTATCTCTTCACTCTTGTTGGGAACATTCTTCTAATCATAATCTTTATATCTGACAGAACACTCCACACCCCTATGTACATATTAATCTGTGGTCTGGCTGTTCTCGACATCGCCATCACTACTAACACCGTGCCCAGTATGCTAGTCCTATTCACATTTGGGTACAGAGTTGTGCCATTCGCCGCATGTTTTACTCAGACAACATTCTGGTTGGGTCTATGCTCAGCTGAAGGCTTTCTGCTGGCCCTAATGGCATATGATCGCTACATAGCCATTTGCAACCCTCTTCATTATCCTAATTTAATGTACAACAGGCACATCATAAAACTCATGGCCTACTGTTGTTTGTTTTGCTTTTTTTGTTCAATCGTTACTGTTGCTGTTCTTGCCAGGCTTCCATTCTGTGGGTCTAATCAAATAACTCACTGCTTTTGTGACTTTGGTTCTTTGATGTTCTTGGCTTGTGGAGACAATCAAATAACTAATTATGTTATGTTTATCATTGGTTTGTGTGTTATGTTCATTCCATTGGCATTTATCCTTTTTTCTTACATGCGAATAATATTTTCGGTTGTCAAGATTGCCAGCACTGAGGGACGAATGAAGGCCTTTTACACATGCGGCACACATATGCTGGTCATTTCTGTCTTTTTTTTGACAGCCAGCGGTGAATTTATAGCGATCAGAATTCCCGGTACATCTGTGGACACTCGTATAATGGTTCTAATCATACAGAATGTCTTTCCACCTTTAACTAATCCAGTAATTTACTGTCTGAGAACTAAGGAAATCAGAAAAAGCTTTCATAAAATGATGAAGAAAATTAAGACTTGTAACAGACAATGAGTAGAGTTAATTTGCCTGAAACAGATATCATTATCATCTAACACTTTCTGATTATTATTGATAGGATTTTTCTTTTTTATATAAACCAATAATACAGAGTCATTGGTGTCTCCCTTTAAGCCACATCAAGTGTTTGTTTGTGTGACAATTTTTAGATGTTCTTGTTTTTGCATGGGTTTTGTAATGGAATGAGATTTTGTTTTATTATAATAAATGTTATATTTCTTTTTAATGTGTTAAGAAGGATACAGATGATGTATTTAATGTAAAAAATGCTTAAAATGTAAGTGCACTCTCTGTTTAGTTGACCTGTTGTTTTCTGTACTAGCAGTCTGATTAAACCACACAAAAGAGTAAGTGTTAATAGGTACAGAAGGAGATTTCTATGCAGTCAGAAGAACAGAAAAACAACTTTTGCAAACAAATAGAAATTAACTTTTTTAGATGAGTAGAATTTTTATATATTTTAAATATTTTAAGAAAGGTCAAGTTCTAATGGTCATTTTCTGAACCTACTACTTGCATAAAAGTGAAACCCTATAACCATTGGCTGTCTGTGCATGTACACCTTGTGAACATGTGCCGATATGATCATTGTGTTGAGCCGCTGGTGAATGGCCATCAATAACCTATGCTCCAGGAGGGGTGAAGAGCCTAGGGAAGTAAGTAAGTTTTGAATACCTTAGTGGGCCCTGCCACAAGCTCTGAATTCGATTAAGCAGGTCTGAGCATAGTTGCAAGATCTGGTGGTTTTACGTCCAGTTGAGCTACAATTAAATCAGTCATTCATTAAAAAAATGGTTTTGCAGAACTGTTCATTTTGGGCTATTTTTCTTGAAATTTGTGTGCAATTTTGTAAATCCTAAAAAATGTCGATTTGCATTTCCATGCCCCTTTAGCCTAGAAAACGGACTAATTCATCATGTCTGTTCTTTGAGATGATACAAAGGCTAACCCTTTCTTGTTTGAATGGCATATTTATGGTAAAACATTAAACTACTCAATGCATCAAGCATTACAGTGGAACCTCGGTTTGTGAGCATAATTCGTTCTGGAAACGTGCTTGCAGTCCAAAGCACTCGTATATCAAAGTGAATTTCCCCATAAGAAATAATGGAACCTCAGATGATTCATTCCACAACCCAAAACTATTCATATAAAAATGATTAATACAAAATATAAAGTAAAAATACATAAAACAAATTAACCTGCACTTTACCTTTGAACAGAATCATGGCTGGTGTGAGGGAGTTTCTAAACTCTGGTGGGATTCCACCCAACGGGACGACACATGGAAGAGCGCCCCAAAGTAATTGCAGTCTCCCAGCGCTGTAGCAGTTTGCTGAAAAAGCGAATCTGAAAAGATCTTGGGCATGCTATAAGCTCCTACCGTCAATGGGTGATACAAGGAACAAGGAACATTATAAATGCGCAGGGCACAGTACTACTTGGCCACAACCCTGCCTGACTGATCTGTCTGTGTATAGGAGAGTGGCAGATCCCGCTACAATAAATAACCGCGCTGTTGCTGTTTCAAGCTGAATAAAGCTGGTGTTGCTAAAGTACTGAGACTCAGCTTTGTGTTTTGGGGTGCATGACGGGTACTCGCACGTCACAGCACACATGCACGCATGCACACACACACACACACACACACACAGAGTCACAGTGCTGTAGTAAACAGTATACACTCGTATGGATGTTGACTATATGAGTGAGGCAAGCCGACTCAGACGGAGAATAGGTGATGATTGCCCACTGCGAGAGAGATAGAGAAGAACTATCAGCTCAGTTTTGATCACATGACGCTCAGCAGACAAAGCGTATACATACTACTTGTATTGCAAGACCTCGCTCGTTTATCAAGTCAAAATTTATTAAAAATTTTACCTCATCTTGCAAAACACTCATAAACCAAGTTACTCGCAAACCAAGGTTCCACTGTATTTTTAAAAAGGAAGAAAATGTGCAGAAAATTAAAAGCAAAGTAAACTTTATTTTCATGTCAACCATATACAAGTATGCTGAGAGAGACTAAGTGATGAAGCTCAGAGTTCACCATGTTAAAACCATGCAAATAAGTCAACACTGTGCACAAACAGGCAAAACTATGCAACAGATACACAGAGATCCATTCAACTTCAAGTTCCACAGATCAGTGTAGTGACAGATCTTTTGACATGATAGATATAGTGACTTGGGCATTAAATGGAGTGAGATGTAGGATTTGAAAAAGAACACAAAAGAACATGGTCACTTACTCCATGTGTTTATGGTTGTCTGTGTAAAGAAATACTTCCTAATGTTTGTATGAAATTTACCCTTAACAAGTTTCCAACTGTGTCCCTGTGTTCTTGTTGAACTCATTTTAAAGTCAAAGTCTCGATCCACTGGACTAATTCCCTTCATAATTTTAAACACTTCAATCATGTCACCTCTTAATCTTCTTTTTCTTAAACTGTAAAGGCTCAACTCTTTTACTCTTCCCTCATAATTCATTCCCTGTAGCCCTGGACACAGCCTAGACGCTCTTCTCTGGACATTTTCCAGCGCTGCTACGTCCTTTTTGTAGCCTGGAGACCAAAATGGTACTGTTTTGCCCAATAGACCTATGGGTGCCATGGTTTGAAGCTTTGGCAACTTACAGTACATTTTTCCACATTTACATTATGAAATAATGCTTGTTGATTATTCTGAACATCATTTCAGTGATGGTACTGTGTCGCTATTTTTTTGCCATTTTTCTCATGGGAGTCACCATTTTTTGGGTCTTAAAAATTCCCATGTACATTTTCTATTTGGAGGCGACACCCCATTGCTAGCCACATGACTGCCAAGATTATCATGCAAACCCTGTTTAAGTTGGCATTGTGATAAAAATTACATCTTAGCTTTGGGATAAAGTTCAGAACTTCTTGCATCTGAAAAATGATTATACAATACAATATAATTTACTTTTGTATAGCCCAAAATCACACAAGACGTGCCGCAATGGGCTTTAACAGGCCCTGCCTCTTGACAGCCCCCCAGCCTTGACTCTCTAAGAAGACAAAGAAAAACTCCCAAAAAAAACCCTTGTAGGGAAAAAATAGAAGAAACCTTGGGGAAGGCAGTTCAGAGAGAGACCCCTTTCCAGGTAAGTTGGGGATGCAGTGGGTGTCAAAAAGAAGGGGGTCAATACAATACAATACACAGAACACAACAAATCCTCAATACAGTATAAAAATAAAAATATTACAAATACGGACCAGAATTTAACAGTATATGATATCACATAATATGATTTGGATTTGTTTAGAGTCCTGGAGACTTCAGGCATCAAGCTGCCTCTCCCATTTGGCCATTCCACAGCTGAAACAGCGCTGGGTCAGCCAATCCGATGAAAGGACCCCTCTACCCCACAATTCCTGTGATCCTCCATCAGGGATGACTTTACCTTAGGCAGTCAAAACAACTTGGCAGGTGGGCCATGGCACCAAGTGCCACATTTGAGTACCGAGAAGAGAAACAGAATAGGTGAAGGTTAATAACAAATTATAACTATCACGTTACTTATGTTTTAGTGCTAATGACTAACAACAGAGATGCAGTCTGCACAGTTAATCAGCAGCTCTAGTCAGGGTGTGCTAAACTGAAGTCGTGAGTCTTCAGCCGGGATTTAAAAGCTGAGACCGAAGGGGCATCTCTTATAGCAGCAGGCAGACCAGTCCACAGTTTAGGCGCCCTGTAACTAAAAGCTCGACCTCCCACTGTTATTTTATTAATCATTGGAATCATAAGCAGACCAGCATCTTGAGATCTTAATGTGCGCTCTGGTTTGTAAGTCATGATAAGTTCAGACAAGTAAGCCAGACCTTGGCCATTTAATGCTTTATATGTTAAAAGGAGGATTTTGAAATCTGCCCTAAACTTAACCGGGAGCCAGTGTAAGGATTTAAGAACTGGAGTTATGTGTTCGTATTTTCTTATTCTTGTAATAATTCTTGCAGCAGCATTTTGGAATAACTAGAGGCTGTATAAAGAACAGTTTGAACATCCAGTGAACACCGCATTGCAGTAGTCAATCCTACTAGAAATAAATGCATGAATTAATTTCTCAGAATCCTGTTTATTTAGAAAGCGCCTTAATTTCCCAACATTTTTAAGATGGAAGAAACATGGTTTGGACAACTTTGTAATGTGCGGTTTAAATGACATGCTAGAGTCAAAGATAACTCCTAGATTGCAGGCTGATTCAGTAAAATTAATGGGGATTCCAACTGAGTTAAATGATGATAAAATATTGTTTTGATTAGCGTCATTCCCTCCAACAAATAACATCTCTGTTTTATCTGTGTTTAAAGACAAGTAGTTCTCATCCATCCACTCCTTTAATTCACTAACACAACTAATTAAAGACAACATCAGAGAAACTTCATTTGATCTAAATGAAAGGTATAACTGGGTGTCATCTGCATACGAGTGAAAATTAACATTATGTTTCCTAATGATAGACTCCAGTGGAAGCATGTAAATTGAGAATAGTAAAGGTCCAAGTACTGAGCCCTGCGAGACACCATATTTCAGTTCTGTGTATAATAATGGAGTACTGGTGAGGGGACGCTGGCGCATGCATGTTGTTGCCGCTCCTCCCTGTAAACAACACTTCTCACAAAATTTGCCTAATTCTACACTTTCTTGCGTTTGTTCTATTTCTTTTATTGTACGTATAGTTCGTGGATACAGCTGACTCGAATTGTATGGATTTGGCTTATATTTACAGATTTTATGGACTCTGCTTTGACTGGGAATAGCTGAGTCTGTGGATCACGGGACGAGAACCTTCAAGCATTTCTTTGTGCCTGGCAATCTAGGACCTCGGGATGATCTGTCTCCGTGATTATATTTAATTCGCTTTGCTGATCTGCTCCCGTTTCATCTTATAGTACTATACGACTGGGAACTGATCTGATGTTCTTATTAACCTGGCTTTTGGCTCCGGGGCGATCACGCCTGAAATTACCAAGCGTTACATTTTGTGACTGTGTATTGGAACCTCCAACTCCTGCTACCTCCTCCTGCTTTGCTTTCTGCTGACTGCTATGGCTGCTCACCTACGCTACCACACCCGCCTGTCCTACCGGTTCCACTCTGCTGTGCTGCTTCTCCACTGCTATTCAGATAAGTATTACTCAGCATCATGCTAAAATACTCTCATGACAAACTCCTTCTTATTAAACAGTTTGTCCAGAGCAAATGGTCCGACTGCAACATCCTAAAGGACGCCGGTATTTTGCAGCGCCCGAAATATATACATCGCGGGTCAGGTCGCCGCCACCGTTGGGCTGCGAATGAAAAGACCACCGGCAGCATTTGCTCAGGAATACGCCGTCCTTCTCATGACCCTGGAAATAGAATTGTCAGTGTGCCAAATTTGCATTATGTGGGAATAAACCCTGATTGCGGCTCTGTGCAGAAAGAAGCCTCATTATGTAATATTGCACTGTTTAACTCGAGGTCTCTTAATGGCAAAGCATTGGTGTTGTCAGAACTCATCACTGACACCAAACTTGATATTCTGTGTCTAACGGAGACTTGGCAAAAAGCAAACGAATTTGCGTCTCTCACAGAGGCGACTCCAATTGGTTTCACTTTCCACTCAGAGCCTCGCAGCTCAAGACATGGCGGCGGGCTGGCAGTAATTATCAGAGAAGACTTAAACAGTAAAAGAATCCCAATTGACTGCCCATTGTCTTTTGAGTGCCTGGCTCTTAAACTAACAACGGAATCAGGTCCTGTCTCACTCATTGTTCTTTATCGTCCCCCAAAATACAATGCATCCTTCTTATCCGATCTGATTGAACTTTTGACCCACCTAAGCTCTTACTCTCAGAGAATTATCCTTCTTGGTGATTTCAACATCCATATTGACACCCCCACATCTAAACTGAGAAATGAATTCCTGTCCTTACTGGACTGTTTTGACTTGACACAACATGTTGATTTTCCAACCCATTCTGGCGGTCATATATTGGACCTGATCTGCACTTCTGGACTATCTGTTGCCAACATTTACAGCACTGATTTGGGACTCTCTGACCATAAAGCAGTATTTTTCACTGTCTCATTACCTCTCCCACCTCTTACCTGTAAACGACAAATTTCTTACAGAAACCTTAACAATATCTGTCCCTCTATCCTTTCTGGATCCATTTCTGATCTTTTACTGTCTGCACCTATTCCATCAACACTAGATAGTTTTGTTCACCACTATAACACAGCCCTTCACTCAGCTTTAGATAAAACAGCTCCTTTAAAACATAAGGAGGTTTCCTTTAAACGTTCAGCTCCTTGGTATAACTCAGAATTGCGATCTATGAAAGCAGCTGGCCGACGCCTTGAGAGAATGTCACGTAAGACTGGCCTCACCGTGCACATCCAGGCTTTCTCTGACCACCAAAGAGCTTACAGAGAAGCACTAACTTCTGCCAAGAACACCCATTATGGCAGAATAATAGAAAGTAGCCATGATAACCCAAGGGTTTTGTTCTCTGTAGTTAATAAACTACTCGAACCCGCATCTGGTCCAACTACCTCTTCTACTGAAGTCTGTGAGGAATTCCTCCACTTTTTCCGTAACAAAATTAAAGATCTAAATAATTCAACCAACATAAATACATCATCTGTTTATATCTCTCCCTGTTTTCCCACTCCATCCAGCTCCTTCTCTAAGTTCTCACCAGTCACATCTGCATTTGTTAATGACCTGCTTTATAAGATGAGGCCGACTACTTGTGTACTGGACCCCATCCCCACCACACTACTTAAATCCTGCCTTCATGCCATAATCCCGACTGTTACAACAATAATAAGCTCATCCCTTGACACTGGCTCTGTGCCGCTCACTTTTAAAATTGCTTCTGTAACCCCAACGTTAAAAAAGTCTGGCCTTGATGCTGACAATCTTAACAATTTCCGGCCTATTTCCCACTTACCTTTCCTGTCAAAAGTTCTTGAGCGTGTTGTAGCTTCCCAACTCACCAATTACCTAACCTCTAATAATTTGATGGAACCCTTTCAGTCTGGTTTCAGGGCGCGGCACAGCTGTGAAACTGCTCTGCTACGGGTAACCAATGATTTGCTTATGGCAGCAGACTCTGGACAAACCAGCATATTAATTCTGTTAGACCTCAGTGCAGCATTTGACACTGTCAGACATGACATCCTACTGTTCAGAATGGAGAACATGCTGGGTATCTCTGGCACTGCCCTCCAGTGGTTCAAGTCCTATCTGACTGATAGGCAAGAGTTTGTTAGTCTTGGCAACAGTAGATCCAGCTCAGCGCCAGTCACACAAGGAGTCCCTCAGGGCTCTGTCCTCGGTCCTCTGCTTTTCTGTATTTATATGCTTCCCCTTGGCCATATTATTCGTAGTTATGGATTGGGTTATCATTTTTATGCAGATGATACTCAGCTCTACTTCAATGTTAAAAGTGGAACTTCATCAGAGCTTTCTCAGCTCACAACCTGCCTTAGTGAAATTAAAACCTGGATGGAGCAGAACTCTTTAAAATTAAATTGCAATAAAACTGAACTCCTGCAAATTGGGACTAAAATGCAACTTAATAAAATGAGCTCCTTCCCAGTCCATCTTGGCAGTGATCTCATCAGACCTGCCTCTACTGTAAAAAATCTTGGTGTCATTTTTGACTCCTCCCTCACTTATTCCGCCCACATAAATCACATTAAGAAACTTTCTTACTTTCACCTCCGTAACATATCCCGTGTTCGCTCCTTCCTCTCCTTCTCTAATGCTGAGAAACTTGTCCATGCTTTTATCACATCCCGCATCGATTATTGTAATTCCCTACTGGCAGGTGCCCCTTCTAATCTTATATCACAGCTCCAGCTTATTCAAAACTCAGCTGCAAGAGTCCTTACTCGAGCCAGCAGCAGCGAGCACATCACACCCATCCTGCTCCGTCTTCACTGGCTCCCTGTGTCCTACAGAATCGAATATAAAATCCTACTAATAACCTACAAAGCTTTAAAGAACCTCGCGCCAAACTACATCAGTGACCTTCTCCATCACTATGTGCCTGCCCGCCCACTAAGGTCCTCTGATTCTGGTAATCTTGTTGTGCCCGTCACTAATCTACACTCCATGGGTGACAGGGCCTTCAGCTGTATAGCGCCCAGACTCTGGAATGACCTACCAAAATTAATCAGGTCAGCTGACTCCATGAATTCTTTTAAAAAACAACTCAAAACTCATCTGTTCAGGAAGGCTTTTAGCTCTACTTGACTTTATTACCTTTCTCTCAGTTTACTTCTCTGTCAAGATGCTCATGTAACCTGTATGTGTGTGCGAGACCATCAATTATGTTGTCTGTTTTTTTTTTTTTTTCAGAATTTACTGTCTTAATCTTCTTTGTTTATTTATCTGGTTTGTACAATGCTATATACTGTATATTCTGCCGTTCTTTATTTATTCTGTAAGTGCCTTGAGCATGGGAAAGGCGCTATATAAATAAAATGTATTATTATTATTATTATTATTATTATTACTGTCAGCACATTTCTGTACATATTGGAATCGATTTGATAAATAACAACTAAACCAAGCGAGCACAGTGCCTATAAGCCCAACATCATTTGTTTAGCCTGTGCAGTAAAATAGAATGGTTAATGGTGTCAAATGCTACGCTTAAGTCTAAAAACATAATTACAATGGAGTTTCCTTCATCAGGGGATATCAGAATGTTGTTTACAACCCGCGTTAGTGCCGTTTCTGTACTATGACCAGAGTGGAAACCAGACTGGAATTTCTCAAATAAATTGTAATACGTAAAGTGTGACTGAAACTGATTGGTGACTACTTTTTCCAGTATTTTAGAGAGAGAGGGTAAATTTGAAATTTGTTTTTTTGTTTCATTTTGACATGGATGCTGGTAATTTTGTCTTCCTGGTGTCTGGCCCCTTTTGTTGTTTACAAACAATGACTAGGAAATCTTCTTTTGCCCTTCATTTCTTAGTCTTCATCTGAAATATTACTATTCACATAAATGAAAGAAACTGTCACCTATTCTTGTATATATGGCATAAACATTAAGTTGTTTCCTACATTTGTCTATATTAATGCTTGCAAATGTACATTATTAAGACTTTACTAATTACTCTTTATTTTTGTGTTACCATTCACTGAGCTCCAGGGAGTAAATCATTGTAGCTCCTTTGCAACCATTAAACTTTGTGCTCATTCTTTATGCCTGTAATCACCTCCCTGGTGAAGCTGTTCCCAGAAGACACGACTCTGACATATATGACTAAGTCTGTAGTGGGCTTGTCATTTATTTCTGATTAGTGGTGAGTGAGCAACAGGTAAGTCAATGCTCTTTAATTTTATTCGACATGTTCTTTAATTAAAAAAAATGAAATATACCAAATGTTATTTTTATCCTATTGTGTAATTGCCATTATATAATTACTTTAGTAATTGGGTAACAAGAAAATCTACACATTACAAGAAATAGAGAGAATAATACAGAGTTTAAATTATCTTGTTATGCGGTTGTTTCGAGTGTGGTGCATTTATTGTAAAAAAGAAATCCAACAAGTAGAGTTTCACATTGTTTTATCATATCACCTAAAGTGAAAGGTATCAACTAACCTTTTAGGTTCTTTTTTTAATTGGGGGATAGGAAGAAATGTTAAGATCACTCATATACCTGTAACCTGTTTCACTGTCCATACTGTACTCCGCATATCCAGCCCTAGGGACCTTGAATGGCAGGCTGTTTACTGACAGGGTTTCTCTATTTCCAAAACTTTAATTCAACCCAGTTTTACCATCCATAGAAGGATTTTTGAGGGCTGCTGCCAGTGGGTCACAAGTGTTATTGGTAGTAATTCATGGTTGGTCAAGAAGTTGGTCGTGGTTGAGTGAGTTGCAGTGAGTCAGCAATCTGATGATTGTGCTCGATCTCCCTACTGTTCCAATGATTGCACTCAATTCACCAAGGGGGACCCATTACATTGGAAGAAGGTGGTTGGCAGCACCAGTAAGGTTGACAAACATTGCCTTAAGTGACCACAGACAATCCAGCCCATCAGCTTGCTGATTTTAATAATTAGACTTTCAAGAGTGGTATGGTGGCACAGTCGTAGCACTGCTGCCTTGCAGTAAGAAGACCAGGGTTCACATCCTGGGTCCTCCATCTGTGGAATTTGCATGTTTTCCCTGTGTCTATGTGGGTTTTCTCTGGGTGGTCCGGTTTTCTCACACTGTCCAAAGACATTTTGGTGAGACTAAATTGGTTGTTGTGCATGTGTGTGAATGTTTTCCCTGTGATGGACTGGCACCCTGTCCACGGTTTGTTTCTGCTTTGCACCCTGTGCTATTTGTATTCTCAGTTAAAGCATGGAAATAATGAGCGAAATATCGGAGACTCTGAGGCAGTTTTTAACAAAGCAGCTAAGGGGGATTGGTGAAGTGGGCTCCTCCAGTATCAGCTCAAATCTCTCTGTCACCCAGAACGGACACAATCACCCACTGGTAGCAGGCCATGATGACATTAACCTTTGCAGTTTCTCACAGCACATCATCAGCAGGCTCAAGGTCAGCCTTCTTGGCAAAGTAAGCAAAAGCCACGTATACTATATAGACTTCCTCTTATATATAGATTTTCCGGTATCATTTTAGATTAGGTGTCCCTAATATACTATAATTACCATGTAATTGCCTGTATAATCAAAGAGTAACTAAGTGTTATTACCTTGTACTTACTGTGTAATACAGTGTAATACAGTGTAACACTGTAATTAAGTACTCAACTGTAATTTTTTAAGTATGTATGTATGTAAATTGTGGAATAACAATTACAATTGATTGCTTAACCACAGCATTATATTGTGTTACACAGTAAATGCAAGGTAATAACACCGAGTTACTCTGTAATTATACAAGTTATTACATTGTAAGTACAGCATAATTAGGGACACCTAAAGCGATACCGATTTTCCTGTAGAGAAAACACAATAATCTTCATAAAGGGGCATTTTGAGGTGTCTTCATATGAAAAATATACAGCACCTCCGCAGTGATGTGAATGAGAGGTATAAACAGAACAGATTTGACAGATTTCATGCAGCTCATGTAGCTGCAGAAAATAACACGGGTAAACTTGAAAGTGTGAAGGAGGTTTTGGGGAACAATACTCCTTGTTTTCCATCTCAAGAACCCTTTTAAACTTCCATAAACTCTTTTTAGCGGGTGTCACATCTTGCATTTGTAAAATTGCCTACAAAAAAATCTAAGTGTTAATTTTATGAAACTGTATGCAGATCAAAACTTGCCTATTTTGCTCATCACTACAAGCCAACAATTTAGTGAAAGCTATCTAGTAATGATTTCATCACGCCTTTTGAAATTTGGCAGAGAGACAGATATGATGCCATTGTTATTTTCTTCATAGTGTCCAGTAAAATTATTACATGATCCATAACTATTTGTAGTTGTTAAAAACAAATTTAATTTACTCCTACATATAATACGACCAGTGTTTTCATGGTTACTGAAAACTGAAATGGGACATAACAGCTTATGTTATGACTTTTCAAGTTGTACAATTGTATTTCCAATGACTAAAATATTGTCTGACATTGTACAAGAAGACTCAACAAAATGAAAGAGGATGCAGAGTATTTCACATATGTTACTGGTGGTAAATTTGGATAGATGTACTACAGGAGACCTCCTTCTTCTGCTCCATTGGCATTCCCAAACTCCAAACCAAACCCAGCTTTAGCTTTGGAGTCACCCAACAGTTCAGAGTGGGCAAACACAGCTATGATGTTACCAAAAGACTTAATACTTCCCTTGTTTTGTTCCATTGATTACTTGTTTCCAAATCCAGGAATAGAAAGATGGTCACAGAATCCAAAGGAGATGTTTCCTGAACTGAGGGTTTTTTATGGAGTGAGATCTGCCATTCTTGAAATGTCTTAATTGTTGTTACAGTGCTAGGAGGAAGCTTCCAGTCCTCCTCCTCCTCATACTATGGTTCATAATCAAATTTACAATCTGACTTTTTCAATAAGATTCAGAGGGTGGGTACTAAGGAATAATTGAATGTCAACCATCTCTAAAATGTGAGAGTTGTCTTTGTTCTCTTTTTTAAAACAAGTGGCAAAATAATGGTGCAGTGGTTGCTGGGTTCAAATTTAAGCACGTCAATGTCTACATGCAATCTGCATTTTTTTTTCTCTGACATTCCAGCCCATATCCAGGTATATGCAGGTTACAGTAATTAACAACTCTAGACTGAACTGGGATAAGAAAGTGACTGACTGGTGCCATGTTAAGGACTGGTCCCTGAAGTGTTCCTGGTGTTCTAGAACAGCCTGCAGTCCCAATTGACACTGTATGAGTGTTACAAATGGATGGTTGGCCTGTATCATTTGCTTAGTCATACAAAACTGTTGCTGCTTCCTGTGTATGATAATACATTTTTCTGTGATCTGTTAATGTGTTAATTATTTAAATGCACCTTCAAAGCCTGAAAGTACAGGGCTATTTGCCTTTAAATTGGACAGAAGCTAGATGTTGTTATGTAGAATATCAAATAATGAATGAAAAAATAACTTTTCACATATTACAATAAAGGTTTGCAGAAAACACTGCTGTATGCTTTTTATTTTATATTATATTCAGATTTTGTTATCCAACATATTTCTAATAGTGCTTTCAACCCTTACAAAATGAAATACATGTAAAATACATTTTTAAAAATATATTACTAGCTGTATGAATATATTTTACAATATGTTATAAAATACTTCAGGGATAAATATATTACACTATGTTACATTATACTAAAATTGTAAAATAAGTAACTGCTGTTTTTGTATGTTGCAATATATTTTATAAAGAATAAAAATATACTTCCTAATATATTTTACAATACTAGGAGTAATATAGTGTGTGATACATTTTCAAAAACTGCTACGATATATTTAGAGGGTATATTTTGAAATATACTGTAAATTCTGGTTATAATATACTGTGAAATATATTTTACAGTTTATATTTCAATATCTCTTTTATTTTTGTATATTGCAGTAAATTATAAAATATATTAACCTAGGATGGAAAATGTCATCTATCAGATACCTCCAGGGTGATTCTGAAATTGAAATATGGTCTACATGAAATTTCACTGTCACACAGCACAAACAATGACATTATTATTATTATTATTATTATTAGTAGTAGTAGTAGTAGTACAAGTAAGTAGTAAGGCTATAAACTGAAGCCTGCATATGCTGGTGTTGTGACCAACATGGACAACTTTTATTGAGTTACAGGGAGTTCAAAGTAAATTATAATTACTGGGAAAACTGTGTCCAGGTTTTTCCAGGTAAAAGCACAAGCTGTAAATGCATGGATCTGGACACACAATATATTGCATGTCTTTTACACAATCTATTTAGACATGTGTGTCTTACAACATATTAAGGGAAATGTTTTCTTATATTTCAGATATCTTAAAGTATGTATTTGAACTACATATATGAAACATTTTATTGAAATTTATGTCTAAATATTTTTCGGTATATTTCATTTTCATAAGGGAGGACCTGTGTGAAAAGACAATATTTACTTTTATCTCTGAATTTTGTAATCTTTCTCAACCAGCTTGCTCAATTACTGTATTTCAGATGAGCATTTGGTAGCCTGTCCACGTCCATTTCCTTCCTTATGCACAGTGCTGCTAGGAAAAGCTCCTGTTAGCCTCATCATGGCCCAGAGTTGTATTTAATGTAATTTTGAATAAATGAATGAAAACTTCCCTGATATATTTCTACTTTCTTCATTCCTGCATCAGGTCTGACCATAGATGAATCATGTCAGGATTGAATCAAACCAGTTCTTCAGTAAAAGAGTTCATCATCACTGGATTCCTGGGCTTCAGAGATCAAGAAAGTAGAAGATATTTGTTTGGAGCCTTCCTCACAGTCTACCTTTTCATAATCATTGGGAACATCTTGTTAATTGTCATTTTTCTATCTGACAGGACACTCCACACCCCGATGTACATATTAGTCTGTGGTCTGGCTGTGCTCGACATTGTCATCACTACTAACACTGTGCCCAGTATGCTAGTCCTGTTCACAATGGAGTACAGAGTTGTTCCAATCTTTGATTGTTTTGCTCAGACTACATTGTGGGTGGGTTTGTGTTCAACTGAATGCCTTCTGCTTGCCCTAATGGCCTACGATCGCTATATAGCCATTTGCAACCCTCTTCAGTATCCTAAATTAATGTACAACAGTCTCATCATAAAACTGATAGCATGCTGTTGGTTGGTTGGCTGTGTTTGTGCAAGCATTACTGTGGTTGTCCTTCTCAGACTCTCATTCTGTGGGCCTAATCAAATAATTCACTGCTTTTGTGACTTTGGTTCTTTACTGTTTTTGGCCTGTGGAGACGTCCAAATAGCTAACTATGTTGTTTTAGTTATCGGTATGAGTGTGCTGCTCATTCCTTTGGCATTTATCCTTTTCACCTACATGAAAATAATATTCTCAGTTGTCCAGATCGCCAGCGCTGAGGGACGAATGAAGGCCTTCTACACCTGTGGTACACACATGCTGGTCATTTTTGTCTTTTTCTTGGCAGTCAGTGGAGAACTGATTGCAGTTAGAATCCCTGGTACATCCGTGGACACCCGTATAATGATTTTGATTATACAGAATGTCTTTCCATCTTTAACAAATCCAATAATTTACTGTCTTAGAACTAAGGAAATTAGAAGAAGCTTTATTAAAACATTAAAGAAATTAAGAGTAATATTGGACAATTAACAGAGTTGATTTTACTGAAGCAGCTGTTATCATTGAGCATTCTTCTGTGGCCATTAATCTTTATTTCTCATTTTTAATGATATAAGGGCTAAGATTTCTCACTTTATACTTTCCTCAGTCAATGTCCGTATTGAGTCTCCACCTTATCCCTATGGGGTTTCCTCTAACACCCCCAAAGACATTTTTGTCAGGTTAGCAGGCATTTATATTAATGACATTTATATTTGTGTAATATAAATGAGTATTTAATCTTATTTACTTCTGTGATGCCCCAGGGCAAATATCACAGTTAAGACAAGCAATAAATAGTCCATTAAAAGTTCATTTATTCAAAGTCCATCCAGGTTTGGGAACATGGGTTGTTCTTTGTGTCAGGCACCAAATCCTCTTGTTGTTGTCTTCATTCCACACTAGTCCATCCCAACACTGCCACCAAATTGTGATGCCCCAGGGAGATCGCAGTCTTGGCTTCACCTGTTCCTGGGACATCAATAGTCATGAAACCAAGATGGAGTAGTGCAATGCGGACACAAACAACAAGACTGGTGCAAACAGAGCTCAGGGCATTTTATTCCACAATCAAAAAGCAGTGTCCAATTAATAAAGTTAAGTTCTGGTTCTTCATTAAATAACCCAGCCACAGGGGATGCACAAACCAGTGTGTTTCTTCGTGCCGGTCCCAAGCCCAGATAAATGGGGAGGGTTATGTCAGGAAGGGCATCCGGTGTAAAATTTTGCCAAATCAATATGCGGACAACAATACAAATTTACATACTGGATCGGTCGAGCTTCAGGTTAACAACGACCGCCACCAGTATTGTTAGTCAACAGGGTGCTGGTGGAAATTGGGCTACTGTTGGCTGAAGAAGGAGAAGAAGATAGGGGAGATGTGTCTGGAGGCAGGAGGAGAGGAGGAAGGTAAAGAGAGTGGAACTGAGGGTAGGAACTTTGAATGTTTTTCTCCCTCATTAGAGAGTGCAGGCAGGGTGGAATGGGTGAAGAAGAGTGTCAGGAGTGATTTGTGAGAGACGGATATCAGCAACAGTAAAAGGGAAGGTCTACAGGATGGTAGGGAGACCAGGTATGTTATATGGGTTGGAGATGGTGGCACTGACCAGAAAGCAGGAGACAGACCTGGAGACAGAAGACAGACCTGTCAATTTCACTTCAAACAGACACTCAAAGACATTGATTAAACAATGCATACAGAGAAGATGCCAAAAAACTCAGCAAACAATTGACTTGAACCAGACCCCCCATCCCACCTGGTACACACTTCCTTATCAACACAGTGTGTCTGAAGGTGCAGCACGCATCCTGGCCAAATCAGGCAGAATAGCACACAAGCCTGCAAACAATCTGTGCACTGTCCTTGTTAACGGTAAAAACAAGAAATTGACAGCAGAAACACAAAACGCAGTTTATAGCATTCCATGCAGTTCTTGCCCAGCGGTATACATAGGACAAACATCAAAAAGAATTGCAACACGTATACAGGAACATCACAACACCGTTAGAAGGAAGGACTCGCGATCACAGATCTATACGCATACAAAATCAACAGGACATACGTTTAACTGGGACAATGTACAAGTAAGATTCAAGGCCAGTACTAAAAGTGCCAGAGAACTGGCTGAATCTTGGCTATCGGAGAAAAACGCCATTAACAGATATTTGGACATAAACCCAGCATATGCAAACTTAAGGAGAACATATTCATAATAAATAAAATGTTACGACGAATACACCCCAAAATTTTGCTATTTATTGCCTTTGATTCTTGTGTGTCTACGCATTATCCTCTGAAGAGGGCTTCTGGTAGGAGCTGAAAGCTCAGGAATAAAAACTACTTTATGATACATGATTAATTTTTCCTCCCTTTGTGGATCTCCAGCTGCTAATATGCAAACCGTATCACAGACCTTTGGTTCCATAATATATATATATATATATATATATATATATATATATATATATATATATAGATATAGATATAGATATAGATATATATAATGTGTGTGTTTATATATATGTGTTTAACTGAATTAAAAATAAACAGTTACAGGAAAACTTCTAAAAATGTCCTGTCTTAGGAAATAAAAAGAGTCTGTGATGGAATCATAGGATTATATACACTATATGTTTACAGCCACCCTTATATCCTTATAAAATGCTGACTACACAAAGTTTTCAGTCCTGGAAGTCAGAAATAAAAGCACATTGTTTAAAACCACGGCACACTTTACTATGACAAAATAAATAAGTGACATTCCTGTGTGAAGTTATTTTATTTTCATTTAATACCAGCCTATCTCTAAGCTCAAAGGCTAGCTTTCAGACTTGCACAGGCCCAAAATGTGGCTCAAGCTCAAAAAGTACAAAAACCTCAATATAACTGGATAGAATGAGTGTAAACGTCTTGCTTGAAAGACAAAAACATAACAATGCTCCATTAATTTAAGGAATTTCTGAAAAGAAACACAAATGGCAAAGCAAGGAAAAAATAACACAAATAGGCAAATAGGACTGCTGACCACCAATGCTCCACTCCATTGAGAAGGTTGTCGTTTTATTTTATACAATGGTGATAACACCTGGTTATACTATGGTTAAGGTTGGAAGAGATTACTGCCCCCTTGGGGGCAAGGCACTGGCACACTGACTCTATAGGTAAATTCTTATCTAAGGCATTTAAGTCCACTCACTTCTACCACTAAAAAAAGGTGTTGTTGAAACACAACTTTTAAAACCAATATTGTGTTTATATTACACTTCTGTACAAAGTTTTCCTTCCATTATTATTAAAAGTACAAAACTAAGACAGATGTAAAAAAATCTTTATAAATATTTTAATAAAATTTAAAAACAACATAGTGCAGTTTAAAATAGAGTATCTAAAAACCCTATATCTATATAAATAAGGGTTAATTTACAACCAAAACTAAATAAAGTGCATATAAGGGTTCAAATGTGTCCCCGAGGATTATTTATTAACACTAGAATCCCTGAAGCCTACGAAAAAATCCGTAATCTCGGGCCACCTTAAATTCCTTCGCACCTCTCCATAAGTGTATTTTGTTTTGCAAATGTGTCAATCAGCACAAGCAATAAGCAGCCTGCTATCATACCCCTGCACCCCAAGGGAGCTGAAGTCAGTCACAAACTTTTCCCAGCTCAAGTCTCTTTATCGTGGTGCGAGGTGCCTGGAGTTGTATAGGGTAAATAATATATCATTATTGGGAATCCATACATTTTATGTGTGTTCCGTGTCTACAAGAATCTGTGTAAGTGTAGGATGAAAGGAAATGTAAGGCAAGAAATGCTGAACACATACCTAAAGCAGAAACTTTTTCCATGTTATACTAATAAGGACGTGAAGTGTATAATGTGTGAAGACTTTAGTCCAAATATCAAATAAATTCTTTATTGAAGAATATGACCAAAGTAAAAAAAAAATATTCAGTTTACATGTTGCTGTCAATAAGTTAAAACCCCGAAATCAAATGTGAATCGACAGAAAGTTGATATGTATTCTTGGATGGTGCAGAGGTAAGAACTGCTGCCTTATAACCACAAGGTTCTGGGATCGAGCCCGGGCATCTATACAACTCCACACACCTCACACCACGATAAAGAGACTTGAGCTGGGAGAAGTTTGCGACTGACTTCAGCTCCCTTGGGGTACGGGGATGGGATTGCAGGCTGCTTGCTGCTTGTGCTGATCGACACATTTGCAAAACAAAAGACGCTGATGGAGAGGTGTGAAGGAATTTAAGGTGTCCTGGGATTATGAGTTTTTTCGTAGGCTTCAGGGATTCTAGAGTTAACCTCAGGGCACTAACCAACTTCTTAAGATTAAGGTTAGAATTAAAATTTTAGGATTAGGTAAAACAGGTTCTTAAAATTAGGGAAGGAAAGGTAAGTGTAATATTAGGGAAGGGAAAAAAATAATTGCTCCCACCCAGTGATTTTAGGCTTAGAGTTTGGGGGCAGGAACAGAGCAATCTAAAATAAAACCGTAATCTTTTTGACCCAGCAATTAAGATTATGGCTGGGGTAAAGACAGGTACCAGTGATCTCAGGTTCAGAAATGAAATGGAACAGGATCAGGAAGAAAATACTTTTAGAGCAGCAGTGACATATTTACTCCCATTAACCAAAAAGTAAAACAGTGCAGTAAAAAAATCTGTCAGTTTGATAAATGTCAATACAAGCTAACAATTAACAATTATAAAAATACTAATCGTGAAAGTCATGTGCCAAACCCAGGCAAAACAGAATTATGGCAGCATAACATGTGTGGAGTAACACGATACCAAAATTAGTGCGAGGTAAAAATAAAGGACCGTTCCTTTAAAATTGGATGTCTGTGTCTGCCTTTGACTGAGATTTTTTTGATACAATTTTGAATTAATTCAAATAGTGATATTCATTTGAAGAGCTGTAGTTAGGATCCATCTTTTTCACTTATCCTTATAGAGTTGTGATTCTTTTATATTCTCTTCTTAAAATCAGTTGGACTCATTTTAAATATTTTTTTATTTCAAAAACAATGCTTGCAAAAAAAGAATCTTTCATCTGAACTATTTGCAACTGTAAATTATTAACATGTTTTAGTAATTATGACATAGTGCTTTTGATTGTGAGTAAGCTCCAGAGAGCAAATTCTTACAACGTCTTTGCATCCTTCCGACTTCTTTCTTTGTAATGGCTCTAATCACCTCCCTGGTGAAGGACCTCCCAGAAGACAGCCATGAAATAAATGCCTATGTCTGCAGTGGGTTTCATTCATTTCTCATTAATCAGGGAATGAAAGATTGGTAAGTACATATTATTTACCTTTGTTTAATCTTCGTCCTCTTTCGGCTGCTCCTGTTAGGGGTTGCCACAGTGGATCATCTTTTTCCATAAGGACATATTTACATTTGTTAAATGAATTTATTTATTAAACCAAAAAAAATAATAAAACAAGGACAAGATGATTATTCTTTATCTTATATTCTTGACAGTATGTTAAAAAAGTGTGTAATAAAGTGTGCTGATGATTTTAAAACGTGTACATTTTTGTGAGGATCAGACTATTGATTTTAATAAGATACTTGGATTATTTGGGTCCTTTCAGTTTATTTTCTATGCTTCTTTTAAGAAGAGGTACCCATCAGCTGTACACAGGGGTATCCCAAACATCTCCTGCATTTCACATCACACAGCACAGTTATCATGCTGGCTCTTTTGAATCAAATTAGTAGAATTTAATAGAAACCACAATAAAGCATGTATCTAATCAAGTCCATGTAGATGCATCTTTTTCAATTTACAAATCCAAAAAGCCTCTGCACAACAATCGGTTAGCTAAAATCACCTTCCTGGGGACACAAAAGCAATTATCAGAATACAATCATTGAAACATCAGGAGGCAAGACAGATGTAACCACAGTGGATGAACTAGAGTTTACATATAGAAACATATTTAGCTACCCTTTTTTGAACAAATTTTGGGATAGATGTCAAAATTGCATGTTGTGCCTTGACAGGTTCCTTAATTATAGCTTAATAAGCAATGGTTAGACCAAGAAGTCAAGTCTAACAACAGGGCACTTAAGTATGAGAATCACTATGTCAACTCTTATTGTTTGGGTTAGATTTACCAAATTGTAAACAGTATGTGAACACTTTGAAGAAGAAATACTTAAGTTTTCTTGGTTTTTTTTCCGGCACCTCCTATTTCACCGGTACGAGAAAAGACAAAACCCCCTCACATGTTAATAGTGTTTGCTACATCTTGATGTCTAGTTATGCAAGTCGTTTTGAAGCTACCCTCTATTTTTGAGCCTCTAGCTCCAAAAAAAACCCCTAATTTTTAGCCCATTTGTGGATTTGTGCAGGAAATTACACTTTATGATGAAGAGTAAAGCAATAGGTGTCTTCAAGCAAGAACGATCAGAATGACTTGGGGCCTCATGTATAAACGGTGTGTATGATCAAAAATGTTGCGTAAGCCTGTTTCCATGCTCAAATCGCGATATATAAAACCTAAACTTGCTGAAAAGCCACGCACATTTTTCACGGTAGCTAAATGCTTGGCATACGCAAGTTCTCCGCTCAGTTTTGTAAACTGGCGGCACCCAGCATCAAAGCAGTGCTACTGTTCCAGTGTAGTTTCCCTTTCTTTTATAGATCCACATCCCTGATGCGGCTTTATAAATACACTGAAATTAACCGCATATTGTTTATTAGTTTAATGCATCTGATTGTAATTAACCTGTAACAATATAATGGTCCACAGAATGGTCAAACTATTCTAAATACCATAGCTGCTTTAGTGTTGTTACTCTCACTTCACCTTCTTCTTCTTCTTTCAGCTGCTCCTGTTAGGGGTTGCCACAGTGGATCATCTTTTTCCATATTACTCTCACTGCACCACTTGGAGTATTTATATAACTGTATCTGAGTGTGAATCACAGATCTACAGCAGCTGATCAGAAAGGGAATTATTGGTATACACCATCAAGCACACGCAGCCTCAGCCATACGCAATTTGAACTGCTCTCACACGACAAACGCTTCAGAGCCTTTCCTGTATGGACCTTGCGGTTCAGAAACAGTTTCATCCCAAGATCTATAAACTCACTCAATCAGTCCATTACCTCAAAGTAAACTTGCAATACAGTCATAATATTGCACAACCTGAGCCACTTTATAATGCGCGTATTTACATATGATGACAATATCATTTGATGAAATGCAGCAAAACATGTTTATTATATTATACACATAAAACCTTAACTTCATTTAAATAATATAAATTGTTAATAATGAAACATGTGAGGACACGGTGTCGCAGCGCTAGCAAGGAGCTGGTGCTCCGTTCATCAATTGTTCCTGCCTCGCACTCTATTCTTGCTGGGGCTGGTGCGACACTGGAAGGATAGATGGATAGAATAATTAAACGTGTACTACGAAGATATTTCAATGTTCCTTAAAAGTTTTGAAGAATCAGCGTTCTCAGCTTACAGATGGCTTAACGTCTATTACAGAGCTGATTGTGTGGCGATTGGGTATTTGGAGAAAGAAGAGGAAGGACAGGAATTGGGGGTTAGTACATTTGAATTAGACAGTACTGCTGCAATAAATTATTTCATCGAAGTTCGTGCACAGCGCAACAAGCATCTTGCGTGAGGCAGGAACAATCACTGCGCCACCGTGTTCCCATGTTTAATAACATGCTTTAACTCCTATCATCATGAAAATTATATCAAGTATACATCTCAGTATTTTAATTATTCAGAGAGCTGTAATATCATGAATGTCATGGATTCTGTGTCCTGTCGGAGGAAGAGAAAGCCCGGAAGCAGGTAGTGATTCACACACAGAGCACATAGAAGATCAAATACAAAACAATGCATTTAACGTGCTACTTTAGTTACCATGGGATTGAGAAACTAGTAAATTAAATGATTTTAAGATGAAGTTTATGATGTTTTATTTTAATGACAAAATAAACTACATGATTAAAGTGGAAATTTCAAGATTAAAGTTGACATTTCAAGCTTCTTTCCCACTGTGTCCCTATTTTTTTTCTTTTCACTGTAACCTAATAAGCTTTCATATGACACTCAGATGGTGGGCTACAACTCGCCTTTTCATGGCGACTTTGATATTTGACAACTTCTTTTTTATTTCGGGCACTGTGTGACTTTGTGAACTTGAGCTTTCAAGTTTCTCCAACACTCTATATCACTCAATCAATTTCCTTTTGTTGTTTATACCACTGTTTAAACAAATAAATAGTATATTTTTCCTTGCCTCCGCTTGGTATTCGCTGAAATTCTTCTATTTTCACCCGTGCTTTTTCCATTGTCTTTTCACAGAACGCTGAGCTTAAGGGCTATTTATATTGATTTGCATATTCAGAGAGACGTAATTCTGGGAGGAGACGGGGCGGGACAGGAGGTGCGTGCACGTGCGTTACTTTTCACGCTGACCGGGATTTATGGAGCGGAAGAACGTGGAATTTGGCGAATGCACAGGTTTATGCATCTGGATTTTTTTGTGCATACGCACATTTCCACTTTTATCCTTATGCCATGTTTTAGTGTGAATTCTACGCACAGCGTTATGCATGAGGCCCCTGAAGTTTTGCATGTCACATCAACCAACCCCTAAAGGTATAAGAGAGGTGAAAGACACTCCTTTTCAGAAAACTTTAGAAAAATGGGAATTTGTAAAATAGGCATGTGGAGTTTTGTTTTATAGTATTTTGACAAATTTCAAACATAAGTATGTTGGGTATCATTTGAGAACTATTTCAAGATTATTGATTATGAATATGATGTTATTTTTGATTTTTGATCCTTCACTAGGGATCTAGCCCTTTTTGGACCTCTACCAGAGGGTGAAAAATGACAAAATTATATTACAATTGAAAATATTTAGACTTTAAACATTTAAATTCAATTACACATTTTAATATTTCAGTCTGAAAAGAGTGCCACTCCATCACAGGGCAAGCACACACACACACACACACACATACCCAGCACACACTAGGGCCAATTTGGCTTCACCAATTTACATAAGTGCATGTCTTTGGACAGTGAAGGAAGCCAGAGCACCTGGAGGAAACCAACATAGACACAGGGGGAACATGCAAACTCCACACTGGGAGGATGAAAGGTTAGTGATCAAAGTAAAAGAAGTGGGATTTCAGGGTGCATTTTGAAGGTGGGTACAAAACTGGCTCAAACACAGGATGAGAAAGGCTGTGGTGAGCGGGACCTTATCAGATTTTATGATGTAAAAAGGGGTCAGTACTGGGGCCGCTGCTCTTATGAAAACATATAAACATCCTGGGCAAGAATACAATCAATATGATGGTTAAGTTTGCAGATGATAGAAGAGCAGATTATGTAGAATCAGGTAAATTGTCATGGAGGGACTGGAAAAGCATACAAACCTGGGCAGATTTAAGGGGATTTTTGATATACATTGTAAGTAAATGTAAAGAAAACACCACCTCAAGATGAAGGTCACCATCTGCAAGATGAAGGGTGAGGGTCGTGTGCAATGCTAATTTAGTGGCAGGATTAGGCAAGAAAGACTAAGTTAAAAATCAAAATCAAGAATCAAAACAAAAACTCTAAGCTTTTATGTGCCTGACTTGTCATTTGATGTTTCTTTAAAACTGATGGTGTAGACCCCAGAAGTTACCGTATATGCTCATGTATAAGTTGGGTCTTGAAACCCGAAAAACTGATGATAAAATCAGACCCGACTTATACGCCCGTTAAAAAATATGACCCTTAAAGTTTTTTTTTTTACATCTTCTTGCCTCCTCCAATCAGACGCATCAAATTTTGTTGCAGCAGCACAGTTACCAATTTCTTTTGCTACTTCAACGATGTTTAATTTAAAACCAGCTTCATATTTTCTTCTGATCGAACGCTCCATTGTAGATAAGGGATGCTCTTACGATAAAGGTGTAGGAGGGTGTAAGATACAACAACACAAATCGGTGCAAACGTTACTTCAGCTATTACCATGTGGTCACGTAGGCACAATACATAGAAAAAAAATAGACAGCATGCTCCGTGGTTACTCTCTCAGGTGGGCATTAACATATCATAATCTCTTGGACCAATAGCGTGAGTTTTCTGCTTTCAACTTATACGACCGACATTATAAAATACCAGAAATTATACGGTAAAATCAAGTCCCGAAATATATATCGGTGAGTATATATGGTCATTTTTTTCCAGGGATGCTGCTGAATGGAACCCGAACCCTAACTCACCTCGTCTCCCTGGTGTACATGACAGATGATCATGCTCACTCGTTTGTGCATGTGCATACAGTATGTGTGACCGACTCCATGCCATCTTCTCTCCAACGTGTGCTTTCTTGTATCTATTGGCATCTCCTTACCCTCTCCTCAGTACCCAGAGTCTTGAAACTTATTCCAGTTATGCCAACTCTTCTCGTTCTTTTCGAGAAAACATACAAAATCTATCTCTACCCACATATAGGTGAACACTGATCCATCTCAGTATCTGTGTATAATAATGTGTTAACATTTAAGCAGTTTTAGAAGAAAGAAAAAATCCATAGATAGATAGATAGATAGACAGATACTTTATTAATCCCAATGGGAAATTCACATCCAATAGTGGCCTCCCCTAGACTTTCTTGTATACTCTGATACGGGGATGGATATTTGAGGAGTAAACCACAAGACAACGATTATACTTTTATATTATGTACATTAAAGAACCATCAACAACAAATCAAATCAAATTAGTAGTATAATGAACAATTATTATACAGTAAAAATAAAGTTGAATAAATCAGCTGCATGAATAAAAAACTTCCACTTCTGATTAGAAAAAATAGCTCAAAAGTTGATAGAAATCTACATTTTGTATCTAATACTTGTATGCAAAATTTGGTTGACCTAAGTGAAAGCGTACTCAGGTTATCGTGTTTACACACACACACACACACACACACAGACACACACACATACATACTTCCAAAAATGGTATTTTCGGACTCAGGGGTGTCTAAAACGTTGAGATTCATCAAAATCTTAAGGTTGAATTTTTGGACTATTACAATACTTTCCCTAAGAAAGTAAATCGGACTCAGGGAGGTCTAAAATGTCGAGATTCATCAAAATTTTTGGACAGTTACAACACTTTCCCAATACTTTGTATACAAGAAAGTAAAAATAACAGAAAAATCCTATTTGTATTGGAGCTTGCTGTGTTCATGTATTAAATTATGTAAAAAGTAGTTAAGGACAGACGGATGGACAACAGAGATTTACTAAAATGACTATTAATTTAGAGAATATTTTTGTAATGTCTACGTTATCTATCATATCATTTTTCTGGATGAAAGGAATGTGGAAACATAACTCACTGTAGCTCTGATTTGTTTCTCTATTTAATTGACTACTACAGCTTCTTTAGTGAGCTTCTGTTATTTTATTGTGTTTTTTCCTCAGGGCTGACCACCAACTTACAATGTCTGAATTGACTCAGAACTTTTCTTCAGTCAAAGAATTCCTCATTACAGGATTCCTGGGGCTCAGAGACCAAGAAAGTAGAAGAACTTTGTTTGGAGTCTTCCTTACAGTATACCTCTTTATTCTTGTAGGAAACCTTCTCTTAGTCTTCATTTTTCTCTCTGATAGGACCCTCCACACCCCGATGTACATATTAGTCTGTGGTCTGGCTGTTCTTGACATTGCCATCACTACTAACACTGTGCCCAGTATGCTAGTCCTGTTCACATTTGAGTACAGAGTCGTGCCATTTGCTGCTTGTTTTACTCAGATGATGCTTTGGTTGAGTTTCTTCTCAACTGAATGTTTTCTCCTTGCTCTGATGGCCTATGATCGCTATATAGCCATTTGCAACCCACTTCACTATTCTAATTTAATGTGCAACAGTCTGATCATAAAACTTATTGCCTTCTGTTGGTTGATGGGCTTTCTTTGTGCAATTGTTAGTGTTGCTGTTCTTCTCAGACTTCCATTCTGTGGTCCGAACAAAATCATAAACTGTTTCTGTGACTTTGGTTCTTTGCTATTCTTGGCCTGTGGGGACATTCAGATCATTAACTACGTTGCTTTATCTATTGGCTTGAGTGTGATGTTCATTCCTTTGGCATTTATCCTTTTCACCTATGTGCAGATAATATTTTCAGTTGTTAAAATTGCCAGTGCTGAGGGAAGAATGAAGGCCTTCTACACTTGTGGCACACACATGCTGGTCATTTCTGTCTTTTTCCTGGCAGCTGGTAGTGAATTTGTCTCAGTCAGAATTCCCGGTACGTCAGTGGATACTCGTATAATGATTCTAATAGTACAAAATGTATTTCCAGCTTTAACAAATCCAATAATTTACTGTTTGAGAACTAAGGAAATCAGAAAAAGTTTTATTAAAACGTTTGAAAAAATGAAATGCTATAAAAGCCCATGAATAGAGTTACAGGTTACAGGGGTGGTTATGATCACTCACTTTTTCAATGATGTAAATAAAATCTTAAATCATTACCTGTGTCATGGTCTTGTTGTTTTTGTTAGTATTTGTTAATGTTTTTCCCGAAATATATATGCCATGGTGTGCTGCATTTACTTCTCCATCATCTTTCTCAATCCAGATTAGACTCTATTGTATTTATTTCCCTTTTTCATTTGTTTTCTCTATATTTTTCACATTATAAAACTTCCTATAAATCTACAGTCTTTAGGTAAAGGTGATGTAATTGAGAAAAAAAGAACAATGAAACTTTGAATTTGTAATAATTTATTCAACAAAAAATGAACAAATGCTATTTCAATTTGTTGAAAAAAAGTAAGTTCCCTTTGGCTCTAATTACTGGTATTTCCCCTTCAGGATGGTGGGGCTGAGTAGAGGTTCTGAGGCTAAGCATCTGCGCTTATCTGGGAGGTTGCCAGTTCAAATCTCATTACTGTCAGAAGGGATCCTACTCTGTTTGGCTGACCCTGTGCTCTGACCCACCAAAGGTCATGTGAAAAGACAATTTCCTCTCAGGGATTAATAAAGTACATCAATAAAAAAAAGTTTCCTACAACTGTCTCTGAAATTATCTGGCACTTCCATGTAGAATTCTATCAGCTGTGTGATATTTGAGGGGTTTCGTGCGTGCTTAGCCCCGTCTCAAATCCCTCAACAGCATCTTGATGGGATTCAGGTCCAGGCTTTGACTTGAACATTCCAAAGCCCTCCATTTCTTTTTTCAGCCAATCCTTGGTGGATTTAAAAGATTGTTTAAGGTCATTGTCATGTTGCAAATCTCCACTTTTGGTTGAGCTACAATCGTTAAGTAGATGGTCTCATGTTATACTCAAGTACCCTTTATTATAATGAAGTGGATGCTATGATGGAAAACTACCCAGACCGTGATGTGGCAAAGCAACCCTAAACCATAACATTTCTACCAACATACTTTACACTTGGTCTCAGATTCTTTTGATCAAATGCTGTCTTTGGTTTTCACTAAACATATCTTCTGGTAGTGTAGACAAATATCTATCTATCTATCTATCTATCTATCTATCTATCTATCTATCTATCTATCTATCTATCTATCTAGTGTTCCACCTGGACCTAATTGCTGCTAATGAGCATTCAAGTATTGACCAAAGAAGAAGAAGTTCTATTATTGGTCAGAGATTTATAACATATTGATAAGTTTCTGCGAAGTTACACAAACTACAAACTACAGTATTCTTAAATGTTGCATTCCCTTTTTCAGTCAGTACAAGGAATTCATCAGTCACTGTTTAGTCAACATCTCATTGTGTCTTTGATTCACAGCTCCATTAATCTGCATAGCATAGAATTAGGGGAGCATTAAATTATACAGGGATATTTTTCACTGGCATAGAAAAAGAGAATTACCCACTTTCTGTGTCATCTCCCTTTCTTTTTTAGATTCACATCCATTATGCAGGCTTTATCAAACACACTGAAATTAACTGCATATTGTTTACAAATTTAAGGCACTTGATTGTAATCAATCTGTAACAATATAATGGTGAACGGAATGGCCGTACTATTTCAGGTATCATGGCTGCTTTAGAGTTGTTAGAAGTCATCGCAAATGGAAGAATTAGAACAAAACACGTCCCAGTAAGCAAGCATCTGCCGGTCCACTGTCTGTTTTGGGTTGGCCAGTCAGCAGGTTGTCAGGGAACCAACAGCTGGGGTGCAGCAGCAAGCCAACATAGTTTTCAATTGGTGGCCCATTGTTAGTTTAGTGGCGGCTGGCTGCTCAGGAGTTACCGGATCATCAGCGGCTTATAGCTGCTAGAATGCTTGTGGTAACAATACAGTGGGTTAATATTGGTCCTCTGCTGGCTGGCTGCTGGCTAGCCAATCACTATTATACTGTAGCTGGTGGCCCTGCGATGGTCCACTGGGATCATTTATTGATTGCAAGATCAACAGACAAAATGTTCATTGATCATCCACTGCTTTATTCCCAGACAAACACTCCTATGCCTAAATGTTATCATATTTTACTTTAGCTATTTTTCAGTGCATATTCACCTTAAGACTTAATTGGGTTATAGTTTGGTAATTTTCATTGAATTCAAAAAAAACAACTTTGAAATTTAGGCTGATTATTTATATATCTTACTGATTTCTTGTTCCATGATGATGACTGGCTTCTGACGTTAAAATGCCCGTTATAAGTGTCTCACCAATAATTGCAGCAGCTCACTGCTGAAATAGTGAGAGGCCCAGAATTCCGCTATCTCCTCCAGTGGTGTTGACACTCAGATGGTGGGCTGCAACCCACCTTTTCACATAGAATTTGATATCTGACCACTTCTTTTTTATTTCAGACACTGTGTGACTTTCTGAACCTGAACATTTGAGTGCCTCCGCCATGCTGTGACACTCCATCAGTCTCCTTTTGTTGCTTATACCACTGCTTAAGCCACCAAAGAGTAAGTTTTTCCTTGCCTCCACTTCACTGGAGGCCTCCATTTGCATTTACTGAAATTATTTTTTACACAGGCTTTGACCCTTGTCTTTTAATACTAGAATCCCTAAAGCCTACGAAAAAACTTTGTCAATCAGCACAAGCAGCAAGCAGCCTGCTGTCCCATCCACCCGATTGACGGATCTCAACTCAGGCAAAATGTTCTCCTAGCTCAAGCCAAGGCTCCTTATCTGCTTGTGAGGTGCCTGGAGTTGTACAGGGTGAATAATACAGCATATCATTACTTGGAATACATACATTTTGTGTGTGTTCTGTGTATAGAATGATCTGTGTAAATATAGAATGAAATGTGAGGCAGGAATTGTTGAACACATAACTAAAAAAGAAATGTTTTTCATATTTTAGTAACAATTGACAAAATGTAGACATGAAGTGTATAATGTGTGAAGACTGAAGTCGAAATATCAATCAAACACTTTCGCAAAAGGTACAAATATAACAAAACAAGTGCTATTTTATTCAAGAATATAACCGTAGAAAAGGAAATCGGGATAGGGTACAACACTGACACGACAGCTTTCTGGGTGTGAGCTGGTGACTCGTAATCAAGAGGTCACTGGCTCAATTCCAAGCACGACCGTTTTGAGTAGTGAGCTGCTCTTATTGTCACTATTATTGAATAAAAACGTACATTTGATTTGAGTCTGTAACAGCAGGTGCAAATGTATGGTACTTTTAAGTTACTTTTTTTTTATTCAGTTTTATTCTCTCAGTCAAGTTCACACTCCCCCTGATCTGATACTGCTGTTTTCACATAAAGACATGCTATAGCAGAAGTGAACTCAGTTGAGGATGAGGGTTCTACATCGGAGAAAGAGAACAGAAGCACTACCTGCAAAAAACATCCACTCACACATAAGAAAAATGCAGCTTCACCAGGCATAAAGGCGAAATATGGCACCGTTTGGATGCAGCAACAGGTCGGGCATCATCCTGCCAGTAAATGTGCCATACGCGTGTCCTTCAAAGAAAAAGCAGGGCTTACAGAGCTTGCCAGGGTATTGTGCAAAGTCCTGTTTGTAATTATGCTTTGTGATGGTCTTTTTATGTGAAAAAAAATTATACGTTACTTATATAAAAGCTACATCGAATGTTGTTTACCTATATTTATCTATAGGGTGGTCCAGATCTAATTATGCAACTTTTAATGCAATGCAGGAAAACATTGCCAAGACAAAAGAATTGTTCAAAATATCTTGTAATAAACGAATGCAGGACAGGTGCTGCCATCTATTGGCAAGAAAAATAATTTTTGGTGACTTCTTTGTGTAATAAACTTAATAAGTTATAGCGTAATGAAAATTGCATAATTGAATAATTAGATCTGGACCACCCTGTTTATTTACTTATCTTCCTACAGCATAAAGTCATAAGTAGACTGCAGAGCATCAACAGGGGCATACTGACAAAGTACATGTGTAATGCCACGAAAAGTGCATACTGACACTTCAGTATGCGAGCAATGGTACAAGAACGCAGTCACATTTCTTTTTTTTGGCACATAAACTGTCCAGATCTAAACACTAGCATGGAGAGTCACTCTAAATGTTTTTTTTATATAATGACCATCAGAAAACATAATCAAAAACAGGACTTTGCACGTTCGAAAAAAAAAAATATTTAAATGACAACACATGTTCAAATGGCATAGTGTTTTCAAATAAGGATGTGCATGCGCGAGTGGTTACTGGAATATAAAGTAAACACTTTGCAAAGGTATAATGAAACAAGTGTGCTTTTATTAAAAAATAAAGCTTAATAACAAAAAATTCAAGTGACAACAAGATACTAAGAAGACATGATTCACCAGCGTTTGTGTGTCTGGTTCTACCCCTTCAGCTATATCTTTTACAGGCTGTAAAACTTTACACCGGCTGTTACAGACTGAAATCAAAGGCTTCTTCTTTTTGGGCGCATACACCATCAGCACGACACTGTCAGATCTAAGCAATAGTGTGGCGAATTGCTCGCGTAGTGGAGTGACCTTAGCTGCAGGTGGAAGTCTCATTTTACTTATGGTGCCAAGCAGAGTTGTGTTGTGGTGCAGAGCAGTCTATTAGCCAGCGAAAGCGTTGTGAAGAAGCTGTCTGTTGCTACAGTCCTGCCTTTGCCCAGTCTGATAGTGGTCACGGGACATTGTATCATTGATTGCCGGTACAACAAAAATAATTCTGAGCAGGCATCAGCCACAGAGCTTCTCTTGTGAAAAAAATGGAGATAAATGCCATCAACTCAAAGAGGGAGAGGCAAGTTCAATGTACCAATGTTATTAACTGAATAATAAGGAAACAAGCGCTAACTTTTTTTTTTTGTTCTTCAGTTCACCTTGTACAGTTTCTTGTATTAGGAATTTGTTAGTTTTCGCATACCCCTTGGGGTCAGAGCGCAGGGTCAGACATTGTACAGCGCCCCTGGAGTAATTGAAGGTTAATGGCCTTGCTCAAGGGCCCAGCAGAGTAGGATCTCTTTTGGCAGTGACGGGGATTCGAACCAGCAACCTTCGGGATACCAGCGCAGATCCTTTTACAAGTAGCCAAAATTTGCACAGGGTGTTACAGACTCAAATCAAATGTATGTTTTTATTATATTGTAGAAATAATAATAATTATAATAATAATAATAGCAGCTCACTACTTAAAATACAGAGCACCCGGTCTCGAACCCAGGACCTCCAGGTTATAAGGCAGCACTTTTTACCTCTATCTATTCAAGAATACATGTAATACATTGACATTTGTGCTTAAGTTTTTAACTCATTGACAGCCACATGTAAATCAAATGTTTTTTATTTCTTTGGTTATATTCCTGACTAAAAGTGCATGCACTTATTTGATATTTGGACTAAAGTCTTCACACATTATACACTTCACGTCCTTATTAGTATAACATGGAAAAAGTTTCTGCTTTAGGTATGTGTTCAGTATTTCTTGCCTTGCATTTCCTTTCATTCTACACTTATACAGATCATTGTAGACACGGAACACACAAGAAATGTATCTATTCCAAATAATGATATTTTATTTACCCTATACAACTTACCCTAGGCACCTCACTCCACGATAAAGGAACTTGAACTGGGAAAGGTTTGCAACTGACTTCAGCTCCCTTGGGGTGCAGGGATGGGATAGCAGGCTGCTTATGCTGATTGACACATTTGCTAAACAAAAGGATGCTGATGGAAAGGTGCAAAGGAATTTAAGGTGGCCCAGGATTACGAGTTTTTTCGTAGGCTTCAGGGATTCTAGTGTTAACCTCAGGACACTAACCAGATACTTATAATTAGGGTTAGGATTAAAATTTTAGTATTAGGTAAAACAAGGTTTTAAGATTAGGGAAGGAAAGGTAAGTTTAATATTAGGGAAGGGAAAGAAAATAATTGCTCCCGTCCAGTGATTTTAAGTTTACAGTTTGGGGGCAGGGGCAGGACAATCTAAAATAAAACCTGAATCTTTTTAACCCAGAAATTAAGATTATGGCTGGGGGAGGGTTATCTGAATGAAGTCAAGTAAGCCAAGTGACAAAATCTGCATACCAGCTGTCCAGTGGAGCTCTTGAATTGTCAATCGGCAGAGGTCTACAGCTGCACACATCTCTAAAAAAGACAGGAACCAGGGATCTCAGGTTCAGAAATGAAATGGAACAGGATCAAGAAGAAAATGTATTTAGGACAGCAGTGACATATTTACTCCCATTAACAAAAAAGTAAAACAGTGCAGTAAAAAATCAGTTTGATAAATGTCAATAGAAGCTAACAATTAACAACTATAAAAGCATTAATTGTGAAAGTCGTGCCAAACCCAGGCACAACACAGAATTATGGCAGCATAACATGTGTGGAGTAACAGGATACCAAAATTAGTGCAAGGTAAAAATAAAGGACCATTCCTTTACAATTGAATGTCTGTGTCTGCCTTTGACAGAGATTTTTTGATACAAGTTTGAATTCATTCAAACAGTGATATTCATTTGGAGAGCTGTAGTTAGGATCCATCTTTTTTCACCTATCCCTATTGAGTTGTGATTCTTTTATATTTTCCTTTTTAAATCAGTTGTACTCATTTTAAATATTTTTTATTTCAGCAAAACAATGTTTGCAAAAAAAGAAGTCCTCTGAACTATTTGCAACTGTAAATTATTAACATTTTTTAATAATTATGACAAAGTGCTTTTGATTGTGAGTAAGCTGCAGAGAGCAAATTCTTACAGCTTTGTTGCATCCTTCTGACTTCTTTCTTTGTAATGGCTCTAATCACCTCCCTGGTGAAGGACTTCCCAGAAGACAACTATGAAATAAATGCCTACATCTGCAGTGGGTTTCATTCATTTCTCATTAATCAGTGGTTGAAAGATTGGTAAGTACATATTATTTACCTTTGTTAAATCTTCTTCTCTCATTAGGGGTTGCCACAGTGGATCATCTTTTTCCATAAAAACATATTTACCTATGTTAAATGAATTTATTTATTAAACCAAAAAATAATAAAATAAGGACAAGATGATTATTCTTTATTTTATATTCTTGACAGTATGTTAATCAAAAATGCCAAACATCTCCTGCATTTCACATCACACAGCACAGTTATCATGCTGGCTCTTTTCAATCATATTAGTAGAATTTCATAGAAAACACAATAAATCATGTATCTAATTGAGTTCATATGGATACATCTTTTTCAATTTACAAATCCAAAAAGCCTCATTGCACAACAATCGTTTAGCTAAAATTGCCTTCCTGGGGACACAAAAGCAATATCAGAGTACAATCATTGAAACATCTGGAGGCAAGACAGATGTAACCACAGTGGATGAACTAGAGTTTACACATAGAAACATATTTAGCTACCCTTATTTGAACAAAGTTTGGAATAGATGTCAGAATTGCATGTTGTGCCTTGACAGGTTTCATAATTATAGCTTAATAAGCAATGGTTAGACCAAGAAGTCAAATCTAACAACAGGGCACTTAAGTATGAGAATCACTTGTTAGTGAAATTCTGGGTGAGATTTCCCGAATTGAAAACAATATGAATGCTTTGAAAAAGAAGTACTTTTTTTTTTTTTTTTTATATTTCTGCTTTTGTCCGGCACCTCCTATTTCACTGGTACAAGAAAAGACTCATATGTTAATAGTGTTTGCTGCATCTTGATGTCTAGGTATGCAAGTCGTTTTGGGGCTACCCAATATTTTTGAGCCTCTAGCTCCAAAAAAATAACTCATTTTTAGGCCATTTGTGGATTTGTGCAGTATATTACACCTTATGATGAAGAGTAAAGCAATAGGTGTCTTCAGCAAGAATGACCAGAATGACCTGAAGTTTTGTATGTCACATCAATCAACTTCTAATGAGATATGAGAGGTGAAAGACACTCCTTTTCAGAAAACTTTAGAAAAGTAATACAGGCATGTGGAGTTTCGTTTTACAGTATTTTGGTGTATATTTTTCATATTTCATTCTTTACTGGTGGTCCTAGCAATGTAAGTCCCACTCTCAGAAGGTTAAAAAAAATGACACATTTCAAACATAAGTATGTGGTGTATCATTTGAGAACTATTTCAAGATCATCAATTACAAATATGATGTTATTTTTGATTTTTGATCCTTCACTAGGGATCTAGCCCTTTTTGGACCTCTACCAGAGGGTGAAAAATGACAAAATTATATTACAATTGAAAATATTTACCATATTTTTAGCACCATAAGACACACTTTTTTTCCCCAAAAGAAGGTTGGAAATGTCTCTGCGTCTTATGGAGCGAATATTGCGTCACAGACCATGATGTGTATTACCTGACAAAAGTCAACATCCTGGGGTAGAGGGCGACAAAACTCACTGTTACGCTACAGGCATCCCCTCTGTGCTTGGAGGAATGTTAGACTCATTGACTCGGCATCTAATCCTTGCGTGTGCGTGAGTTGCAAAATGTAAACAAATATAAGCAAAGGCAAGATGGCATCTACATCTCATGAGGGAGCAAAGCGAGTGCAGAAAACAAAATACTCAGCAGACGATGTTTTGCGCAATATCACTGAGTCGGACTCTGATTTTTCAGAATCTGATTTTGTTGAGAGTGATCAGGAGATCGAACAAGAGAGTGAGGAACTGGCATCAGCTGATCGGGACACCATTCGTGCAGCCGATGCACCTATGGCAAGGTTCGTGTGGGAGGAATACCTAGACATTGATCTGTGGGAGCCAAACTGGCTACCGGACTTCACAAGACAGTATGGCTTGCTGTTGGACTCGACAGATTACCAGCCGCTCGACTACTTCAGGCTGTTCTTTTGCTGAAGCTGCCTTTCAGCTACTGTCAGACGAGACAAACAGGTATGCAGAGCAATTTTTTTCTTGCACAGCATTCTCGTTTTTCAAACTGGAAACCCACAACAAAACACGAGATGAAGGGCTTTGTGGCATTACAAATATAGATGGGACTAGACTGGCGATATAACTTCAGGGAGCATTGGTCCAAATGTGCTTTGTCCCCTGGTGGCTTTGGACAGGTTATGCCGCGTGATGTTAGGTACGTGCTCCTGCAAAGTGACTGTGAGCAACTGAGCTTCATAAATTCTGACACTAGCGATGAGGACTTCTTGGGGTTTCCATAAAACTAGAAGAGTGCTTGAACCTTAAAGTCTCTCCTTATTTGTTAATGACAGTGATGATGTTTCTTCATACCGCTGTTGAATTTACATGGTTGAAATATTATTCGGCTATATTTTATTAAACATATTAGTACACCATTTGGTTCAGAATATTTTTTTTCTTGTTTTCCTTCTCTAAACCTAGGTGCGTCTAATGGTCAGGTGCGTCTTATGGTGCAAAAAATACGGTAGACTTTAAACATTTAATTTGAAGCACACATTTTAATATTTCAAATATTTGTTACAAGTACTATTATATTAGTTTACTATGTACTTTTACCTCATAAAGTAAATCATTACATTTCATGAACACCCTGACTTTTGCCGGCTTATGCAAATTCAGACGTTTTTATTTTATGAAAGGCATGTATGTGAAAAATACTAACTTTATTGGATTTGCATTTGAAATTCAGCCAGTGATCCGTAATAACCCTTGGTTTTACTAATATGCTGGAGTTCTATGAGGAAGCAACAAAAGCACAAGATCAGAGAGGTGCAGATGAGATTATTTGTCTTGATCCTCAGAAGCCTTTTGATAAGGCACCACGTGAAAGGGTTAGTGTCATGTCATGTCATTTTGTAACTTGCTTAATCCACAAAAGGGTCACAGGTTTGAGAGTTGGAGCCAAACCCAGTTAGCATTGGGCACAAGGCAGGAACAAAGTCTGAACAGAGTGCCACTCCATCGCAGGGCAAATACTCACACACACATACCCAGCACACACTAGGGACAAATTGGCTTCACCAGTTCACCTAACAGCATGCCTCTGGACAGTGAGAGGAAGCCACAGCTTGTGGAGAAAACCAACGTATACACATGGTGAATATTCAAACTCCATACAGGGGGGACCTGGGATGAAAGGTTAGTGATCAAACTAAAAGAAGTGTTTGGATTTCAGGGCACATTTTGCAAGGTGGGTACAAAACTGGCTCAGACACAGGATGTGAAGGGCTGTGGTGAGCGGGACCTTATTAGATTTAGTGATATTAAAGGAGGTCAAGTACTGGGACCACTGCTCTTATGAAAACACATAAACGCCCTGGGCAAGAATACGATCAATAAGCTGGTTACGTTTGAAGATATTAGAAGGGAAGATAATGTAGAATTAGCTAAATTGTTACAGAGGGACTTGAACAGCATACAGACCTGGGCAGATTTAAGAGTAAATGTAAATGTATCACACATAGGAAGTAAAAAAATTAGATTTGAATACACAATGGTGACTCTGAAATTTGAAACTTGAAAAGTACCCCTCATGAGAAGGCCTTGAAAGGGATCACATCATTAAAAACCAGGGAACCCTGGCCAGTATAGGGTTACCGAGACCAAACCCCTGGAACCAGATCTGGGGGTGGCATTTGCTACCAGACCTGGTAGCTGGTCAACCCACATAACCCTGGTGGGCTTAGCCCAAAACAGCGATGTGGAAACATCATGCGAGGTCACCACCTGTAAGATGAATAGTGTGGGTTGGGTGCAATGCTAGTTCAGTGGCAGGATTAACCAAGAAAGACCAAGTTAAAAATCAGAATCAAGAGTCAAACCAAAACCTCTAAGCTTTTATGTGTCTGACTTGTCTTTTAATGTTTTGTTAAAACTGATGGTGGAGCCCCCAGAAGTGTATTTTTTTTCCGGGGATGCGACTGACTGGAGTTTTTGTCTTCCTCTCCTGCATTGTCAACTGGCCATAGCTTAACAATAATCTTAATAAAAATATCAATAAAACCTAAGTATAGTAACCAGTTTGGAATTGCCTTTGGTTACTGGGTGTTTAACCTTTACGTATATGCATTAACACTAGAATTACCAAAGCCTACGAAAAAACTCATAAATCCGGCCCACCTTAACTCCCTTTGTGCCTTTTCCCTCAGCGTCTTTTGTCTTGTAAATGTGTCGATCTCCCAGTTCCAGCCTTGATTATCTGGGAGTCAGGTACCTAGAGATGTATAGGGAAATAGATCGTTATTTGGAACACATGCATTTCATGTGTGTTTCGTTTCTACAATAATCTGTGCAAACTCATCGTTATAACAGAAACGTTTTTCATATTTTAGTAATAAATGACAAAATATAGACATAAATTATATAATGTGTGAAGCCTGAAGTCCAAAGGTCAAATAAACACTTTCATAAAAGGTTCAAGGATGATACAACAGTGTTCGTGGTGCAGTGGTAAGAATTGCTGACTTGTAATCAAGAGTCCCCCTGTTCGATCCTTACTGCCTCGTATATTTAACATTTTGAGTAGTGAGCTGCTCTTATTGTTAATATTATACAATAAACACATACATTTGATTTGTGTCTGTAACAGCCGCTGTAAAATTATAGAACTTGTAAAAGTTAGTGTTTTTTTCACTTCTATTCTCTGTCACAATCACGATACAGACTACTGCCGCAGTTTTTATTCTAAAACTGGGAATAACTGTAGATGTGAATGGTGTTTTGAGACAAAAAACTGGAAATTCTCTGATCTGGAGGGATAACACCTGACACACAAACGCTGGTAAGTCTGCCTTATTCGTATCTCATTGTCACTTGATTTTTTTTTATTCAGTTTTATTGAGTGTTCCTGCTCACATTGAATTAGTATGAACCTTATGGTCCATGATGACAAAGCCACAGTGACAAAAACAGAGACATAGGTATATATGACATTTGGAATTATTCATTTTATGACCTGTATAGTACATTTTAGAAAACATTGTGGCACAGATGTAACATTATTCATATTATTCATATTCATTTGCATGCTTTCTTGCTGTTGTAATCAGTGACCGCGTGTTTTTTTTTTTCTCGATCTTGCTCAGTCTCCACATTTTGGTACATGGTGGTGTTTCTTTTGTACTTTTGTACTCCAGGACATGCAGAGGAAACAATAGTACAGAGAAGCCAGTTCCGCGTTATATGCAATCATCAGATTCAAATGTTAACAGTTCACACACACCCAAGGACCGTCCTTTCTACGTTTACGACATGTGTACCTTTTGCAATGTACACACTTCTCTCTGTGCTGTGGTTCCTATTACATTGAAGGGGTGTCTGACACTAATCGACTCAGTTTGCTTTCCTGGGGGAAGCAGCTGTCTTGGAATAGAAGCTTGTCGATTTTGCATCCTCCTTTTCTTTCTCCATCGCCTTTTCTTGTAAGAAGCGATGACGAAGTTCCTCTGCAATTTGAGCCAAGAACACTCTTCTTTTCTCAGTGGACCCGTGCATGCCTTGTACAGTTACATGTGCGTTGATCGCCGCCAGGTCAAGCTTATTATAGCATAAGCAACCGGCCACCTGTGTGCTCCTGCTCACACTGAATAAGCTCACGTGCATGATGTCAACGCAGCATGGAGAAAAAAAGAATGGGCGTCAAAAACGTCAAAATTCATCAAAATCTTGAGGTGGAATTTTTGGACTATTACAATACTTTGCCTAAGAAATTAAATAGGACTTAGGGAGGTGTAAAATGTCCAGATTCACCAACATTTCGGACAGTTACAATACTTTCCCAATACAGTGATCCCTCGCTATATCGCGCTTCGCCTTTCGCGGCTTCACTCCATCGCGGATTTTATATGTAAGCATATTTAAATATATATCGTGGATTTTTTGCTGGTTCGCGGATTTCTGCGGACAATGGGTCTTTTAATTTCTGGTACATGCTTCCTCAGTTGGTTTGCCCAGTTGATTTCATACAAGGGACGCTATTGGCAGATGGCTGAGAAGCTAGATTGCTTACTTTTCTCTCTCTCTTGCGCTGACTATCTGTGATCCTGACGTATGGGGATTGAGCAGGGGGGCTGTTCGCACACCTAGACGATACGGACGCTCGTCTAAAAATGCTGAAACATTATCTTCACGTTGCTATCTTTTGTGCAGCTGCTTCCTGAAACGACATGCTGCACAGTGCTTCGCATACTTAAAAGCTCGAAGGGCACGTATTGATTTTTGACTGAAAAACAAACTCTGTCTCTCTCTCTCTCCCTGCTCCTGACGGAGGGGGTGTGAGCTGCCGCCTTCAACAGCTTTGTGCCGCGGTGCTTCGCATACTTAAAAGCCAAACATTGATTTGTTTGCTAGAGATTGTTTTCTCTATCTAGAGGAAGATATGTTTGCATTCTTTTAATTGTAAGACAGAACTGTCATCTCTGTCTTGTCATGGAGCACAGTTTAAACTTTTGAGAAAGAGACAAATGTTTGTTTGCAGTGTTTGAATAACGTTCCTGTCTCTCTACAACCTCCTGTGTTTCTGCGCAAATCTGTGACCCAAGCATGACAATATAAAAATAACCATATAAACATATGGTTTCTACTTCGCGGATTTTCTTATTTCGCGGGTGGCTCTGGAACGCAACCCCCGCGATGGAGGAGGGATTACTGTACTTTGTATATGAAAAAGTAAAAATAACAGAAAAATCCTATTTATATTAGAGCTTGCTATGTTTATGTATTAAATTATGTAAAAAGTAATTAAGGACAGATGGATGGACAATATACTGTAGATTAACTAAAATGATGGTTAATTTAGAGAATATTTTTGTATTGTCTACGTTATCAATCATATCATTTTTCTGGATGAAAGGAATGAGGAAACAAAACTCACTATAGCTCTGAATTGTTTCTCTATTTAATTGACTACTACAGCTTCTTTACTGAGCTTCTGTTGTTTTATTGTGTTTTTTCCTCAGGGCTGACCACCAACTTACAATGTCTGAATTGACTCAGAACTTTTCTTCGGTCAAAGAATTCCTCATTACAGGATTCCTGGGGCTCAGAGACCAAGAAAGTAGAAGAACTTTGTTTGGAGTCTTCCTTACAGTATACCTCTTTATTCTTCTAGGAAACCTTCTCTTAGTCTTCATTTTTCTCTCTGATAAGACGCTCCACACCCCGATGTACATATTAGTCTGTGGTCTGGCTGTTCTTGACATCGCCATCACTACTAACACTGTGCCCAGTATGCTAGTCCTGTTCACATTTGAGTACAGAGTCGTGCCATTTGCTGCGTGTTTTACTCAGATGACACTTTGGTTGAGTTTCTTCTCAACTGAATGCTTTCTCCTTGCTCTGATGGCCTATGATCGCTATATAGCCATTTGCAACCCACTTCACTATCCTAATTTAATGTACAACAGTCTGATCATAAACCTTATTGCCTTCTGCTGGTTGATGGGCTTTCTTTGTGCCATCGTTACTGTGGCTGTTCTTCTCAGACTCTCATTCTGTGGGTCTAATAAAATAATTCACTGCTTTTGTGACTTTGGATCTTTACTGTTTTTGGCCTGTGGGGACATTCAGATCATTAACTACGTTGCTTTATCTATTGGTTTGAGTGTGCTGTTCATTCCTTTGGCATTTATCCTTTTCACCTACATGCAGATAATATTTTCAGTTGTTAAAATTGCCAGTGCTGAGGGAAGAATGAAGGCCTTCTACACTTGTGGCACACACATGCTGGTCATTTCTGTCTTTTTCTTGGCAGCTGGTAGTGAATTTGTCTCAGCCAGAATTCCTGGTACGTCAGTGGATACTCGTATAATGATTCTAATAGTACAAAATGTATTTCCAGCTTTAACAAATCCAATCATTTACTGTTTGAGAACTAAGGAAATCAGAAAAAGTTTTATTAAAACGTTTAAAAAAATGAAATGCTATAAAAGCCCATGAATAGAGTTACAGGTTACAGGGGTGGTTATGATCACTCACTTTTTTCAATGATGTAAATAAAATCTTAAATCATTACCTGTGTCATGGTCTTGTTGTTTTTGTTAGTATTTTATTAATGTTTTTCCCTAAACATATCTGTCATTGTGTACTGCATTTACTTCCCCATCATCTCTACTGTATTTATTTCCCTTTGTTTTTTCTGTATGCTTCATATTATAAAACCTCTTATAAATCTACAGTCTTTAGGTAAAGGTGATGTAATTGAGAAAAAAAGAACAATGAAATTTTGAATTTGTAATAAATTATTCAACCAAAAATTAACAAATGCCGTTTCAGTCTCTGGAAAAAAATAGTTCCCTTTGTCTCTAATTATTGGTATTTCCCCTTCAAGATGATGGGGCTGAGTAGAGGTTCTGAGGCTAAGCATCTGCGCTTGTATCTGGGAGTTTGCAAGTTCAAATCTCATTATGGTCAGAAGGGATCCTACTCTGTTGGGCTGACCCTGTGCTCTGACCCACCAAATATCATTTGAAAAGTGGATTTACAAGCTTGTTTAGGGCTACTGTCATGTTGCAACCGTCCACTTTTGGTTGAGCTTCAATCATCTGGCAGATGGTCTCATGCTATACTCAAGCACCCTTTATTATAATGAAGTGGATGCTATGACGGTAAACTACCCAGACCGTGATGTGGCAAAGCAGCCCTATACCATAACATTTCTACCAACTTGCTTTACACTTGGTCTCAGGTTCTTTTGGTCAAACGTTGTCTTTGGCTTTCACTAAACATATCTTCTAGTAGTGTAGACAAATATCTATCTATCTATCTATCTATCTATCTATCTATCTATCTATCTATCTATCTATCTATCTATCTATCTATCTATCTATCTATCTATCTATCTAGTGTTCCACCTGGACCTCAGTGGGTAAAATTACAGCTAATGAGCATTCAAGTATTGAGCAAATATAAATATCTTACTGGAGAAGTTCTATTATTGGTCAGAGTTTCTGTGTAGTTACAGAAACTACAAATTACAGTATTGTTAGTTCAGAAAATGTTGCATTCCATTTTTCAATCAGTAAATATCAGCACAAAGAATTAATCAGTCACTATCCCTTGGGATTAATAAAGTATCTATCTATCTATCTATCTATCTATCTATCTATCTATCTATCTATCTATCTATCTATCTATCTATCTATCTATCTATCTAGTCAACATCTCATTGTGTCTTTGATTCACAGCTCCATTAATCTGCATAGCAGAGAATTAGGGGAGCATTAAATTATACAAGGATATTTTTCACTGGCATAGAAAAAGAGAATTACCCACTTTCACATGTCTCTTTCTTTTTTAGATTTGCATCCATTATGCAGACTTTATCAAATATGCTGAAATTAATTGCATATTGTTTACAGACTTAAGGCACATGATTGTTTTGTAATCAATCTGTAACAATATAATGGTGCACGGAATGGGCAAACTATTTCAGTTACCATGGCCACTTTAGCATTGTTAGAAGACATCGCAAATGGAAGAATTAGAACAGAGCACTTCCCAGTAAGAAGGCACCTGTTGGTCCAGTGTCTGGTTTGGGTTGGCATGCCACCAGTTTGCCACCAGTTTGCAAGTTGTCAGAGGACCGACAGCTGGGGTGCAGCAGCAAGCCAACACAGTTTTCAGTTGGTGACCCACTGTTGGCTCACAGTAGTTACCGGCTCATCAGCGACTTGTAGCCACTAGAATGCTTGCAGTAACCATCCACCGGGTTAACATCAGTCCTCTGCTAGGTAGCAACCACTTTTATAGTTGATGGCCCTGCGATGGTTCACTGGTAGCATTTATTAATTGCAAGATCAACAGACAAAATATTCATTGATATCTGCTGCTTTATTTCCAGACAAACAATCCTATATCATATTTTACCTACGGTGATTATGCACCAAAAAATAGCTAAAGATGTAAATGTGAATTTCCCATTGGGATTAATAAAGTATCTATCTATCTATCTATCTATCTATCTATCTATCTATCTATCTATCTATCTATCTATCTATCTATCTATCTATCTATCTGGGTCACTGTTTGGTAAATTTCTTTGGATTCAAACAAAACAACTATGACATTTAAATATTTAAAGATGATACTGATTTCTTGCTCCATGATGATGACTGCCTTCTAAGTCAATTTAGATTTCCAAGAGCTCTCCTCTTGGAGCTGTATGATGAACTGGGGCAGACTTGAAGGAATTGTGCTCTACCTGTTCCTTTGCAAGCTTTGTCCAGCCTCTCTCAGCATTCTCACTTCCTCACAGACCCACTTATTGAGCGACATTAAAATGCCAATAATTGCAGCAGCTCATTGCTGAAATGGTGAGAGCCCCAGAATTCCGCTACCTCCAACAGACTGTGGGCTGCTACTCACCTTTTCACATCAACTTTGATATTTGACCTCCTCTTTTTTATTTCAGATTCTGTGCGACTTTCTGATCTTGAACTTTTGAGTGTAGCTGCCACGCTGTGACATTCCATCAGTTATCTTTTGTTGCTTATACCGCTGTTTAAGCCACCAAATACTTAACTTTTCCTTGCCTCCATTTCACTGAAGATCTTCATTTGCATTCACTGAAATTCTTTTTTACAAATGCTTTGACCCTTTTCTTTTAACAAAACACTGAATGGAAGGGGCTATTTCTTTTGACTGAAGTGATGTTACCAGCCCAGCACACCACAGTGTAGTAAATCATACTAGCCATCACAGAGTTTTAGAAGCTATGAAGGATGTGACTTCCCACTTTAAAGGAATGTAGTGTAGTGAGGAAGAAAAGCCTGTTCTGAACTTTCTTATATAGTTCCGTGATCAGGCCAACCCATCATTATTGTGGACCCCCAAGTACTTGTAGGAGTGGATCACCTCTACATCCATTCCCCAAACAGTGACTTGACATAAAGGTTCTTTGTTGTAGTGAAAGTCAATAACCAGTTCCTTGGTTTTGGTTATGTTAAAATGGAGAAAATGCTGTCTGCACCAAGAAACAAAGACCGTTACCTGACTCCTCTCCTCTGTCTCACCCCCTTTATTAATACACCCCATAAGTGCAGAATCATCATAGAATATCTCCAAATGATAGGACCTGGTGTTGCATTTATAGTTGGAGGTTTACAGACTGAAGAGGAAAGGAGACAGCACTGTTTCTTGTGGTGCTCCAGTGTTGGTCACATCTGTATCAGAAACACAGTCCTTGAGTCTCACAAATTGCGGTCTGACCGACAGACAGTCCATTATCAGGCACACCTTAGACTCATCTACCTGCATGTCTCTGAGCTTACCCCTTAACAGGGATGGCTGGATGGTATTAAAGGCACTGGAGAAATCAAAAAATAGAATCTTCACAATGCTTCCAGGTTTGTCCAGGTGAGAAAAAGTCTTGTGGAACAACTAGATAATTGCATCCTCTACTCCAATCTTTGTTTGAAAGGCCAACTGCAGTGAGTCCGGATGGTCTACCAAAAGAGGATTCATATAGTCCAGGACCAGTCTCTCAAAGGTCTTGATGATGTGAGACATAAGTACCACTGGTCTGTAGTCATTAGATGAAGAGGCTCTGTTTGGCACAGGAACAATAGAGGATGTGATATGCAGCGGCATTTTCTGGAGCCTTAAGGACAGACTGAACAGGTGACAGAGGGCATCACAAAGTTGGTTCAGCATAGGTCTTAACACTAGAATCCCTGAAGCCTATGAAAAAACTTGTAAACCCGGCCCACCTTAAATCCCTTCAAACCTCTCCTTCAGCGACTTTTGTGTTGTGAATGTATCGATCAGCACAAGCAGCAAGCAGCCTGCTATCCCATCACGCCCCAACCAAACCCCATCCCCCAAACGGGGGCAGCTCAGGTCGCAAAGAAGATTCTCAGTGCTCAAGTGGTTTATCTGGGAGTGAGGTGCCTAGAATTGTAGTGGGTAAACTATATATCGTCATTTGGAATACATACATTTCATGTGTGTTCTGTGTCTACAACGAAATATGTAAACACATCAGTAAAACACATAAACCACTTGAGCACTGAGAATCTTCTTTGCAACTTGAGCTGTGGTGGTTGTAGGAAGGGATAGCAGTCAGCTTGCTGCTTGTGATGATCGAAACATTTACAACACAAAAGACGCTGATGGAAGGTGGGCCGAGATTATGAGTTTTTTCATAGGCTTCAGGGATTCTAGTGTTAAGAACTCAAGGACTTACACCATCTGGTCATGTGGCTTTACATATGTGTAGATTCCTCTGTTGTCTCCTTACTTGGTCTACAGTTACGTAGGAGTTGTTGATATAGCAGGTATGGTGTAGGGAGACTGGTCATTGGAAGAAGATGGCAGTGGGAGGGAACATCTATTAAATCCCCTTCTCGCACCTGACCTTTGAATTGCTTGAGTCTAGTAATTACACTCAGTCCATTTGAGACATCCTTCATGTTATTTTTAGCAAGTCTGCTTACTAAAGTATCTATCTATCTATCTATCTATCTATCTATCTATCTATCTATCTATCTATCTATCTATCTATCTATCTATCTATCTACTGTTTTAGCTTTGTAAGCTTTCTTTCCTTCACACAGACTTTTCTTAAGCACTCGCTGTGTGTCTTCAAGAGCTTCTTTGTCACCAGATTTGAATGCTGTTCTTTTCTCATTCAGGATATCTTTTAGCTCCTTAGTAATTCAGGGCTTGTTGTTTGGAAAGCAAAACCCTGTCTTCGAGGGTTCTACAGTGTTGATACAAAAGTTAATATACAGTAGTTGGTGATGCAGTGGCCGAGTCCCTCAATATCATCCCCACGTGACTCACACATCATTTACCATTTTTTATCTGGAAGTAGTCATTCAGAGACATTTCAGCCTCCAAGCTCTACTTTTTCACTATCCTGGTGGTAACAGGTTGCCATGTAATAACAGTCTTGTAGCTGGGAATAACATGAATCAGGTTGTGGGCAGATCTGGCCAAATGTGCCTGTAGTTTACACTTAAAGGCATCTTTACCATTTGAATACAGCAGGTCCATCTTGTTACTTCCTCAAACTGAATAAAATACAAATGAATGGAAACCTGTCATAGTTCCTTCCAAAGTCACATGGTGTCTGAGGAATCATTCCAAATCTGCCACCCATTGTGTTTCTGTCAGACATAATGCTCACATCAGTGAGATTTAGGGACAAACTCCATGCTGCTGGACTTGGCAGCATAGCTGCTGCTGTCAAAACTGTGCTGAGGAATGTTGGTGTGCAGGTGATCCCCTTCCTATCAATGGACAGCAGTGTCCTCAGGCCATTCTACAGTAATGGGATAACATCCCACAGGTTCAGAATTTGGAGGCTCAATGGCTTTGTGTGCCAAAGGGTATAAGAATGTTTCTCAAAAAAATATCCAAGGACTCCAAGAAAGCTATTGCTAATAATGGCAGTTTTTATCATCTTTCTGTTGCTTTTACTGTTGTACTGTTGTGTTTTTCTATTATTGTCTTTTGTTTATTGGTATTTCAGGAAGGAAATTTGAAATGCCTACAATGAATAATGTAGGTTTTTGGCCATCAGTATAAATTGATCCTTACATAACTTCCTCATCTGTGCTCTTATGCTCCTTCCCCATGAGTTTTAAGTCTCAACATATACCAATTCTATTTTTAAATACTTCCACTCACATCATAGCCTTTATGGTCAATAAAACAGACCATCCTGGTACACTGGAAAAAGCTTGGCCTACGAACTGAACAGGGCCAGAAGTGGACTGGAGAGACTCAGATAATGAAAGTTTGAAATTAGCAGGTCATGATGTGGCCATTATGTTAAAAAATGTGAAAATTAAGCAATGAGCTAAACATGAAGATAGGGTATCAGTTACAACCACAAAAACAGTTCCTGTCAAGTCCTGCTTTGAAAACTGGACTGTTCAACCAAAAGGGCAATTTTACTACTCAAATATTCTGTTAAATGTAGTACAGGAACTTTAGAGCTATGACTCATTGAAGTAATTGATTATTTACTCATAATAATGTGTTTAAATAATCATGCACGTGAAGCTTATGATATATGGAAGTGAGAATAGAATAAGAAATCATGAAATATTATGTAAACAAGGGTATATTTTTATTATGTGTTGCGGGATGTTAGACTTGAAAAGAAGCTGTTAATTTCAAAAGAGGTATTACTCCATCTCAATGAATTTAGATCTAACAAAGCAATCAATGCCCCCTAAATCAACAAAGGCCTAAACTGGAACAATCTTGTCATTCATAAACAGTTAAGTGAGCGGTACAAGCAAGAGTCTATACAGCTGAGGGCCAGTCCTCCATACTGAAGTACTTGCAGGCTGCCACAATTTAAACAGGCCCCCTACATCATCCATCCATTTTCCAACCCGCTGAATCCGAACACAGGGTCACGGGGGTCTGCTGGAGCCAATCCCAGCCAACACAGGGCACAAGGCAGGGGACCAGTCCTGGGCAGGGTGCCAACCCACCGCAGGACACACAGAAACACACCCACACACCAAGCACACACTAGGGTCAATTTAGAATCAGCAATCCACCTAACCTGCTTGTCTTTGGACTGTGGGAGGAAACCGGAGCGCCCGGAAGAAACCCATGCAGACACGGGGAGAACATGCAAACTCCACGCAGGGAGGACCCGGAAAGCGAACCTGGGTCTCCTAACTGCGAGGCCGCCCACCCCTACATCACGTATCTCTTAATATCCTTATATTATATTCTGTACAATTAACTTTGTCCAGTTTGTATTTCATTACTTTTATTAATTACAATACATCTTTTGATGATGAAAAAGAATTCAACTTTGTAACCATTTTCATCTGTAAATTGTTAGCTTTTTGTGACTTTGTAATAGATACAGTTTGCTTTTGAGTGTGGCTTAGTTTTTGATTTTTATGATTTTATTTTTAAATCAATTTCACTCATTTCAAATTGATTTTTAAATTCAGTAAAACATGGATTGTACATATCTCATAATTGTTTGCAACTTTAAATTATATTTTCATTTCTTTGTAATATGTATATTGTGTTTTTGACTATGGCCACTTATTCCCTGACGGTAAATCCTTCAAATCCTGTATGTTTTTGTTTTCTTTCTTTCTTTTTTTCTGGAATGACTGCAATTATCTCCCTGGTGAAGGACTTCCCAGAAGACTCAACCCTGAAATAAATGCTTACATCTGTTGTGAGTTTACATTCATAATTGATCAGTCGTGGTTGAAAGATTGGTAAGTAATTTCATTTTATTAATTGTGACTTTAAAGAACAAAATAAAAGATAAACAATTGATTAAATGTATACTTGAAAATAAAAATATTTCAGTTAGCAGTTGGGTAACAGTATAATGTGAACTTTATAGACCAAGTTATCCTAATATCCAAAACGTAATTCAACAAATGCTTGCAATAATGCTGAGCATGTAGCAAATTTTACAATGCAGAAAAATATTTTAGGAATGTATTAAAAGGCAATACTGTACGTAGCAACAAATAATAAAGGAAGGACAACCAAATGAGTGAAATACAAAATATGGACCCATTTTAACTTGTGATTAACATTCTATGACGAAAGCACTCCAGCAATGAGGCTTTACATTTTTATTTCCAATGCTTCTTTTTATGCACCCTGCAAATGTACACTTACACTCAACATTAACAAAAAGTTAAATAACATATTACGTCTTTTAAATACATAATCCAATCCTGTATTAAAATTAGAAATATGCCAAAGATGTCAAAATTGAATGATTTACCTTGATGGGTGCCTTGTTTGTAAATTTATGATAAACAGCCCTACTAGACCCCCAGCTTCATCTTGGACTATTGCTGTGTGTCGAAGTCCCAGCAGGGAGTGAGTGATGAGTGTGTAAGCAGCAGGCTTTTAGTCTTTTTCCCATATTTTTTAAATTTTCTTTTTAGCCTGGAAACCTGTCAACCCAGAAAGAGTTTAAGCTTGAATGTAAATGGATAGAAAAATGGATATTAGCCTCATAAATTAATAACCAATATAAAGTGATGAAGAATGAAACTATTTTAAAAATGTGGCTTTTCTTACTTGTACTTTAGATGGCATGCAAAGTCTGAGCACAGTAAAATATTACAAGGAGTGTCTTTTTATTTAGCTCAACATAACCTAAAACCAAGGCATTAATTGAAATAATTTTACAGTTTTGATAGAACAATTGAGAATAAAAACGCATTAGGGGGTCCAATCAAGCATGTTCTAATTAGGTCAGCTCACAGTCAATTTGAAGAAGAAAATGTATTTAATGCCTTTCATTTTTCATGGTCTTTTGGGTAGCTGAAAAAAATTCTTTGATTCTCTTCCTTGTGCTAACATCTTGTTGTGATTTTTTTGTTAACATATCACACATATTGTTTAGAAATTAAGATGTCATACTTAATTTAGCATTAATAAGTATCGTTTCAGTAACATGAAAACTTGGTTTAATTTTTAATAATAAGCATTTCTGTTCGACTTCTCTAACCTGTACTCAATTAAAAACAATTCCAATACTCAATTGAAATTTAATGTGGTTTGTCAAGACCAAGACATCATATTAGATAAAAAAACAAACAAGTCATTAGGCATAACTTTGTACAAATATACAAATAAATACAGTATAGGAGTAAACATGAGACATATGATATCAGATCACACTTGCGACATATGTATAAATTCTAAACCACAATTAATACTCATGGAAGAATTTTATACACCTATATGTTAAATCTGGAAACCTTACTAGAAATTTGGATAAAGGAACTGGTTGCCTTTTATCTGAAGTAATCTGAACCTGAGTTCTGATGGCAACAGCTACAAATATAAATATGGTGGGTAAGTTTGTTCCAAGAGGATCCACTCTGCTTTCTGCAATTTCTATTTATTAAATAGGTCTGCCATATTTGACTGTTGGCACATTTACTTCGTTGTTCTATTTCACTTTTTCATTAATAATATTTTTGCTGCTAATATTAAGGTTTTTAAACAAAGCCAGTGGAGAATAAGTTAAAATAGACTGTATACAAGATTTGTAGAAAATGGCCAAGATTTTTAGAAAATTTGCTAAAAAGATTCAACATTTAGGGATACCTCAAAATTGCATTTCATATTATCTGAAAATTAAGTATAGATATCTTGAAATATGTCTATTTGATGATATCTTAAATACATTTTTTGATATCTCAAATGCATTTTAATATATCATAAAGGATAAGGGGGTGGCACAGTGGCACAGTGGGTAGCGTTGCTGCCTCGCAGTTAGGAGACCTGGGTTTGCTTCCCGGGTCCTCCCTGCGTGGAGTTTGCATGTTCTCCCCGTGTCTTCGTGGGTTTCCTCCGGGTACTCTGGTTTCCTCTCACAGTCCAAAGACATGCAGGTTAGGTGCATTGGCGATTCTAAATTGTCCCTAGTGTGTGCTTGGTGTGTGTGTGCCCTGTGGTGGGCTGGCACCCTGCCTGGGGTTATTTCCTGCCTTGCACCCTGGTTGGTTGGGATTGGCTCCAGCAGACCCCCGTGACCCTGTAGTTAGGATGTATTGGGTTGGATAATGGATGGATAAAGGATAAGTTTGGTATTTTTCAATAACGACAACTGTCTTGGCTTGAAAAATGAAATATTTTGTACGTTATTAAGCTTTTCCTCCATGCTCCATAGACTACAATATAAAGTGCCAGCGCAGTGCAATTTCTTATTAAATTTATAGAAAGCGATCAATTTTAGAGCACAGTTTTGCATTGCAAATTCATAAATAGCATATTTGTAAAGAAATAACTTTGATGTGAAAAATACAAAACTTATCCTTTAAAATGACATCCTGATAACCTTCAGCTATCTGATAAAATATTTCGAGTTAACCTGAAATACGTCTCAGGTATCCAAAAAGCAATTCATCAAATCTCAAATTTCAATGGGACTCTCAGTCATTATAAGCTATCTTCAAATAAATCTGAGATATCTTGAGCTACACAGGAAATTTTTAAGATATCTTGAAAGACACTTGAGATATCTGAAAATGCACAAAGTTACATCTCAAAATAGTCTGGATGTTAGTTTAAGATATCTGGAATGAAACCAAGACATCTTGAATGCATTTTATATGCCTTCATATTGACTCATATCTTCAATTGATTTCCGTATCTTCAAAATAGATGTCTGCTATGTCTGAGATATCTTAAAATGTATTTAAAGATATGTGAATTCTTATTTGAAGCTATCTGAAATACATTACAAGATATCTTATAAGAAAAAGATCATTCCAAGTTCTCAATATCATTTTTAGCTGTCTAAAATACAATAATGCAAAATGCATTTTCATATATCATAAAATAGACAAAATGTCTCATTGACAGAATAGGGAATTTAAGTGAAAGGCATTTTGAGGTAATTTAATATTTTTCAGATATCATAAAATGAGTATGAGGTCAATTTCTGATATATGGAAATGTATTTGAGATATCTTGAACTATAAAGGAATATCTTTTTGAGATATCCTAAACTGAGTTTCGGATATTGATAAACGTGAACTGCATTTTACTAAATCTTAAAATCATTTTGCGATGTCTATTAATATTAATTAGGGTTTCCATTGGACTCATCTTCCCGAGACAGTGAAGCCATTGTTGTCCCTTTCCACAGATTGATTCTGTGTTTTCATTAAAATTCACTTTTCACTCTTTGATTGCTTTAGGATATTTTAAATTTTCAAGTACCACCTTGGTAATTGTGATTATTTCTTGCTGACAAATTGTTAATTTTCTAAAATGTAAAATCTTCTAAAAAACATTTGGTAACATTAATTTGTAGGAAAAAAACGTATCACACCACTTAACAAAATAAATTACCACTGGACCATGACTGGATCTTTTCTCCTTCATTAGGCACAAAATCACAGAGTTATCAGTTTTTAAAATTAACCTCGATTCATATTTACTGTGCCGTCCATTTATATATAGAATGAGCATAAGAGGTGACACCCCTGAGGAGACCTAACTGATGTGAAAAGCACGTTAGGCAGACAGCCTTTTACTGTCATTTTTTAAATCCTGTCTGTTAAAAAGTCAATCAACCATAATCACAATTAAAAACCAAGTTATTTTCTTTATTACACCTCTCTGCAAAATTGAGTGATCGGATGGTACTAATATCTGATGAAATGTCTACAGACAGGAGCTGCACAAGAGCCTTGATGACCACCAACTGCTTATACAATGGAGGGACCAAAGTCACAGTAGTGTCTTCTGTCCCTTAGTTAGACTGGTGGGCAAACTGAAATAGAGAAATCCCTGAGTCTTTTAGATTTATCACTTTCCCATTATTTATTTATTTATTTTTTTTTTATTTAGTACCAGATATTTTAGAGCCAATAATCTAAATTTGTTTCAATTTTCAGGGCTCTTGTGACCTGTAGAAATTGTTGCAGTTTGTTTCCTCAAATTTGGGCTTTCCGCTTGTAAAAATACCATATTAAGTTTATTTATTTATATTTATTCTCTACTTATTTCCCTGTGTATTAATATAGCCATGTTATACACATATATGCTTTTGTGTGTTATACTATGTGTATGGATTGTGCCAGAGGGAAGTCGACGATGGCTGACCCAAAGACTCTTATGGACATATGGACATGCTGTAGTGGCGACGCCTTTGAGAAGCATGGCAAAATATTACTTACTAGCAAAATACCCGCGCTTCGCAGCGGAGAAGTAGTGTGTTAAAGAGGTTATGAAAAAAAAAGGAAACATTTTAAAAATAACGTAACATGATTGTCAATGTAATTGTGTTGTCATTGTTATAACTGTTGCTGTCTTTCATATATATATATATATATATATTATATATATAATATACACACACACATAAACATTTATATACATATACATATATATACATATCTACATATACACATCTACATATATATACACACATACATAAACACACACATAAGACTTACTGACTGAAACGGGCTTTCATTGACAATCATGTTACGTTATTTTTAAAATGTTTCCTTTTTTTTTCATAACCTCTTTAACACACTACTTCTCCGCTGCGAAGCGCGGGTATTTTGATAGTATATATATATATATATATATACATATACACACATACATGCAGTTTTAATAACACAGAAATCAATATAAACATTAACATCATTATCATATGAGAATATAAAGTAATATATAAGAAGCACATTTCATATAAATATAAATTATTAAACAGTAAAATCTTCTTCTGTAATTTGGTACCGTGGCAATTTGTGTGTCTGTCCAGGATTTAAAATGACCTGTAGCTCGCAAACCGTTTCACCTATACACTTGAAATGTGGTACACATATAGTACGTCACGTCTACTATCCGCTTTATGGGTGATGATTGTTTTACTCTTTTTATCTTTATTTTATTTTATTGTAGAATCAACTCCTATCTGCGCACACCAGGGCGGCCGTGGGCGGATGCGTATGGTGTATTCACTCCATGTTATCGTGCATTGCGCTGTCAGTGGTATTTTGATAAAAGAATTTGAACAACATATAAGAAGCGTATAAATTATTAAACAGTAAAACATTAACATTTAAGAAGTAAAGTTACATTAAGTACTACTGCAGTGCCTTCGGGTATACCTCATTTTTTGTTTGCCCATTACATGCTTAAATGTATACATTTTTTGGTGCACCTACCCGAGAACACACGACATATAACCGAGCGTGGGAGAAGCATGGATTTAAAACACGCCTTGAGTTGATGTGCTGGTCTCCCTCGTGGAATAACTGGTAATGTTTGACTAAAATCTACAGCGAGTAAAACGACATTACCTCCTATTTTTTTTTTTTACGATCTCTGAGATCTTGCTTTTTTCGGTTCAAGGCTTCATAAGCTCTTTTATGTTGTATGGTGTACTTATCCCAAACCATCATCTTTGAATGTTGCAAGACTTTCGCCTTGTATGTAGATCGGGGTAATTACATTCATTGCATTCCTAGTCTGAATCACAATGTGATTGTATGGGTGGTTACCTGGCACTGTAGGGTTGCCACCCGTCCTTTAAAATACGGAATGGTGCCGCGTTTGAGAATGAAATTGCGCGTCCCGTTTTGAATCAATACTGGACGGGATTTATCCCGTATTTTTTTTATAATTTTTTTTTTAAAGCAGCGTCTCATGCAAATCATCCCACACGCATTTTATGAAGATGCCTCCTTTCCTACTTTTGATTGGGTAATACTTGATGTCATCGTTACTTTGATTGGTCTTTTTAACTGTCCAGTGAGGAGGGCGCGTCTTTTAAGTAGAGTCTGCAAACTGTTGGCACTGAGATGTGGCGTCAGCGCCATAGTTGAAGCCCCTAACGTTGCGGTCAGCAAGTCGGCTAACATCCGCCATCCGTCTTTCAGTTGCGAGAAGCAGATCATAGAATGGTTGAAACTGTTGCCCCTAACGTTGCGCCACGGCGTGTGGTTCGTTTATACCTCTTGTCTTCTCATTAAAGTTTTATCTCGCGAATATGTTATTGCAATCCGCAGCGGGAGCGTTTCTATAAACTTAATTTAAACTTACGTTTTACACCGTGCTTTGTTTCCCTTATGAACATGCTTGTATGCTTAAGTCGCTCCGTTCTCAATTGTTTAATTAATTTTTTGCTGTTCGCTGTTTGCGGCTCTTCCTCCATTTCCCCCTACTTCGTTCTTTTATCTCGCGAATATGTTATTGCAATCCTTAACGGGAGCGTTTCAATAAACTGATTGAAAATAGTTTTGCATTTACCTTTTTAGTAAAAGGCGAGCTTTTAAGCCTGAGAAATCACCCCGTAAATGCACACGTTTAATTGCACATGTGTTAATATGTATGGTTACACAGTATTAAAAGACAGTGAACAACGTCAGTTACCTTTGTTCCCGCGTTTGATAAAAGGTGAGCTTTTAAGCCTGAGAAATCACCCCGTAAATGCACACGTTTAATTGCACATGTGTTAATATGTATGCTTACACAGTATTAAAAGACAGTGAAAAATTAACGTCATTTACCTTCGTTCCCGCGTGTGACTCGTGCTGTAAATCTCTTCCTTGTTTTTAGTTCACGTGATTACGTAGGAGGCGTGATGACGCGATACGTGACTCCGCCTCCTCCATTACAGTGTATGGACAAAAAATATGTTCCAGTTATGACCATTACGCTTTGAATTTCGAAATGAAACCTGCCTAACTTTTGTAAGTAAGCTGTAAGGAATGAGCCTGCCAAATTTCAGCCTTCCACCTACACGGGAAGTTGGAGAATTAGTGATGAGTCAGTCAGTCAGTCAGTGAGTGAGTGAGTCAGTCAGTCAGTCAGTGAGGGCTTTGCCTTTTATTATTATAGATTTTGTGGTACTGGCCAATGAAAGAGACTAAGCCATTATAATAATTAATACTTTTAGGAGGCCCAGACCCCTCATAGACCCAGTGATCATCAAAGGTGACTGTGTGCAGATGGTGCAGACCTATAAATACCTGGGAGTGCAGCTGGATGATAAATTAGACTGGACTGCCAATACTGATGCGCTGTGCAAGAAAGGACAGAGCCGGTTATACTACCTTAGAAGGCTGGCGTCCTTCAACATCTGCAATAAGATGCTGCAGATGTTCTATCAGACAGTTGTGGCGAGCACCCTGTTCTACGCGGTGGTGTGCTGGGGAGGCAGCATTAAGAGGAAAGACGCCTCACGCCTGGACAAACTGGTGAGGAAGGCAAGCTCTATTGTTGGCATGGAGCTGGACAGTTTAACATCTGTGGCAGAGTGAAGGGCACTCAGCAGGCTCCTATCAATTATGGAGAATCCACTGCATCCACTTAATAGTATCATCTCCAGACAGAAGAGCAGCTTCAGCGACAGACTGCTGTCACTGTCCTGCTCCACTGACAGATTGAGGAGATCGTTCCTCCCCCAAACTATGCGACTCTTTAATTCCACCCGGGGGGGTAAACGTTAACATTTAACATTATACATAGTTATTGTCTGTTTTTCACCTGCATTATTATCATTCTTTAATTTCATATTATTTATTGTATCAGTATGCTGCTGCTGAAGAATGTGAATTTCCCATTGGGATTAATAAAGTATCTATCTATCTATCTATCTATCTATCTATCTATCTATCTATCTATCTATCTATCTATCTATCTATCTATCTATCTATCTATCTATCTATCTATCTATCTATCTATCTATCTATCTATCTAATAACCCTGACAACATCTTCAGGTCAAATTTGACCTAGATTTATGTCTGAAATCAGTAAAAGTACCCTACATTTCAAATATTTTTACTGATAATTCTCTTTTTCACAAATAGTTTCACGCATCACCAATCATGATATTTTTCAGGACTTGAATTTAGGAAATATGTTACTTTATCTATGAAATGTTACTCAAAAACAAGGTTTACTACAGATGCATTACTCAAGTTCTGCTTCTTTCTCCTTTCTCTCCTCAGGTTTTACCACTAATTGACAATGTCCGTATTCAACCAAACCAGTTCTTTGGTCAAAGAATTCCTCATTACTGGATTCCTTGGGCTCAGAGATCAAGAAAGTAGAAAAACTTTGTTTGGAGCCTTCCTTACAGTCTACCTTTTCATTCTTGTTGGAAACATTCTCTTAATTATTATTTTTATATCTGACAGAACACTCCACACGCCTATGTACATATTAGTCTGTGGTCTGGCTGTTCTCGACATTGCCATCACTACTAACATTGTGCCCAGTATGCTAGTCTTGTTCACAATGGAGTACAGAATTGTGCCATTCACTGCTTGTTTTACTCAGACGACGTTCTGGTTGGGTCTTTTCTGTACTGAATGCTTTCTTCTTGCCGTAATGGCCTATGATCGCTATATAGCCATATGCAGCCCACTTCGCTATCCAAATTTAATATACAATAGTCTCATCATGAAACTTATTGCATACTGTTGGGTGGTCGGCTTTCTTGGTGCCATTGTTACAGTGGCCCTTCTTCTCAGACTATCATTCTGTGGTCCCAATAAAATTATCCATTGTTTTTGTGACTTTGGGTCTTTGCTGTTCTTGGCCTGTGGGGACATTCAGATCATTAACTACGTTGCTTTATCTATTGGCTTCAGTGTGCTGTTTATTCCTTTGGCGTTTATCATTTTCACCTACGTGCAAATAATATTTTCAGTTGTTAAAATTGCCAGCGCTGAGGGACGCATGAAGGCCTTCTACACTTGTGGCACACACATGCTGGTCATTTCTGTCTTTTTCCTGGCAGCTGGTAGTGAATTTATCTCAGCCAGAATTCCTGGTGCATCAGTGGATACTCGTATAATGATTCTAATAGTACAAAATGTATTTCCAGCTTTAACAAATCCAATAATTTATTGTTTGAGAACTAAGGAAATCAGAAAAAGTTTTATGAAAATAGTTAAAAAAATGTTATAAAAGCCCATGAACAGAGTTACAGGGTACAGGGGCAGTTATGATCACTCAGCTATTTCAATAATGTAAATAAAATCTTAAATCATTACCTATATCAAGGTCTTGTTGTTTTTGTTAGTATTTGTTAATGTTTTTTCCCTTAACACATCTGTTTTCATGAGGTCACGGAGTAAGGATGAGTATAAATATCTGGTTTAGGGTAGGGGATAATAGGCTTGTAGTGTCATGGATATCATTTTGGATTAAAGTCATGCATCAGGTATGTCATGAGGAGTCTCTTACTCTTATACTCAAGCACACTCTGGTACAATAAACAACAACAACAACATTTATTTATATAATACATTTTCATACAAATAATGTAGCTCAAAGTGCTTTACATGATTAAGTAAGAAAAAAAGACAAAATAAGAATTATAATAAGAGAACACTAATTAACATAGAATAAGAGTAAGGTCCGATGGACAGAAAAAACAAAAAAAAAAAAAACTCCAGATGGCTGGAGAAAAAATAAAATCTGCAGGGGTACTGAGGCCATGAGACCGCCCAGACCCCTCTAGGCATTCTACCTAACATCAATGACCTCAATCAGTCCTCATTGTGTTCAGGGTTCTCATGGAAGGACTTGATGATGATGGTCACGTGGACTTCTGGCCTTTAATCCATCAATGTAGGGTCATCACGGTGCTTTGATTAGGTGGTGGTGGCGCAGGTCGCCACCACAAAAAAACGGGAAATGAAACAGAAGAGAGAGTAGGGGTTAGAACGGATTTTGGAGCCACCATGAATAGTAATGATAATTAATTGAATATACAGAGCATCAGGATTAAACTAAGATGAAGATATGAGAAGGCCATGTTAAAGTAATGTGTTTTCAGCAGTTTTTTAAAGTGCTCCACTGTATTAGCCTGGAGAATTCCTATTGGCAGGCTATTCCAAATTTTAGGTGCATAACAGCAGAAGGCCGCCTCACCACTTCTTTTAAGTTTAGCTCTTGGAATTCTAAGCAGACACTCATTTGAAGATCTAAGGTTACGATTTGGAGTGTAAGGTGTCAGACATTCTGAAATATAAGATGGAGCAAGATTATTTAAGGCTTTGTAAACCATAAGCAGTATTTTAAAGTCAATTCTTAATGGGTGTGCCCCTCTTTATTTGTCGGAACTGCTGCACCCTTACGTACCGTCTTGGTCTCTCAGGTCAGCAGACCAGATGCTTTTACGCATTCCCAAGGCACGATGTAAACTCCGAGGTGATCGAGCTTTTTCAGTTGCAGCCCCAAAACTCTGGAACGATTTACCGTTGCACGTTAGGCAGGCTCCTTCGCTAGCTGCCTTTAAATCCTATTTAAAAACACATTTTTACTCTCTGGCTTTTAACCCTGTATAATATGTTGGCTATTTGTATACTTTTTATACTTTCTATTAAGAATCTCTTCAGTTCTTATGTGCTTATGTGTTGTTTTTCTTTGTACAGCACTTTGGTCAGCCTTGAGGTTGTTTTTAAAGTGCTTTATAAATAAAATAAATAAATAAATTCTAAATGAAACAGGTACCCAATGTAGTGACATCGAAACTGGAGAAATGTGCTCAGATTTTCTTTTTCTAGTTAAAATTCTAGCAGCTGCATTCTGCACTCATTGCAATCGATTGATGTCTTTTTTGGGTAGTACTGAGACAGGAGTGAGTTATGGTAATCTAGCTGACTGAAAACAAAAGCGTGAACTAATTTCTCAGCATCTTTCATTTATATAAGAGGTCTAACTTTTGCCATATTTCTTAAGTGAAAAAATGCTGTCCTAGTGATCTGATTAATATGTGATTTAAAATTCGGGTCAGAGTCAATAGTTACCCCTAAATTCTTTACCTCTGTCTTGACTTTTAATCCTAATGCATCGAGTTTATTTTTAATAACCTCATTGTATCCATTATTGCCAATCACTAAAATTTCATGTTTTTTCTTTATTTAGCTTGAGAAAATTACTACTCATCCAATCAGAAACACAAGTGAGACATTATGTCAGTGAATCAACAGAGTCGGGGTCATCAGGTGCTATTGATAAATACAGTTGTGTGCCATCAGCATAGCTGTGGTAGCTCACGTTATGCTCAGTGATAATCTGACTTAACGGAAGCATGTAGATTGAAAAGAGCAGCGGACCCAGGATAGAGCCTTGTGGAACACCATATAGAATATCAGGGGTCTTTGAAGTATAATTACCAGAACTAACAAAGAATTTTCTACCTGCCAGGTAGGATTCAAACCAATTTAAGACACTGCCAGAGAGGCCCACCCATTGACTAAGGCGATTTCTAAGAATATTGTGATCAATGGTATCAAATGCAGCACTCAGATCTAAGAGGGTGAGAACAGATAAACGGCCTCCATCTGCATTTACCCGCAAGTCATTTACTACTTTAACAAGTGCAGTTTCTGTACTGTGATTTGTTCTGAAACTTATCAAGAATAGCAGGTTTATTGAGGTGGTCATTTATCTACATAATGACTGCCTTCTCTAGAATTGTGCTTAAGAAAGGCAAGTTAGAAATAGGTGTAAAATTTTCAAAAGTAGAGGAGTCAAGATTATTTTTCTTGAGTGTGGGTTTAACTACAGCAGTCTTAAGACAGTCTGGGAAGACCCCCGTATCTAATGACAAGTTTACTATGTCAAGAATACTATCAATTAGCATGCCCGATACTTCTTTGCAAAAACTTGTTGGTATTGTGTCAAGGACACAGGTGGAGGGTCTCAGTTGAGAAATTATTTTATACTAGCGACCTGGCTAGTTCTGTAAGGTCTCCTCTGTACAAGTGCACATTGGTATCTGAAGACGGAAAGGCATAGTGGGCCGGAAGGGAGAAAATAGAAAATCAGGGGAACCATCCGACTCAGACGCGGGGCTCAAAATACTCACGTGCACAAAGGGGAAAGAACGGAGGGGGGTAAGCAGGAATTCTGAGAGGGGAAGGACTGGGGCTTTTCTACGGGGGCGGCTATACAGCCAAAAGGAACCCGGACACGGACGCCGTGCTGGGCTTTTCTTATATAGACTTGCAAAATACCCGCGCTTCGCAGCGGAAAAGTAGTGTGTTAAAGAGGTTATGTAAACATATATATACATAAACATATATACTTATATATACATATCTACATATACACATATCTACATACAGTAATCCCTCCTCCATCGCGGGGGTTGCGTTCCAGAGCCACCCGCGAAATAAGAAAATCCGCGAAGTATTAACCATATGTTTATATGGTTATTTTTATATTGTCATGCTTGGGTCACAGATTTGCGCAGAAACACAGGAGGTTGTAGAGAGACAGGAACGTTACTCAAACACTGCAAACAAACATTTGTCTCTTTTTCAAAAGTTTAAACTGTGCTCCATAACAAGACACAGATGACAGTTCTGTCTCACAATTAAAAGAATGCAAACATATCTTCTTCTTCAAAGGAGTGCCTGTCAGGAGCACAGGCTGTCAGAAACAGAGAGCAAAGCAAACAAATCAATAGGGCTGTTTGGCTTAAGTATGCGAAGCACCGCGGCACAAAGCTGTTGAAGGCGGCAGCTCACACCCCCTCCGTCAGGAGCAGAGAGAGAGAGAGAGAGAGAGAGAGACAGATAAAAACAAAGAGTGAAAAATCAATACGTGCCCTTTGAGCTTTTAAGTATGTGAAGCACCGTGCAGCATGTCGCTTCACTAAGCAGCTGCACACAGAAGGTAGAAACGTGAAGTTAATCTTTCAGCATTTTTAGACTAGCGTCCGTATCGTCTAGGTGTGC